>NC_135595.1:1526287-1853787 GCF_965152235.1 Eretmochelys imbricata | reverse complement strand
TGCCCGGGCTGGGGAGGCAGAAGGGGGCGAATCCAGACAAGGGAGGGGAATTGCCACTTACCCTGGTTTGCCGCTTGGGAGGAAGCTGCAGACAGGGAGGGCTGCGTCCCCTAGCGATGGTTTTATACCCGGCCAGCGGGGAGGGGGAGCGGGCAGCTGGCCCTGGGGGGCAGAGCTCACCGTTCCAGTAGTTCAGCAGAGCGGTGTAGTGTTTCCCATTCCAGTCGGACAAACGCCGCCCACGTCCCAACCCGCCCCCCCTTCTTCAGTCAACATCCGAAGTTTAGAGCAAGTCACTGCCCACCCCAGCGAGCGATCCGTAATATTGTCCTGGCCAGGCGGTATCTAGGGATCTAAACGCACACCCCTTGCCAGAGACAGAGAGAAGGACAGACAGACAGCGGTGTCTGGTGGATCAGGGCTAAGGCCGGCAGAGGTGAGGGAAACGGGAGGATGGGAGCGAGTTAACTCCAGGGACTCCTGGCAAACGCAGGGGAAGGGCTAGTGCCAGGAAACTCTGCTTCACTTTGTGATGCAGGGGGATGTGCTTGCAGCAAGGATAAAAGGCAACCAGTGTTTCCCTGTGACAAACCCCCTCCCCTGGTAGCTGACTATCCCTAGCAGGAGCCCAGATGGACAGATTTCATGCAGACCATTCTTGCTTTTGCTTCTCTTTTTTTGCCAATGACAGGCCTGGCCCAAATCACTGGATTCAGTTTCCCTAGGTTCTTGTCCTGGCTCCCTGCCATCTAGTCCCCAAAACCTCTGGGTTGTTCAAAAGATCCCAGCTCTGAGTCTGCATCGGCCTCTCTCGCATTTCACCTGCCTCCCAGGGCCAGAAGGTGACTAGTTAGTTTCACCTGGGCCTCACTCAGTCAGTTACACTCGCTGGCTCTTGCCAGGTGCTGCCAGGTGCCACCATCAGCTGCAAACCCAGCAGGGGGCAGAAATTCAGACCCCAAACCTGAGAGAGTTTTGATTGAACTGGGTTTTGACTCCGTGAAATCACCTCTGTTAATATTAGGCTTTGAAAAATTCATTAGCCTGAGTTAATTTGGGGGTTCAAATTACGCAAGCATTTCCCTTTGATCGTCAGTTATTTATGAGGAGTATCGGCTTGAACGCATTCCCTTCCAGCTCAGGAATAAGGCGCTCTCCCTAACGTGGGGCTTTGCCCCGTTCCAGACGCTGTTCCCAGTGGCGAAGGGAGCCCTGGCGGGAAACGGCCAAAGGACTGGTCTGACTGAACAACAGTGTTCCTCTTGTTGGCCTCCAAGTGCTTGAGGGGGAAAAAATCACTAAACCCTGAAATTCAAAACTGGCAGCCCGGCTGGTGCCCCAGACACCCGGCAAGAAGATGAGCCACACTGAGGCATGCCCGGAAGAAAGAGAAGAGCCCAGCTGTGCACTAGACTGGGAGGGTGTTTCCCAGTGTTTAATTTGTGCCAGGGCTTGTCAGGGCTGAGCCCTGGTCAACCTCTGGGCCTGGCAGTTCGGAGCCCCGGCATCTCCCGGCCTGGCAGTTCAGAGCCCCGGCATCTCCCGGCCTGGCAGTTCAGAGCCCCGGCACCGCTGGGCTTGCTGCATCACTGATGAACGTAAACTATTGCTTGAGCCCCAGCCCCTCTTTCATTACAAATTAAGCCCTGGCGTTGCCGCATCAGAGTGACAGATCCCAGGGTTAGGCCGGCACTGAGAGCTATTTCTGGAGGGCAGGGACTGCTCCGCCCTGAGACTGACTCCAGAGCATGTGCCCAATCCTGGCCCCTGGGGCTAAGGTGCATAATGACCATCCTCTTTGTGAGGGCCGCGGCTCGAAGCCCGGTGCCGCAGAGTGGAAGCCGGACACAGCACGTGCGGCTCGGGCTCAGCAAATAGTCAGTGTGGGTGCAGGCCGGAAAAATCAGGGGGAAACTTTCTCAAGTCAAAATTGACCCAAATTCACCCATTGTGTCACTCGCCCCGAATCTGCATTTTTCAGTGATAAAAATTTCAGTGCACAAAAATTTTGCCCAGCTACAACCATACGCACGAGCCGCCACAGTGTGAGCTAAAGGACTGAGCACCCCCGGGTGGGCTCATCTGTGGGGAAGGCCTGATACTCTTCTCTGGGTGTCATATGTGCCCCGTGCGCGTGAGCCTCACATTCAGTGGAGCTGGGAGCCTCGTAGCTTCCCACCCTGGGGAAAAGGTTACCCGGCTGCTAGACCTTGACCCGAGGGAGCTGCTGTCTCATGGCGCGAGACGGGAACGTGGGGCCTGTTGTCCAGCTAGTCCATCCTGTTTGAACTTCTCCGGACTGCCCTGACCCAGCGGCCTCGCCCCACCCGGCAGCCAACTCCCTTAGTTAGAGGGGGTGGAGTCCCTGGCCACTAGCAAATATTCACTGCGCCCTGGGGCCTCCGAATCCCCCAGGGCCCAGCCAGAGGGGAAAGGCCAGGAGGCTGCATCTGAAAGCAGGCTGGCAAAAGGCCGAGGCTGTTTGCTGATCTTATGGAGATGCCATCCCCATAGCCTCTGCTCTGGGCTGGCCATGGGTGCTCTGGCTCCTGCCAGGTGACCTGGGTCACTTTGGCTGGGATTTGCTGGAGCAATGAGGAATTTGTAGCCAGAGATCCCAAGACTGGGCCGTTCCGGAGCTCCCACCTGCTGAGCGGCCGGCTCCAGCCATGGAGGGAAGGGTGGCAAGTGCCCATTCGGGTGGTGACAGCGCGTCTCAGCTGGGAGGGCCCCAGCGAGTGCCAGGCCAGGGGTGACCCCAGGCCAGAAAGAGACATGGGGCAGCAGGCGTGACAAGGACCCGGGGGTGGGGAAGGAAGGGCAGGGACTCAGCCCTGCAGAGATCCTGGGCTGCCCCATTGGAACACGTCCCCATTGAAGGCAGCGCCCTGGGCTGGGTTGTGATGCCAGTTACCCCAGGGTAAAGCGGGAATCCTCCGGGTTAAGTCATTTGGAGCAGAATCCAGCCCGTGGGAGGAGGCGGCGTGGGAGGGGTCACAGCTGGGTGCAGAGCTTGGGGCGTGTGGGCGGCGAAGGGAGGTGGCTGGGGGAGCTGCCTCTCAGCCTGAGATCTGCAGGGATGGGGCGGCCCGCGGCGGCTGCTGGGGTACGTTAGTGGGGGGCTATTTGCTCGGACACTCCCCGTGTTGCTGGGCCCCAGCAGAGAGCCACAACCTGGGCCAACTGGGGGAGGGGTGCGGCCCCAAGTCAACCCAGACTCCAACCACGGGAAATTTTCCAGCATTTGTCATCAAGAAATGGAGCAACCGGCCCCTCCTTGCCCTGGTGCACACACCCAAGCGCTCGTACCTTCCCGCCCACCCAAGCGTGGCGCTGGGGAAAGGTTCCCCGGCACCTTGCAACACAGCCCATGGCAGCCTGCAGGGGGCGCCACACTGGTGGCAAGGCGGGGTGGCCCTGGATCCCCCACTGCCTCGGGTGGGATCCTCCACTGGGGTCGATCCGTGTTGCTCCGGTGAAGCCAAGAGAGCTGCAGCGACTGCCGGGAGCTGGCGCTGCGTAGCGTGAATGTGAAATGCCCCCGGATCCGAACGCTCCTCTCGCTCGCTCCCGCGTGGCACAGGGGGAAAGGGCCAGCATCGCATGAAGGGCCACGGAGAATCGGGCCCCCTGATCCAGGCAGTCAGGCTTCGTAGCTTTCCCCCCAGTCCCCGTACCCCTGGCCATGGCTACTGTGAAATCCTGCCAGTCGCCAGCAAGGGGCTGTGTGGTCAGGTAGCTAAGGACCCTGTACTCGGTCTCAGGAAGGGGGGTCCATACTGGGCCGGTCTCTGTTTCTTTGGGTGTCAGGACCCCACCTCTAAAACAGGGACCATAAACCAGCCTTTGCCTGCTTAGATTCTTCAGGGCAGGGCCGGTCTCTTGCTCTCTGTATGTGCAGTACTCAGGACAAGGGGGCCTGGCCGTGGCTGGGAGCTCCCAGTGCCAGGGCTTCGTGATACTCAGTGACGGGGCAGCCACTGAAATCCTGAGCCGTGCTCTGATCCCGCACTCCTTGGCAGGGATCAGGCCTCGCTTTCTCACCGAGCCGGGACACACTCAGCTTCTTCATGAGACTAGGGAAACCCAGACACGCACACGCCTAGTTCTGTGTCCCACACAGAAACCTCGCACACGCACACAAACACTGGCTCATCTGGATGCTGGACCCGCAGTCGAGTTTGGCCAGTTGGTCCCCATTCCAAGCAGCCAGTGACATCGGCGCTGGATACGAGACAACGGCATGATCAAGGGGTGATCAGCCACGGGAGAGCTGGCAGTTCCTGACGAAACCCCTGGCGTGAGTCAGAGTCACACGGGACTGGACCGGGTTGTCAGATGAGTGACACCCTGATTCCAGGGCTCACCCCCCGTGAGTAATGCCATCACCCTGTTGGAATGGATGGACAGCACCCCGGGACCTGACCTAGGGGAAGCTGTGAGCTGTCAGGGAGGGAAGTGACACCATCCAGAAAGGACGCAGCCTAACACCAGGTTAATCTTCACCCCGGGAGGGTCGTGACTGAACCTCCAGGGAGGCTGGGGACATTAGAAGATCCGGGATTTCCCCTCTCCCCAGGGAATCCCCAGGGCGGGGCCAGGAGAGCTGGGCCATGTGCTGTCTCTGAGCTTGGCACAAATTCCCTGTGGCCATGGGGACGGATGGCTTGGGCCCGGGGGAGGGTGATGGGCCATGGGGAGTAGCTGTCCTTTGAGACACCTGCCGTCCCCTACCCCGCACCAGCCGCCCTGTCAGCCCCTGTGTGACGCAGTTAATGTCTCAACCTTCTTCTTCCCTGTCTCCCCTCATTTGGCCGTGGACACCTGGGCCCAGTTCTCAGGAACACCATTCCACCATCGGGGCAGGGAAAGAGCTGGGGGAATATAAGCCACCTTTAGCATGTGCTGTGTCCTGTCATGAAAATGTGCAATCAGCCGTACTGGGTCAGACCAATGGCCCATCCAGCCCGGAGTCCTGTCTCTGACAGGACCGGTGCCAGGTGCTTCACAGGGAAGGAACAGAACAGGCGATTCTTGAGTGATCCGTCCCCTGGCTGTCGTCCAGTCCCAGCTTCTGGCAGTCAGAGGTTTAGGGACACCCAGAGCAGGCAGTTGTACCCCGGACCATCTTGGCTAATAGCCGTTGATAGACCTATGCTCCATGAACTTATCTCATTCTTTTGGCCTTCACAACATCCCCTGGCAATGAGTTCCACAGGTTGACTGGGCATCTACACAGCCACAGTCACGCGAGCTGGGGTCAGGAGCTGGCTGCCGTGGGCTGGGCAGCCCCTCCCCCTTTGCCTGCATGACTAGGGAGAAGGCTGTAGGGGGCGATGTCCCTAGGACCCCACCCAGGACTTCATCCTGCACTTTTCCGATCCAGTGGGGCTGAGGGCACAGCCTTATTCCCCCAGCCCCGTCCGTCCCGTCTTCATCTCCCTTTCCTCGCTAACCCCTGGGCAGCGATGGGAGGAAGCACCCAGACAAAGGCTGTGAGCCAGGGCCCAGCACAAGGCAGGGCCTGCCTCCTACCAGCGCTCGGGGGGGCAATGGGGATTCCCAAGAGCGGGGTCTCAGTGCCAGGTGGAGGGAGCTTGGTTTAACATACTCTGGGGCAGGCAAGCCGGATGCTGGATGGGGAGGACACTAGGGGGCAGCAAATTGGACCAGGCTGTCCCACTACCAAAGCTGGTTTCTTAGGGGCTAGGAGGTCCAGGGGAGGGCTCGAAGCAGGGGCCCTGGGGCAGGAGAAGGGCGCTGAGGTTGCAGAGAGGTAGAGATCCCAGGCCTGACGCAGAAGCACAATACCAGTCCAGCAGCCGGAGGGACGTGTACAGAGCGAGCGGCTTTGGCAGGAACGTGGCTGCCAGCAGGTGGGCATCCAGTGGGATGAGGCAGTGACCGGGTCGTCTCCGATCATGCTCCAATGGACAAACGCCCACAGCATTGGGCCCATCAGCAGCCTGACAGGGCCACACAGACTGGTCCAGGGGGTCCTGCCGAGGCAGGGCTGAGGCCTGAGGGGTGCTCCTGTTGCCATTGGCTGCCCTGGGCATGCCCCAAGTCGTCCATGCACCCAGCACAGCTGTCGGACCCCCAAGAGGAGGGGCAGCATGGTTAATGGATTGCACACAGGGGTGGGCATCACAGATTCCTGGGATCCTTGCCCACCACGCAGTTTGGCCCTGGGGGAAGCCCTTCTGTGCCTCGGTTTCCCTAGCCGTAACATGGGGCTGAGTTCTAAAGCTGTCAGGAGGGCTAGCGAGGGGATGTTTGCAGAGGGATTTTGGCAGGAAAGGAGCTAAGTAAATCATATTATTATTTCCTCCCATCTGCCCTGGAGTCACACACGGAGACGCAACCCCTGCCCAGCGTTTGGGGTCTGTGGCTTGTGGGGATAAATAAAGCGGCTTTGTATCGTTTTGCTTCCCTCAGCCATGAATCCAGGGTCTGTTAGAGCCCAGCAGGACTCTGAGGAAAGGGCTGGGCTGGGTTTTCTAAATACACAAATAGGCTGTTTATTTTCCAGCAGGTCGAATGTGAACTCAAGTTCCCAAAAGCCACAAAGGATTCAGCCTCTCATGACCCTCTGCATCCTTGGGGAATGAGCCGGCCATCCCGGGGCGTTATCGGTTCTGGGTCAGCTTCTCCAAGCCTCCCAGGTTTAAAACCAGAGCAAGTGACATCTTGCCTTCCTGGCCCAATCGGCCAAGCCCAGTGCTATGTGACTGCCAAACAGCTGCCGTGTTCCGCCCCAGAGGGGGCTGCACTGCAGTGGTGGGGCCATATGCTGCAAAGCACTTTGGGACCCTTTCTGGATGAAAGGAGTCTAATAAGGATCAAGGTATTTTCCTTCTCTCCCCGGCCCCTTGCCCTAGTTCCTCCACTGCCCTGCAGGCTCCCGGCATCGGCTGAGCACTTCTGGGGCAGTTTAGCTTCTTTAGGCCAAAAGAAAACAAAAAGGAGACAAATAAACCTAGCGCAAAGGCACAGTGTGTTCACAGCACTGCCCTCCCCCTCCGAACCTGGAGGAGGGGCCCAGACAGACAGCTCCTCAGCCAGGGTACTTGGGCAAAGCTCGGCTGGTGTGCACCAGGTGAGGATCAGTCCCAATGTCACCCAAGGACTGTGCATTCAGGCCTCTGACACAATCCTTCAGCACGAGCGTAGGGCAATGTTTGGGGCCCCGGCCTCCAGCGCCTGCACCTTGACTCATCGTGTCCACGAGTGGGTGAAAAACGCTCCCCAGCTGAGCTGCGTTTTACAGCCACTTCGCACGGGCGGGCACGATTGTGCAAGGTGCAAGGGGGCAATGGTGAATCGGGCCTTTAGTGCCAGGTCGCTGGCTGGACTGACCATCCCCAAAGGACTGAGGCTGCTAGAAGTGGGGGCTAGCCCTGAAATTTCTCCTCTCCAAACCCCAGAGCGGCAAAACCTCCTTGTGGTTCAGGGTATGCATGCAGCCACCCCACTACGGATCCTGCTGCATAACAGCAGCGGCTGCTCCCCACACTGATCGGGGAGCCAGCCAAGCTCACCCAGCCCGGGCATGGCAACAGGAGCGACTGGTTTATCTGGGTCAGTGCGTAGCAAGGCAGAGGCTAAAACCTGTTCCGAGATACCGTAACCTGCTTGGCACGTCAGGCTGAGCTCCCCCGGGAGCTCACACTTATAATTGCTTCTCCCAGTGATCTGCCAGTGTGGGCATGTCAGGGATGGAGTTTCTGCAGCAGTTTTGCCAGGCTGATATGCCAGGGCGCTGCACCCTTGGGAGGAACTTTAGACAACAGCTCCTGATGGGCTGGATCCCGTGGGACAGGCCAGGAAGCCAGGAGACCCAGCACAGGGGCGTGTTTGTTCAAGGTTAGATTCTGAGCTCAGTTTTCCTGGTGTAAAGCCAGAGACATTCCACTGGAACTCAGTGGGGTGAGTCAGGATTTACACCCGGATCAGAATCCAGCCTGAAAGGTTGAACATTTTAGGCAGAGATTTTTCAAATGTGCCTAAGGGGTTTGGGGGCTAAAATGCTTGGGAATCAGGAGACGTCCGAGGGCCTTGGGCGGCTCTGTGACTCTCAGCCCTGCTCCCCGCTCGGAGAGGGAGGATGGTCTAGGAGTTCAGGAACTATCGTCAGACTTGCGCTAAAACCAAGGCTCAAGTCCCTGTGTGCCACTGAATTCCTGCATGAACTTGGTCCACTCACTTACCTAAGAAAGTATTTAGCTTAGTCTGGTAAAAATTATGCTGTGGTTCTAGGCACTGACCCAAAACCCAGTGCACACAAGGGGGTGGGGCAGGCCATGGGGGGCTTTTGGTGGGCATCAGATCTGGCCCCTTGTGTCTCTGCAGTTAAGCCCATTTCTGTGTGTGTTGTGATAGGGTCCCCCTTGCCAGGCACTGACCAGTCTGCATACAGGGAATTTCGCCCCTCCAATGCCAGGGCATAGGTCCTCTCCCATTCTTCCCCAGCTCCATCCAGCTGCTAAAGGCCGGGACCGCTGTGAACTCGCTGCATCAGAGACAGGTGTGGGGTAAGCCCAGGACGTGGAAGCAAGAACCTCCTAAATTCTAATCCTCACCTGGAAATCCTCCATGGCCGAGGGCGAGTCATTTGACCAGCTAGTGCCTCGGTTTCCCCATCTGTAAAATAATAATAACAGGACGGAACTTTAATTAGTTGGCATCTGGCAGTTCAAACCACTGTGTTACAATAATCCTCTGCCCCATCAGGTGAAAGGGTTCAGACAAACAGTACATACTATCACTGTCAAGGGAGGGGGGAACAGGCACAGAGAGAGGACGTGACGCGTCCTACGTCACACAAGGAGTCTGTGGCAGAGCTGGCATTAGAACCCAGAGCTCCCAGCACTCCTTCCCAGGATCAGGAAGGGAACCCAGGAGTCCTGGCTCCCAGTCCTGCGCTTTAACTGCTGGACCTGCCCCCTCTCTGCTTTACTGCTCTAAGCCGAGCCTTCCAGCCATTCCAGCTTGGGTGCATTAACCACTGAGCGGGTAACAGCCTTCATAGGGTAACGCCTGAGTGTCCACCCCCAGCACCCAGCCGGCCGCCAGACACCCCACACCGGGCCTGGGCTCTCCCCTCCTGCATCCTGCCCCCCAGGGCCAGACAGTCGTAACTCTGAGGTTCAGAGGTTCTGGGAGGGTTCCAGTCTCTGGCACCAGCTGGGCCCTGCCAGGGTATTTCCTCCTGCGGTTCCCGGCCTAGCAAAGACGTCAATGCCCCGTATCTGGTTCCCTTTCCAGGGCCGGATTCTCAGCTGCATTAGTCCCGCGAGCCAGGGAGCCGGGCAGTCTGGGCCTGAGACATCAGCAGGGCTGGGGGCATTGGGGTGCTGGGCTGGGGGGGCCCAAGAGAGAGATTCTCCTACATGGGGCTGCCCCTGGAACTCCAAGCTCCTGGGCTGCCTCCAGCCCTGCACCATGCATTGGAGCCGGGCGCCAGGCCGGGAGCGGGACACAGAGCGAGAGTTTTCTATCACGAAACAGAAAGGCTCGGGCTCACAGGGGTGCCAGCGGGCAGCAGAGCCTGCCAGCCACGCAGAGAAAGCAGCTGTTGGTGCAGGCTGAGCCAGATCCCTCCCCAGCTCTGTCCAGCTGCCAGTTCCCCTTCTTAGGACATGGGCTGGGACGCGAGGGCGGTGGGAAGGGGGCCGGGGGCCCGCGGCATTCAGGCTTAGCGCACGCCGCGGGCAGGGTCACTCCGGCAGCAGCCTGCTCCCACCCACTAGTAAGTGGCAAACTACGACTCCCAGGCAAACGGGCTGGGGGGGACGCTCAGGCCCGTGGGGTTTGTGGCAGGACTGGCAGGGGCATAATCCTGCTCTCGCTCGCCAGGGGGTGACTGGAGCCAGTGGACTTATGGGGGGTGAGCACAGAGGGGACTAGGGGGCAAGCGGGGGGCTCAGCTAGCTGACGGGAACTGGAGGAGGCAGGCCGGTGGTGTTAGCTGGTGGGGCTGGAGGGCTGATGGTTTCCGTGGGCTGGGGGTGCTGCCCCGTGTGTCCATGAGCCAGGGACCCACGGAGCTGGCGTGGGGCAGGGCCCACGAAGCGTTCGGGCCGCTCCTGCTCCTGCTTCCATGTGTGGCAAAGCCCTTGCAGGTGCTGATGGGAGCAGGACTGTGGCCCCATTTCGGGGGGGAATGGGAGCTGGTGGGTGGCAGGGCCAGGTATGAGTCGGGGGGCAGGGCTGGCAGGAGGGAGCGCTTGCGAATGGGGTGAGAGGAGGGTCGAGGGGGCTGTGCTTGCAGCATGGGGAGAAAGAGAGATCCCCCTGCTTTTGTTCCCCTTGAGCCCCAGAGCTTTGGGTTGGGAGGGTGGAATGGGTCTGCCACGGAGAACGGCCCCTGGAGTATGACCCCTGACACCTGCCCACCCTGGGCCCTGGGGCAGGAGCCCCCCCGCCCCCCGCTGCCCACCCTCCCTGGCCCTGCCCTGGGGTATGACCACCCCCAGTCCCTAGTGTACCCTCTGGCTGCCATAGCCAGCACCCCCTGCACTGAGGGGGCCTCGTCTCTGGGGGGGGCATTCCCAGGGGCAGTTCCCACCCCCCTCCGCTCCCTCTCCTTTGCCCGGACCCAGTCTCCAAAGGGCCTGAGACCGAGCTCGGGTTTTGCTGACTTCATTCAAGCCACAGACTCAGGGGATACCCCCCATACCCTCTGCCCCCCAGCTCGGATGGCTGCAGCTGCTCCCTCCCGCCCGGAGGGTGCGGTTCCCCCCGCACCCCTGCAGCCGCCCCGCCCCTGCCCACACCAGGAGCTGCCCCAGCCAAGTGGGCAAGTGGAAAAGCAGCCCAGTGAATGAGCTCTGTGTCAGGCTGCAAACTGCTCCCCTGCCCCCCGCCCCAGCCCCAGCGGGAGGGGGAAGCCAGGCCGGTCTGGCCCCAGAGCAGGGCCCAGCTGCCCTGGCCAGGGGACTTCCCAGCTCAGATGTGTGGGGAATGAGGGGCTCCATCCTGCCTGGCGCTGAGGGGGGATCTGCTCTGTGCCTCACCCCTATGGTACAGGACATCCAGATGGGGGGCAGCACCCCAGCCGGAGTCCCTGCGCAGGATCCCAGCCACAGGCTCAGGGAGCGGGCTGAATCCTGCACCTCCCAGCCCGGGGACTTGTCTTTAGACCCCTTTGGGGAACGTGCGTGGCCCAGCGAAATGCCAGCCGCCTGCTCCTGCCCCGTCTGGCCATGCCGCACCCCAGACAGGGCAGGGAGAGGGAGGGTGGGGGGTTCCGGGGGCTGTAAGTCCAGATTGGGTCTGGGGGAGGGGGAACAGAGGCGGAAACTGGGGGAGTCAGGTGGGGGACATATCGGTCCCATCTCCTGTTAGAGCCAGAGCCCAGGCACAGCCCAGCAGCCCCTCCTGCCCCCCTGCCATGGGGATCTGGACTTTAACATGTACCCCGCCGGGCAGAGGGGGCTGGAGTCTCCAGACAGACGGCAGGCGTCTCCTACTCCCAGAAACCTGCTTCAGGTTTCCCGGTGCTGCCCGTCCCCGTGGCGTCGGAGCTGGTGCCCCACAGCTACAGGCGGGAGGCCGCCGGGGACGATGACGTACGTGGCGGGGGCAGGTTGGTTTTTTAAAAGGTGCAACTAAACATTGTCCCCGTTTGGGCTGCGCCTCCCCGTGCTTTGCTCCTCTGCTTCAACCCGAAGCTTTGTGAGGCAGGGGCCTGCCCCCGCTCTGCCCCCGGCCCAGCAGGGCCTCGGGTCTGTGCACCAGTGCCCTCCCCTGCTCAGCTGTGTGTCAGAGTCTCTCTGAGGAGATTCTAAAGGAGATTCTCCCTTTGGTCCAGTGGCAGCGGCCTAGCCTCACGGGGCAGGAGGGCGCGAGCTCTGACTTGGCTGTCACTGCGGCGTTCTCAGGCACCGTTGGGGTGCCGGGAGGTTTGGACGTTGGCTTGTGCTGCGGGGTCCCAGAGCACTGTACAGGGAGGCCGGGGGGTGCCGTGGTGCCACGGGGCTGAGCGGGGTCTAAAGAGCCGTGACCGCGAGCCGAGTAGATTAGACAGAAGCGCTGCAGCCGGCTGCGAGATGCAGCCACCTCTGCAGCGGAACGCAGGGGCGGTGCTGGCCGGGAGGAAGCACGCCGTGTGTGACCGAGCCCGCAGGTGGGGAGCCAGGATATGATGAGCTCCCAAATTAGTGTCTGCATCGGAATTCAGGCCAGCCAGCCGGTTTCCACCCGGGCTCTTGTGCAACAGAGCCACGGGCTCAGGGCCTCCGGTGAATGTCTCATGGGAAACAACAGCATCTCCTGCCGCACACGCCCCCAGCGCCACGCGCCGGGTCAGCACTGACTGCCCGGGGAGAGCGCCCCCTACGGACCTCCCCCCGCCCCACTCCCTGCCGCACAGCGCCCCCTAGCGCCACGCTGGGTCAGCACTGACTGCCCGGGGAGAGCGCCCCCTATGGGACCCCACCCCACTCCCTGCCGCACAGCGCCCCCTAGCACCACGCCGGGTCAGCACTGACTGCCAGGAGAGAGCGCCCCCTATGGGACCCCTACCCCACTCCCTGCCGCACAGCGCCCCCTAGCACCACGCCGGGTCAGCACTGACTGCCAGGAGAGAGCGCCCCCTATGGGACCCCACCCCACTCCCTGCCGCACAGCGCCCCCTAGCACCAAGCCGGGTCAGCACTGACTGCCAGGAGAGAGCGCCCCCTATGGGACCCCTACCCCACTCCCTGCCGCACAGCGCCCCCTAGCGCCACGCCGGGTCAGCACTGACTGCCCGGGGAGAGCGCCCCCTATGGGACCCCTACCCCACTCCCTGCCGCACAGCGCCCCCTAGCGCCACGCCGGGTCAGCACTGACTGCCCGGGGAGAGCGCCCCCTACGGACCTCCCCCCGCCCCACTCCCTGCCGCACAGTGCCCCCTAGTGCCACGCCGGGTCAGCACTGACTGCCCGGGGAGAGCACCCCCTATGGGACCCCACCCCACCCCACTCCCTGCCGCACAGCGCCCCTAGCGCCATGCCGGGTCAGCACTGACTGCCAGGAGAGAGCGCCCCCTATGGGACCCCACCCTCCCTGCCGCACAGCGCCCCCTAGCGCCACACCGGGTCAGCACTGACTGCCAGGAGAGAGCGCCCCCTATGGGACCCCACCCCACCCCACCCCACTCCCTGCCGCACAGCGCCCCCTAGCGCCACGCTGGGTCAGCACTGACTGCCAGGGGAGAGCAGGTCTCCCTCCTGGGCTCTGTATTTGCAGCAAAGGGAGAGAGGGGGATCCCCTGCTCTTGCTGCTCTCGACCCCCAGAGCTTTGGGCTGGGAGGGTGGAACTGGCTCCCCAAGGGATGATGGCCCCTGGGGTATGAGCCCCCGCTCCCAGCCCACCTGGACCCTGGGGCATGAGCAACCCTGCCTCTGAGCATGAGATCAGGTATGGGGGCAGCCCCCCGGGGTATTAGGGCTTGGGGCTCACCCTATAGGTGGGTCTGAGGGCAACCAGGGGGCCACCCCGATCCGGAGCAGCATGACAACCACTTCCCCCGGCAACACCCTTGTGCCCACCCGGCCGGCATTTATCACAGGCTCCGTGTCTGTAACAGGAGCTGCGCCAAGCCCACTCTAGCAGCCGAGCGCCGGGCCAGGAATCTGGTTTCCTGGCTCTGCTGTTACCGCAGCAACCTTTCAAGCAGGGATTTTTTAATTTGACAAGGGGCCTTTATATAGACATGCAGCGCTAGGCCGAGGGGGGCTCGGGCCCGTTACCCGATAGGGCCCCCCCGCCGCGCCATGCTGGCTCCCATTGTCCAGCAGGAGCCGCCAGGAGACATCCGATAGCCAGGGCCTTATCAGCACCGGGGGCAGCGTGAAAGCAGCAGGATGGGTTACAGGCGTCTGAGCCACCGCGGCTGGCACCGGTTCAGGACAAAATCTACCAGAGTTTTCCACAGCACGAAGCCACGGAACTGGAGTAACACTCGGACAAAGTACCGGAGTAACAGTGCTGGGCCGCCTGGTGCAATCACCCCACAAATACAGTAGTAATGCCGAGCCAAGGTACTGGAGTAACACTCGGACAAAGTACCGGAGTAACAGTGCTGGGCCACCTGGCGCAGTGACCCCACGAATACAGTAGTAATGCCGAGCCAAGGTACTGGAGTAACACTCGGACAAAGTACTGGAGTAACAGTGCTGGGCCGTCTGGCTCAATCACCCCACGAATACAGTAGTAATGCTGAGCCAAGGTACTGGAGTAACACTCGGACAAAGTACCGGAGTAACAGTGCTGGGCCGCCTGGCGCAATCACCCCACGAATACAGTAGTAATGCCGAGCCAAGGTACTGGAGTAACACTCGGACAAAGTACTGGAGTAACAGTGCTGGGCCGTCTGGCTCAATCACCCCACGAATACAGTAGTAATGCCGAGCCAAGGTACTGGAGTAACACTCAGACAAAGTACTGGAGTAACAGTGCTGGGCCGCCTGGCGCAATCACCCCACGAATACAGTAGTAATGCTGAGCCAAGGTACTGGAGTAACACCCAGACAAAGTGCCGGAGTAACAGTGCTGGGCCGCCTGGCGCAATCACCCCACGAATACAGTAGTAATGCCGAGCCAAGGTACTGGAGTAACACTCGGACAAAGTACCGGAGTAACAGTGCTGGGCCGCCTGGTGCAATGGCTCCACACTGTAGTAATGCCGAGCCAAGGTACTGGAGTAACACTGTTGTGCTGGCTGCAGTAATGACCCCAAATACCGTCACAACCCCAGTCTGCTGCAGACCCCAGCCTGCTGCCGTCCAGGTTCCCCAGTACTGGAGAACCGTTGAGCTGGCCCCAACGGCTGGGGGTTCGAGCTAGACAAATGCAGGCTGGAAATCTGGTGCTGCTCATTAACGTTGAGGGTCCATTAGCCAATGGGAGAATTTGCCAAGGGCCGGGGGGATTTTCCATCAGTGGCCATCTTTGGGGTGTTTTCCTGGGGGCTCTGCTCTGGTTCCAGCAGGAACGAAGGCAGGGAAATCCTCCGGCCTGGGCTGCACAGGAGGTTGGACAAGAGCGCAGGGTCTCTTCGGGCCTGGGAATCTGGGCAGCTGCCACTTCGACCCCAGGGCGATGGTGGAGGAGAGAGGCCTGTTCCTGCAGAGCCAGCAGGGCTCCTGGGGTTGAGGCCCCGCTTTGAGGAATGGGGTCAGTGGGATCGAGGCAGTTGCCTGCGCCCCTCACAGCTGTTAAATGGCCCCAGATCGCTGAGGGGCTGCTCACGGATTAGCCCCATGGAGCCCCCCTTGCCCCTTAGTTGGCCCTGGTGGCGGGAGGGGGGTGCGCCTTCAGCGTCAGATGTTGAATGATTTGTGCCCCCGTGGATTGTCTTCTCTTCCGAGGCACGTGTGTATTGTCTTCTGAGCCCGACTGAAAACTCGAGCCCCCGCGTAGGCGCCTCTGGGAGGGGCTGAGACGAGGCGGAGCACGTGTGCCCCTGCAGGGAGAGGCGTGAGGCACACGTCGCTCCATGTGCGTGTGTGTGTGTGCACACGCGTGTTACCGGCTGTGCAGCACCTAACACGGACAAGCCTCCCCCGCTACAGGCGGGCCCCTCCGCTGTCTCTGTCCCTTTAAATCAGGGGCGCACTGGACCAGCATCACCAGCCGGGCAGCCCGGTCTCTGGTATCAGATCCTCCTGGAGGGAGGGGGGCTTTGCTCTTATTTAAAGTCACTGACCAGCCCACTCAGGCTCACTCTGCAAGAGCGCTGAGCCAGCCGGCTGTGCAGGGGAGCTCAGGTGAGCCCAGGGGCCGGACGGCTGTATGGGGAGGGGGGGAGCCCAGGTGAGCCCAGAGGCAGGTGGCTGTACAGGGGGGAGTCCAGGTGAGCCCTGGGGCCGGGCGGCTGTTCAGGTGCGGCCCAGGTGAGCCCGAGGCCTGGTGGCTCTACAGGAGTGAAGGGCTACGGCCAGTGATTCCCCATGGAGCTGTCACCCCTGCTGTGATCTGCCCCCCTTTGCTCTGGTTGGGTCAGGGCTTTGCAAGTGGGGCCGGCAGCTGTCTGCCAGCTCTGGACACAGCCAGGCAGGTGGAGACCAATAGCTCTGGGTCAGAGCTTGCTTTGTGCAGGAGGTGGGGACAGGGGCAGCCAGGAGTGATGGGGGCTCCGAACCTGTTTGTGACACGGGCGCCGTCTGATCCCTCAGCTCCACAAGGCCCCTGGACAGGAAGGCCCCACCTGGGCAGCTGCCACTGCTGCCCCAAAAGTTTCCCTGGGGGTCTGGCGGGCTGCATGGCCAGATCCTGCCCTGCCCCCCACGGGCCCCGTTCCTCCTTCCCCAGCACCTCGTGTTGGCCTTTCCACCACAACAAACCCTGTGGCAAGAGAACAGGGCTGACACCCACGCGGTGTGGGGCACGGGGTCTCCTGGCCCAGTCCCGGCTCGTGGCTCTTTGGTTCCCGGCAGGTAGGGGCGCCCGTCCCCAGAACTGCAGCCACTACTCGGCCCCCACGTTGGCAGCCTCCGTGAAGAGAGCAGGGGCTGGCTGGGGCCCACAGGCTGCTCTCCCCACCCGTGGGTCCCTCCAGGCATGCTGGCAGGGAGGGGCTGGGCCCCTGCTCCTTGGTAGCCCTTCCCCGGCCCCCCATCCGCGCCACCCAGACCCTGGGCTCCTCAGCCCTTCGAGGTGCTTCTTGCAGAGCCGGCACGATGGCGTCTGAGCTGGAGCGCGCCATGGAGGGGCTGATCGCCGTCTTCCACAACTACTCGGGCAAGGAGGGCGACAAGCGCAAGCTGAGCAAGAAGGAGCTGAAGGAGCTGCTGCAGAAGGAGCTGGGCTGCTTCCTGGAGGTAGGGACCAGCCCCCCAGGCCCTGTGCTAGCCCCGGGGGTTGGCAGTGAGAGGGAAGGAGCAGGCAGGCCTAGGGGACCGCCCCAGGCACTGGGTGCCCCTGCCATTCCAGCACAGGGACCACATGATGGCCTCTCCCCTGGGCCATCACTCCCCCGCGGGCGCTAGCCTCCCCTCTCGTGGGTGGTCGCCAGGGGCCGAGCAGGGATTTGAGACGGCAGAGCCATGCCAGGGCCCAGGACAGGACTGTTGCTCCCCCGGGCATGGGCCGGAGAAGGTTCCCACATGCCAGGCGCTGGGCTCCCAGCCCCTCCCAGGCTGACGGGTCTCTCTGGTATGAAGTTTCCCAACATTCCTCTCGAAAGTCCCTGGCTCATAATTGCTTCTCCTCCCCCACTGCAGCTCTAAGCCTTCCCCTCCCCGCTGACCCCTGCCCTCTCCTCCCCCAAACTAGGGCCTCTCCCATCCAGGGCCAGGCGGATAGCCCATGCCTCCAGCTTCCCAATCCTTCTCTCTGGCTTGTCCTGAACACAGGACAGGGGCCTCTCACTGAGGATCCCCCCAGCCACCTGGGCCCCTTTCCCCTCCCATAGGAGCAACCCCCCTCCCTGGGCCCCACGTGCTAACCCTGCCTCCCCTGGGGGTGTTTCTGCTGCAGACCCAGAAGGACGCGGGCACCGTGGATGGCATCATGCAGGACCTGGATGAGAACGGTGACGGGGAGGTGGATTTCAAGGAGTACGTGGTGCTGGTGGCCGCTCTCACCGTGGCCTGCAACGCCTTCTTCTGGGAGGACACCTGAGCGGGGAGCCTGCACCCCCTGGAGCCCCCTAGAGCCACACCCCACACTCCACCCCCGTTTTGAGCCAGCCGCCGGCATCCCCTCTAACCAGCTAGACAGAGCTACTCATTAAAGGCACCAAACCCGCCCCAGTGTCCTGCCCCTTCCTCTGAGCCTGGGAGTGATGCTGAGCAGCATGGGGAGGGGAACACTGCTGCAGTGGGGCAGGGGGAGTTTTGTGGTGAGGGGGACACTGCTGTAGTGGGGGTGGGGGGGAACTCCTGGTCCCAAGGTCGACATTATCCCTGGTGTTAGAAAAGGGTGGAGGCCATGCCCTGGCCCGTGGGGCTGGGCTCAGGGCCCTCAGCCTCGGGATTCCCTGCAGGGCATGAGCCATCCATTTCCAGGACAGTGCCAGGTGAAGGAGAGTCGCCCCTCCGGTCACCCCAGCCACCAGTGAGACCACACACACACACCCCGCCCCACTCTCCACACCCCTCCCCACTGCTCTCTGCACTGGGCCTCTCAGACCCTCCTCCTCTGACCCATAAGCCAAGCAACCATCCCCCTCCCCAGGCCTTGTTCCTTCACTTGCCCCTGCCTCGTTCCTTCACTTGCCCCTGCCTCAGTGCTGGGAGCACAGGCCCTAAGCTCTGGTGTAACCCAAGTGCCTCAGCCGGGATCACTGCAGAGGCAAGTTTGGCCCTTTCTCTTCCCACGTTCATGCCCATTCGTAGCTGGCACCACATGGCCCAGGGCCCACCAGGCGGGACCCCTGCCCGAAGCAGGCTGGTCTCTGCAGGAAAGGGAGGCGGGAGCCTCTTAGGAGGGAAATGGGGACACAAGGGGGATGGCTGGGAAAGGGGGCAGGAGAAGCGTGGGTGACTAGACAGCCTCCTGCTGGGGTGGTAGGAAATTCACAAACACAGTGCTGCACCCATTTCCCAGGGGGAAGAACCCGTTCTTAGCTCCTTTCCCAAGGGCCAGGTGCGGCCAGGAGCCCAGTAAACAGCCTCCTCTGACTGGTACCCGCTGTTCCGCTGCGTGGCACACAGCGCAGGGAGTGCCACCTTGTGGGCCTAGCAGGGCTGACACTGAGCATGACGGACGCACAGCTCCAAAGCCGCCCACCCGTTCTGTGGATTTGACACTTCTCTGGGACGGTGCCAAAGCACTTTGCAAACTAGATACTGGTGCTGCTGAACTGCAACCACCTCTGGGGTGCAGGGTGATCATCTGGGCACAACAGTCAGGAACAGAAGGGGAGAGTCTACACAAGAATAAGGCGGGGGGCGGGAATCTTTAGGAAAAATGCCCTGGCATCATTAATGTCTGTGCAAAGCTGACAGGAGCTCAGCATTGACAAGCTCGTCAGAGGCAACCAAACTGCACAGAGATTGATGTGTCTGCGAGCAGAAAGCAAAAGGACTGGAGAGAATCGGGTGGGATTTGAACCTGTGAGCCCAAAGAATCTGATGCTGAGCTCTGGCACCCCCCGTTCTTGGCAGCAGGTTCTCATCTTCCCTTCCCAGCCTTTGCAAAAGAGAAGCTTGAAGCCTGTGATGCAGAAAACGGCATTGAACTCCTAGCAGCAGATAATAAACTGATCCGTCACAGCCCCAGAGACAAACCCACCCCATTTCAAGGGAACACATGTACTCGGTGGGATGTGATAGTCCTCTGACAACAATGTAAGCTAGGAGTAAACCCACTGCAGGCACTGGAGTTACGAAGCTGAAGAATCAAGCCCACTAAGCGGGAAAGAACGCGATGATCCATTCAAGGGCTTGGTTAAAACTTCTTTTTAAATTGTTTTTCCATAGTGCAAGCGATATTAACCATGATGCCCAAGGCAGCGTTGCCAAGTAGGGTGATTTTATCATGAGCCTCCTCATATTTCGTGTTTTTCTTAAAGTCCCGGCTCCCGGAGTTAGGAGATGGCAGGATGCTCTCAGCTTTCGTTTACAGACAAAAATCCTCGGGGTTGTGGAAAAAAGCTGGAGAATGGGAATCAGTGCAACCCTAAAGGCTCCAGAACCAGCAGAGAAATAGAAAGAATCTCACACTGATTCTGTTTTAAAATCTCAGCATTTTTAATCCAAGCTTGAGGTTGGCGCTAATGCTGCGTGTGTAACACAGATGACATTCTTCACCACAGCTGCTCACTTCCGCAAATACAAAGCCACAAGCACAGGAGAGGGTGCATTCTCCCAGGAGTGCACAAATCTTGATCAGAAACCGATGTGGCCACTGCAGCTGAAGGAACAGAGCGCCGGAGCACTGACGTCTGCCCACTGCAGTGCTGGTGCACATGTGGAGTAATTCATTGGGGATCAACATCCATGTGAGTAAGCCTTATTTTCTTTTTCATAGTTGTTACCATTTTGTTGCCAGATCCACCCCCTTGGCAGGCCCAGAATGGTAAATGGGCTGGCGCCTTTGCAAGTTGAGACTGTTTCCTGATGATTGGCATCTCATGCACCACATTCAAAGCCTTCATTTTAAATAAACCCACGTTGTTTTGGAGAAAACCTGCAAACCGTGAACGGAGTGTAACTGATGCATCGACCTGTGCCTGCGTTTGCAGACAGCCTAAGCCAGTAGCTCTGAGAGAGGTCAGCTGTCCAGTTGACACAGAAGCACAATGAGGGGTTTGTGTCAATGCTGCTAGCTGGTTTGCTGCTGAGCTGAGTAGGCTGGAGGAATTTCACATTAGACAGATCTGTACAATCAGCTGGACTTATTTTGGTGTCACGAGCGGGCAGTGCTTGGGCCAAGGACTTCCAACCCCTGAGCCGGGTAGGGTGAAGGGCCACAATCATCCGTCTGATAGATAACACACAGGAAGTGCAGGCTTCATCCACTCAGCGTGCTAATTTCCCAGCCCTGGGGGATCCCCTTCTGGGAGCCCGAGGGGGAGTTCAGTCCCTGAGGCCTCTGCTGATGGTCGCTCTCACTTGGGGTTGGGTCTGAACATGGCCCTAGAGCGAGATCCTAACCCAGCCCCCAACCCTGGAACGGCTGCGGGGGCATGGCCAGACCTGCCACTGAGCCGGGTGCAGAGGCATTTCTCGCAGCCCTCTGCCCACCCCGCAGGGCAACTGCTGCGGCCAGGTGACCCCGGCCAGAGCAGGGGGACCCCCCTACCCAGCTGCTTCCAGAGGGGCCACACCCCAGGGCTCCCACAGCTGGGCTCCCCCCACCCAGCCCAGGCCCCACACCCACCTCGGGGCCCACAATCCCTGACCCCCCCTTCCAGCCCAGGGTACCCCCCCAGCTGCACTGGGGCCCTGCCCTCTGCCCCAAGTGCCCCCTATATCCCACCCTGCCCCCCCTCCTGGGGCCCTTAGGCCCCCGCCACTCAGATCCAAGGCTCCGCCCGTGAGGTCCTCCCAGGCCCCGCCCACTGCCCCAAGTGCCCCCTATATCCCACCCTGCCCCCCCTCCTGGGGCCCTCAGGCCCCACCTCAGATCCAAGGCTCCGCCCGTGAGGCCCTCCCAGGCCCCGCCCACTGCCCCAAGTGCCCCCTATATCCCACCCTGCCCCCCCACTCAGATCCAAGGCTCCGCCCGTGAGGCCCTCCCAGGCCCCGCCCACTGCCCCAAGCCCCGCCCTCCCAACGGCCCCTCCCAAAAAGGGAGTGGTCACGTGGCGCAGCCCACCCTCGGGGGCGGGAAAGAGCGGGAGCGATCACGGGGTACACGGCCGCGCGAGGGGCGAGCGGGGTCACGTGGGCGCGTTCTCGCGGCTGCGCAAAACGCGGCGGCCGGTGGCCATTTTCCCCGGCTCGGCGCGCGGGGGGAGTAGGGAAGGAAGCGGCGGCCATTTTGTTTTCGGCGCTCGAGAGCGAGTGCGGCGGGAGCGGGCGGAGGGGACGGAGCCCCACGGAGCCAGCCCCACCCCCGCCCCGCAGCCCCGCCCGGAGTCCTGGCGACCGTCTGCTTCGGTGACAGAGGGGCCGCGGCGGGCAGGGGGGGCTGCGGGGGGCCCGGCTGAGGGGCGGGGGTTGGGCAGCCGGGGGCTGTGATCACCGTGTGGGGCCCGGCACGGCTCAGCGTCGCGGCTGTGACAGGCCGCGAGCCGGGGCTCCGGCTGGGGCCCCTGCCGTGCCTCGCCCCTGGTCTGAGAGCCCGGGGAGATCAGCCCAGAAGACCCCCCCCCAACCACTCCGCCCCCCCACGCTCGGGGCCAGCGGCCTTCCCGCCCTGCGAGCCAGGCGTGGGGCTGAGAACCGGGGCTGGCCTAGGCCAGGCCTCCCTGCCCCCCCCCCTCCTCCGGTGGTGCCCTGCGGGGGGGCTCCGCAGGTCGCGCCTTGCTCGCCGTCTCCGCGGCTCGGGCTGGGCTTCCAGCCTGGGGGCTGTGACTGGGAATCCAGCCCAGGCGCGGAGCCGAAGGGCGGACCCACAGTCACACCTCCCTTGGAGGCCACAACCTTCCCCGGGCTTTGGGCCCTGCGCGGGCGATGGTTCAGTCAGCACGGGCAGGGGGGGTGAGATGCCAGCTTTGGGGCTCCCCTGAGCCCTGGGAGGGGGGTTTTCCGGTTGGGACCCATGTTGGGCTCTTTGTGAACTGCCTGTGTGGGGACCTCGGTATCTGAGCGCATCTCAATCCCAGATGGAAGTAACTGCCCTGCTGCTCTCCGAGAAAAAGCCCTGGCCAGACAGGCTGTGGAAATAAGCCGTGTTTCTGACGGCTCGTGTAATTCGGTTGCAGCGTGGAAAGGGGCCCATGACTGCTCCTATAAAAAGCAGAAACGCTGAATGAGGTTATAATGTGTTTGGTGTGCAGTTGTGGGGCATAGCCTCCTTCTTTGGGCCATCAGCCTGGTGCAGAGGCTGCTTGCAGAGAGAGGAGCATTGGCATAATTGACCTGGGTCTGACAACTGATGCCTCAGTTCCCACTGAGGTAATAACTTGGATAGAGGAACTATTGCATCCAGAGCCTTAATGCCTAGTGTGTCAGAAAGTGAATCCAGAATCAGAAAGATTAATTCCTACTGCGCTCCTGCTTAGAAAATCATAACCTCATTTCAGAGTAACAGCCGTGTTAGTCTGTATTCGCAAAAAGAAAAGGAGTACTTGTGGCACCTTAGAGACTAACCAGTTTCACTTCATCGGATGCAATGAGCTTATAACCTCATTGAAACCAGCCAGTTAGAAATGATAGAGCTTCACCAGGCTGTTAATGGCATACATAGGTGAGATCTTCACTGAAAGTGGAGTTTAATGTTTCTGTGGTGTTAGTCTGACACACAGTTGAGAGAGAGCTTAACTCACTAGTTTATTGAAACTTACCTTTTAGGACATTTCGCGATGCCATGAAATGTCCTGCTAGCGCAATCGCATCACTGATTTACGTGTTTCTTGGCTGTTTCCACACACACAAGTTTGGCTTGGAAAATCTAACCAAATAATTTCATGGGCCCAGTTCTTCTTACTAAATCTGGCTATTGTTAATTTCAGACGATCGTGATCTGAAGATGGCTGCGCAGTCAGCGCCGAAGGTTGTGCTAAAGAGCACCACCAAGATGTCTCTGAACGAGCGGTGAGGAAGTCAACAGCAACTTCAGCTCATAAGAAATTTTTACTTAATTATCACTGTGTCCAGTGTCCAAAACCAACGTGGTTTCTGCCCTGTTTTAACCTAACTAAAAAAAGGCAGGTGGCTATGCACCTCTGTCTTAAGCCGCAACAAATGTGGTACACAAGGTTAAAAGGGCAATTATTCTGGAGGATTTTGTCAGTAGCTGTTAATATTAAACTCTATGAGACGTAAATGTGGTGGGATGTCTTATAAAAAAAAGAGAGAAACCTCGCACCCTCCCTTTTTCTTCCACGTTTTTACATTTTATATAGTTGACACTGCAGCATGGTAGCATGTTACCGAAGCTGCAGAAGGCTTGCTGCTTTGTCCAAGGTAGACACACGCATGTGGTCTGGCCTGTAAGAGGCACGCGGCAGGCCACCAAACCAGCCCAAAGGCCCTATAACAATGTTCTTGGGCCTTGTAAGAGACAAATGCTTTGCTTCATCTCCATCGCTTTCCTTTCTTGGCACTGCTCTTTTTTTTCCTCTCTTAAAGAGCCTTCTGCTCTTTCATGCCATTAAGCTTTTGCAAATCTTTATTGATGAACTAACAGTGAAGCTTCTGATCATATTTCACTTTCTCACTAACTCACTCTCAGATTAAATGTTAATATCATTAAGCCAAGGAGAAATTAAGCCATTTATATGCAGCCCCTATTCCAGTGTGCACTGCAGTGAGCAGTAATCTTAGCCAATGCTTGCGGTTCATGGCCGGGCAGGCAGATAGTTAGGTATGGTACAGGAGAGTTACCTGCCTTTTAATTTTGTTAGTTCCAGCCAGACTGCATTGAGCACTTCCTGATGCTTAATTTCACTGTCATTTGTAGCTATTAGGATACTGCAGAAACTGATTACTGGTGAGGAAGCTTACATTCCTGGTGGTATGTTCATGCCACATAATTTTTAAAGGCAGAAAAATCCCTAATACACCAAAGAAATTCCCAAATGCCAAAGAAATTGTAGGCTAAACGAATGCACTCATATGGTGGCACCTCTTTTGGTGATAGAACTGTCCTCCTTATAAGTATTATGCCAGACCCTTGATTTTCTGTTGTCAGAGTGACGCAAGTCTCATAAATATGCTTACTGCCCTCAAACTATTGAACAGTTTTCCCCCCTAAACTATCTGTCTTGGCTTTTACAGTCAGATTTCAGTTTGCTTTCGTGTTTCTTTGTAATGTCTTCTCCTGTCTCTCATGGCCATTTCTGCTTGTTGCTTGTTTTTCATAACTTCTTCCACCTTTAAAAGCAATAACTTAAAACTTTATCACTTTTGAATTAATATGTTGCACTTATCGAAATCTGCATTTCCTATTCTAGCACGTTTGTGGAAAACGAGGAATACATAACTCGCATATGACATGATCTAAGTGTACCACTTTTTACATAAAGTTCATGGGATCTGGAGCTCCAGTCTTGAGAGCCATGAAATGCCATAAATGTTTGTAATAAAACTTTATTTAAACACCCGTTTTGTTCGACCTTGAAGCTTTACTAATATGCTGAAGAACAAACAGCCGATGCCAGTGAATATTCGGGCTACCATGCAGCAGCAGCAGCAACTGGCCAGTGCCAGAAACAGAAGACTGGCCCAGCAGATGGAGAATAGACCTTCTGTTCAGGCTGCCTTGAAGCTTAAGCAGGTGAGAGAAAGTGTCTTATTCCACTGCAGACAGTTGGTGATGCCTGTCAGCAGCTGGTGGCTTTTCAGGATATGAGAATTTTTCAAGATGTCACTTGAAAGTAAGAGCTGAGAATGTTTGGAGGGACTTCAAGAGAATTTCAGATTGTCACTGCAGATAAGCAATGCTTTATATTTATAGCCTGTTAATACTGCTTAGTTCAGTTAGTCAGTCGTGTCTTCTGTTGGTTGTTTGTTTAAATCTCCTCCTTTGCTGTTTTTCCAGAAGAGAGAACAACCTGAAATTTCACAGCTTTTTCCCTCTCCCCCACATAAATGGTCTGATTCCAGTTTTCTGGATCTGCTGAATTCTTAATGCCTTAATCTAGCTGCTGTTGTGTTGCAACATGCTAGCTCTTGTTCCCTGTTCGTGTTTTTTGTTTGTTTTTTGAGGGGGCGTTGTGCCTGTTGGTTTTTTTTCTTGTTTTATGCTATTGCCAGCAGTTGTCTGAACAAGAACTACACGAATTAAAACTGAGTTCTTGGTTTCTCATAATTCTTGCTAAGGTAATGAAGTGAGCTGTAGCTCACGAAAGCTCATGCTCAAATAAATTGGTTAGTCTCTAAGGTGCCACAAGTACTCCTTTTCTTTTTGCGAATACAGACTAACACGGCTGTTACTCTGAAAAGAATCTTACTGTTCCTGTTATCCACATAGACTGACCAGAGCCATATGCTATTGAACAGCCCAAAAGTTGGCTTCCATTTGAATGTCCAGTCTGGAACAGCAGATCTGAGAAAGGTGTATTCATATTGAGTTGTACATCACATTTAAAAACAGTGTCTGTGCATTGCTCTGTGCTCAGTGAATGGGGTCTGCTGGATGTGAGCCCTTGTTGATAAGATAGTGATTAGAGTATGGTGCCCAAGAGGCAATTAGCAATGTTACTGGTGCCGAAGTGCTTCTTATCAGAGTATCTTGAACTGTAAAGAATGTACCGTGTTGTATAACTGTCTGTTAGAGCAGAGAAAGACTTGAAGAGATTCTCTTGAAATTTGTATACATATGATGCATGGAAATAATTAAAGCATGGGTCTGGAGGGTCCTGCTACACTGCTTTGTGCTAGCTTTAAATAGCAGTTCTGCATGACTCGAATACAGTAGTCATTAAATATAATCCCAGACACCTATGGGCACTCTAGGAGAGAACTGTGGAACGTTCCTATTTGAGTGGCTTTGTCACATAACTGCAATCTTTATCTTACTCTTGTGCTGGAGTTTGGTGTTTGTTCTTTCATGAAAGGAATGTAACTGCATTGCACTCAGAGGCCAGGAGCCTACTGTCCCTAAAATCAGAACCAGGTACTAGTAAGAGAAACTTTCTGTCTGAAGCTTCTAAACAAAAGCTATATGTGAATAATTCATGATTTCCATAGAAAGGGTTTTTAGTATAATCTCATAAGAGCTTCACTAGTGATATAAAAGGATAGGCCAGTCTCATTTTATAAAGTACACTGTCCCCTTTGTTTGCTGAGTCAGTGAGTGGCTGAGTCTGTGTGAGGAAAATACAGACCCTCTCGCTTTACTTCACTGGCACCTGTTTCACTTTTTCATTGGAACCATTTACACACATGTACACACGCTATATTTTAGGATTAAACACTGTTATGGATCTTGCTGAGCTGTTTAAGAACAAAATGTATGGTTTCAGAGTAACAGCCGTATTAGTCTGTATTCGCAAAAAGAAAAGGAGTACTTGTGGCACCTTAGAGACTAACCAATTTATTTGAGCATGAGCTTTCGTGAGCTACAGCTCACTTCATCGGATGCAGTTTCCACGGTATGCATCCGATGAAGTGAGCTGTAGCTCATGAAAGCTCATGCTCAAATAAATTGGTTAGTCTCTAAGGTGCCACAAGTACTCCTTTTCTTTTAACAAAATGTATGTTGAGTTTGAGGTTCATGTTGGAACTCCTGATGGAAAAGAAGTTGGGGCACAGCTCCTTCTCAGTCAGCATAGGTTACGGTGGTCCAAAGCCACCTGTAGAGTCCTAGAGCA
The DNA here is from genome assembly GCF_965152235.1 of Eretmochelys imbricata. Lineage (NCBI taxonomy): Eukaryota > Metazoa > Chordata > Testudines > Cheloniidae > Eretmochelys > Eretmochelys imbricata. The sequence goes on along the minus strand of NC_135595.1, from coordinate 1,826,926 downwards.
CAGCGTGCCTCTAATGCCCTCTCTTGTGTTGAGGAACTTGGGCTGCATGGAGGAGCATTATGGAAATGTATATAAGTAAATCTAGTGTGGAGGTACAGCCAGCAGATCAAGTGGAACATTGCATGCTAGGACTGGTAGCCTATATGGGTAGCTCTTTGGATGACAGCTACAATGTGTTCCTCTGGGAAAACGTGGAGACTCTAGTGTAGTTTAGTAGTGTTAGGGTGCTCTTCAGCAGTCATCACCAATTGACTTTGGAAGGTCTGTTCACTGGTATGTAGGGGAAGTGGGACTGTTCCTCTGGAGGAGCATCTTGTGCAGAATATTAGGGTCTTGTGCGCCATTAGGGAGGCCATGCAGTCACAGCTATGAACTTTCAAACTCAGCACCCACACTGCTTCGCTCAGGACAGCACCATTTCCCCTAATGCATGACCATCCCTTCCTGTGTTTCACCAAGTGCGAACCATTGTGCTTCAGTGTCCTATTCCAATGCAGACAGTACAAGGGGCAGGTTTGGCTGTGCAGGGTAAAGGATTTGGTGTTGTAGACCTGTTGTGGTTCATCTAAAACTGTGAAATGCCTGAAATCTTATGATTGTACTCAAAGACAGCTGGTATGTAACATCATTCTAGACTCTGCTGGCCACTCTCCAGAGAAGTTGGGCCAAAGCAGCTTTAAAATTTGTTATACCATACATTTGGTTCTTTGTGTCTAACGCAAACAAATCCCCAAATTAAGGCTGAAATATATTGGGCTGTGTGGTATAAACTGGGTCTAAGTGTTTCCTTAACTGCCTTGAACTGAGTTATTGGTCATTTGAGAGGAGAAAACAATCTTGGTCTTAACTCTTGGCTCTTGTGGTTTTTAGATTGAAGCTTAATGCAGTTGTTTTGGAGAGGGTGAATATTCCTGTTTGTACTATCTTATAAAGACAAATATGGAAGGGTTTAGTCTCTGTGGATGTCTGGGGAAATCTAGACATAAGATTTTTCCAGTGAGATCACTGGATCTGAAACTTTAGGCATATAATTATCAGAGGGTGAGTGCAAAGGTCTCCTGGTTGTAGACTATCTAACTTTTTCTCTAGGAGTTTACATCAGGCTCATCGCTAGTGCCTGAGCACCTTTCTCAAATAGAAAGCTGCAGCCCACCTTGGGGATTAGATGTCTGTTTCACTTCCTAGCTGGGCTTACACTTGACAGACTGTCCCTCTCTAGACAAGATCTTTCTTGAGACCTAAATACTTTGCAGTGGATCTTGGGCCCTGTATAGATTCTGCTCCCTCTTTTTCTGGTGGAGGTATCTGCTTCCGTCTATGCCAGTTGCATGATAAGTCCCTGATAGCTACATGACTTTCCTGTTTTTAAAAAAAACTTTCATTCCAGAAGAGCTTAAAGCAGCGCCTGGGTAAAAGTAACATCCAGGCACGATTAGGCCGGCCAGCAGGACCCCTGGCTCGTGGAGCTGTTGGAGGACGAGGGCTACCTATGGGTCAGAGAGGTTTGCCACGAGGAGCCATGCGTGGTGGACGTGGAGCGAGGGCGTTGCTGAGAGGAGGCATTCCCCTCAGAGGTGAGTATATTGTTAATATGGGAAATAAAATATCCTTGGGGGTGGATATTCAGTGACTTCTTGCTAAGTTTGACAGCTAGCTTCTTGTTTTGATTACCTGCTTGACTTTTTTTCCTCACCCTATTAAAGGTCAGAGTTTACTTCGTGGAGGACGTGGTATATCCCCTAGGATGGGCCTGAGAAGAGGTGGCGTTAGAGGTCGTGGTGGACCTGGGAGAGGTGGTCTAGGCAGAGGAGCCATGGGTCGTGGAGGAATTGGTGGCAGAGGTTAGTGTGCTGACATTTGGGAAGGCATGAGGGCATTATTTAGAGAAGAACCTGAAGCAGCCTTTAACTTTCACCTTCTTGGTTAAAATATAATGTGTATAAGCACTTGTGAAGTAGAATCTCCTCTATAAAGATACACTTGTTTGATAATATGCTGTACACTGGATACAAACACATTCTATTTTCATTTTCTGAATTGTTGGTTTTAGCAGCATTTGTGCTGAAAGGCAAGATCCTAGTTGGTGTCCCTGCTTCCCAGAGGGTTCTGGATAGTGGTGGTGAAACTGACCAGAGTCTTGTCAGTGTCACGCTCCTGCTAGGTGAGGCTTTGAGTAGTGGCAAAGGTGCTTTCGGTACATCTGACTCTGCATTGTTTAACTTTCCAGGTGGGAATGAAGTGTAACCTTCACAACCATATGGTGCTAAAAACACATTCCTTAAACAAAAGTCTAAGTTATGCAGAAACAGGGGGATTAGCCCTCCAACCTTTACAGGGAAGCTTTCTACTTGCTGCTTAAGTGGCGTTTTTTCAGGCCCTGGTTTTATTAGTTCATTGGGAGTTTGAAACGGAATCTGTTTCTTAGATACTCGGTTCTTTTCATAGTGCAAAGTATTAAATTACGACAGTCCCCAAATGGGATTGGCACTAGAACAAATGTAGGTGGCAATCGCAACTGACCTAGTGGAATCATTAATGCCCAAACCAGGGAATTCTCAAATGGGACATCACAGCAACCAGAGCTCACTGAGCCACATTCTGTGGCTTTTTATTTTAGCAAAAGGCCCATTGATTTCTTTGCAGCACCTGTGTTCCTAGATGCTGTGGCAAATGGCAGGTAAGAACCTACAACTTCCTTGCTTTTGTGAATTAATATTGGAGATTAAACATTATTTCCTAGTCTTCCTGGTAAAATGACATTAATTCAGTCATAGTGGACTGCCAAAACAGGTCCGTCAGAACTAGATTGACACCGAATATAAATTTGGTGGGATAGATCTAGAGCAAGCTTATTCCTAATTGTTAATGGCATTGCTGCTTTCTCTAAAGCTTGGTAGGAGGGTGGTGGGGAATAAACGCTAATTATACTTGGCTAGTAACTGTCTAATGCATCAAGGCACTAATGTATGTTAGGGATTAATGCCAGGCTAAAATGGTACCAAGCAATGTAAAGTGTACCATAAGGCTACCTTATGGACCCTGCCTTTGTTGCTGATGGGCATGCACAGCCCAGTACAAGACTGCGACTTCAAAAGCCATCTCAGTCAGTGGAGTCTTCGCTACTTTTGAAAGTAGACAGTAAACAAAGTACCTACACTATGGGCTGCCACTGTCTCCTGGATGACTCGGGCTCATTAGTGCTTTGATATGTAACAGGTATACAAAAAATAGTCCCCACCAACTGTTGGGTCTTCTTAGGCTCAGCTGCAAAAACATTCTTGGTTAAGTCTTGCTCAGTAATTCTAGATTACTGATGTTGCAGTAGCCGGGTTGTGTCAACACTAGATTATTTATACTTATTAAACAGGAAGTTTTCCCCTTTGAACGTGACAAATAGTTTGTAACTTGCCCACAAGTAGGAAGTCATTAGTTCTCATACTACGTAAAGTAGACATGTATTTAGAGTGCAGTAAACATGTGGTGCCTTACAAAACGGGTTTAAAGAAAGGTCTCCCCTCCCAAGAGTTCGGTGTGATTTAGATAAACTTGCTGATAGCTCAGGGAGACATGAGAGGCTCTGTGAGAAGGAGACCCATGAAAATGGGTTTAAAGGGGGAAAAGAGGGTGCTTGTCACACTGGAGGAAAGATAATATCCCATGCCCAGGGGTGGGGGTCACGTGGGAGGTATTAGGATATGGAAGAGTATAATGAGCAGCTGAGGTTGTAGGGTGAACTGAGAGCAGAGATACTTGGGGGAGACAGTTCTCCAGAGATTTGAACAGACACTTGATGCACAAGAAGAGAGACAACCAGGGGAGTGACTTCACCGAGGGGCTGATCTGGTCAGTAGCAGAAGCGGCACCGTTGGCCACCAGCCTGTCTCCACCTTGCATGTGGCTCTCTTACGTACCACGTAGTGCACAATGTGTCACTCTGTGGTCTCTACACTGAGCATTGTTATGGACCTGAGTGGCTGCTTCAGTGGCCTGCCCACCCAACTGTGTTGCCTTTCCTAGGTAGTATGGGGTGGCTGAGTTGAGGGCACACAGGCTGCTGTAGCTAAACTCTTACTAGTGGGATAAGATTAGATCCTTAATATGTTTGTTGCTCTCTCTGTCTGAGTCTGGTGGTGCATTTCAGTGTAGTACATAACTGTAATCTCATTTCACTGTAAGGTCGTGGCATGGCAGGCCGGGGAAGAGGGGGCTTTGGTGGTCGTGGCAGAGGCAGAGGACGAGGAAGAGGGTCTGCACGTCCTGCATTGACCAAGGAACAACTGGACAACCAATTAGATGCTTACATGTCTAAAACAAAAGGACACCTCGATGCTGAGCTGGATGCTTACATGGCTCAGACAGATCCAGAAACTAATGACTGATGGTCCTTCTGATAGACTCTCATTGAAGTTAATGTGTATGTCAATGCCCATAAGCTAAAAATGGCAAAACCTGATTCATGCTGGAAGGACCTGCAGGAACAGGGGCGGCCCTGTTCTACCAAGAGATCAGATTTTAGTGTGTTCCTCTTACATTTTGATACTATATGTTGTATGAAACCTTTTTTGGATTGTTTTTTTATAATTTTTCCTAACTACTCTGAACATGAATGTGACAGACGAGCTGCAGATACAGCCACTGACATCAGTGCTGGTGTGTGCTCAGCACGCCAGCCCAGCTGCGATGGCGCACTACGTTCCTTTGGGCTTATGAAGGGGAAAAGTTGCATGTATGCCACAATCTGTGCTTCTTTAGGCGAAGTGCTCGTTGGTGCTGAATACAAGCTATGGGATCACATGGTTATATGTGCCTATTACTCTTAATGGTTTGTTTCAGGATAGGAGTTGATCCCATAGTGTAGCTAAAGGGTAAATATCTACGTTTGCAGTTTTATTGTTGCAATAACCTCATTTGAAGTAAACATAGCAAAACATCTCCCTCCAGGACTGCCTGCCTAATCAATCAAATTCAGGTTAAGGAAGATAGTGCTTCTCTATTGTAGACATGTCAATCTTTTATTTTGTACCAAAAGTTCATCCCCACTGGTTGCTAGCATTCTAACAGTAGTACAGAGAGGATATTCTAGGTTAAAGGCTGTTTTTCTGATAAAATTTGAATTTCATTTGTATCATGTTTGAAGGGATGGCACTAATGGCTTCTGTGTACCAAAATCTAGAAAAAGAACGAGCTTTTGTTTTAAGGATCTTGAAACAAGCACATTAATGACGTCTGTGAAAGAAAATCATGGGTAGAATAGTCTCTCCAAAATAGTGGGTCCAAAATTGGTTTTATCAACAAGTGCTGTTACCTTTCAGTGTAACCAAAACTGAATTTTCAATCCAGACCAACTTTGGTGACGTCTGTGGCGCATTTAACCTAGGTTGGCTTTAGAAGTTGAGAAGGGGTTTGCTTCTCTCTCCCCTCCCCCCACCCCCCCGCCCCGGAAGATTTAAGTTCAACCATCCTGTGAACTGTTCCAGTTTCAATGGAATCTTGTATTTCTTGTTCGTTGTGACAAAGGAGAAACAATTATAAAAACAATATGTGGACTTTGTGGATTTTTTTAGGTGCGGTAAGTTGTAAGAACGGTACTCTCAAGCATTAATTGTTGATCGTAAACTCTGTGGGATGAATAACTTTTCTAGTGGGTATGAGAAGACAATAAACTATCATCCTCTCCTGAATGGAACATCACAACTATGCTTAGAAAACATTCTAGGTTAGAATACATTCCTAACAGAGCTTTCTCTCCACTGGCTGGCAATCCATTGTAGCTGCAATTTCATTAAATCCCCAGTTCTCCTGGTATAGATTGGAGGGTGGGGAAGTGCCTGGTCCTCACTGCCTGCAAACCTTTGTTATGCATGCTGTTGCTTATCTAGGGCTTCCAGCTAACTTGTACAGGATGTCCTCGACGTTCGACTTACAAGACAAACAGAACTTGTGCCATTTCTGAATTGACACCCTGATTCAACTTATGACAATAGGTTTCGACTTTACAACGCTCGGTCCTGCAATGGAGTGGGTTGTGGTTATGACGTTTCAACTTACGGTGTAATTGTCAGAAACCAGTTGTCATAAATCCAGGGACTGCCTGTATACTAATTCAAAGGAGGAGACTGACACTTCTCTTCAGCTTTCCTTGATTATCCCAGTGTGTCTGGCTGTGATAACTACTATAATATGCAAGGGCATTCAGACTGCCAACTACCTTATCACACACATTAATGCTGTGATGTAACTTAGCGTTTGCACTTTCAGCAAGGATCTGCTTTACTAAATTACTACACGTGGGGCTAGTACAGATTTCAGTACTGCTATAGGATGTTTCTTCCCTAACCTCCAGTTAGTCCTGTGACCTATCCTCTTGAAAATACTCTGTCCCTATAACTCCTGCTGACTGTGCTTTAAAGTTGCCAGTTGAAGGTATCATATCATTTTTAACCAAGTATCTTAATCATTCATTAAAGGGACACTTTAGGTGCTAACGCTACCCCCAACACTTATGGTGTTAGATTTTTTTAACATATTACTAGAAATACAAAATTTTAAAAAACCAACTCTCCTTTTGAGTGGCAGAGACTGCAGAAGAGGTTTAGATGCAACCAGCGCAGCGCTATGCTGCTTCATGAATCTAAAAGGTTAAATTGACTGGGTTATGAGGAGGGAGACACTATAAGTAAGAGAAGGACTTGTGGCATCTTAGAGACTAACACATTTATTTGAGCATAAGCTTTCGTGAGCTACAGGAATGCATCGGATGAAGTGAGCTGTAGCTCATGTTCAAATGAATGTGTTAGTCTCTAAGGTGCCACAAGTCCTCGTTTTCTTTTTGCAAATACAGATTAACACGGCTGCTATGCTGAAACCTGTCACTATAAATAAGAGATCAAACTCTTTACTGTACCCAGTGCATTCTTACTGTTTGTTCCCTTAAATTGTTTGAACGCCTAGCTGAAATATTCCATGAACAGAAAGGAGCCTAGGGTTCAGAACAACACTACCGTGCATGAAAAGCAGGCCCCTGCGCTACCCAGAATCTCTGTACATCCCATAAATTCTAAACATTGAAATGATAAACACTGAACGAGCTTGCCTGATTTATTCCAGTCACTAGGTGCTGCTGCAGCTCCGCCAGTCATGTAACATGTAAGAAGGATTCTCGAAGCTTGTTCCAGCCATATTGTCCCCACATCTCTGGCTTTCTGAACAATGTTTGTTTCATGGTGGATTGAGTTCACAAGACACATATCCTCCCCCTTCCAAATCTATGTCACACCAGTGCCTTCAAACTGTTAGGTAGAGTAAATTCCCCTACCTGAACCTCACGAGAGACTTTACTGGATATTTTTAGTTTTCTTTTGAGAGGGCTGGAAGCGAGTAACTTTAGGGTTTGGTTTTTTTTTCATTTGGCAGGGAAAAGGACTTGCTAATGGGCTATGGAGGCTCTGGGTCTATGCTGAGAAAAAGAGGACTTGTGGCACCCTAGAGACTAACAAATTTATTTGAGCATAAGCTTTCGTGAGTTACATCCGATGAAGTGAGCTGTAGCTCACGAAAGCTTATGCTCAAATGAATGTGTTAGTCTCTAAGGTGCCACTAATACTCCTTTTCTTTTTGCAGATACAGACTAACACGGCTGCTACTCTGAAACCTATGTACAATGAGATTCTGTTGAGTAGTTCCAACCACATAAGGATCTGTCTAGGAGACTGGCAGTCTTAACAGGGCTCCTGAAGAAGCAATAGGCAGGGGGACTTAAGTTATCCCAGAGGTGTCTTCCTGCAAGGCTGGACCTGCCGCTCCTCTTGTTCTGTGGATCAGGTGGGCTCACAGGGATGCAGCTCTCATCAGCTCTGGCCTATTTTATTTAAAAACAAAAAAGTGAAGCAGGTCCTGCCGGCAGGGCCTAGCTGTCACTGTGTGAACACCACTCTCAGCAGGGGCCAGACGTGTAGAGGAACTGAGGAAGGGCCTGTGGGGGCTAGGAAAGCTGGTGGGTATGGCCTTTGTGCCTTTACTTCCATATCAGCCTGCGTATTGGTCACTGACAGGAACCTGTCCCTTGCTTCTGCTATAGGGCGTGGTGTGTTACATCCTCAGCTCTCCACAGGTGAAATAGAAACTACCACACAGCTTAGCCTGAGCCCTCAGACCCTTGGTCCATCTAGTCCTGTTGCCTGTCTCTGACAGTGGCCGGTACCAGCTACTGCGGAGGAAAGGTGTCAGAAGACCCAGTGAGGGGATAACCTGCCCCAGGACACTTCCATGCAAACACCCCATAGTTACAGGCTGGCTTTGAGGCCAGGAGGATTCTGAGAACAAGGATTTTTAATGACAAGAGTGGGTCCCTCCGCCCTCCAAACACACGAGAAGCCCTGCTGAGCTCAGTGGGACCACTCATGCATGAGACATGTCTGTGCTGGATTTGTGCTGGAAACTACAATGCCTCGTCTTTGCTTGGCTTTTCCCTCCTGTGTATAATTACCACAGGGGAAGAACATCCTTTGCTGCCTCAGGAAGACCAGGACTTAGGCCTAATCTGAAGTTCTCCCACCCTAGGCATGGGAGATAGGAGAGCGACTGTTTTACTGCCCTAGCCCGGCGGCAGTTCTGCTCGGTTACTGTCCTGTGCAGATAGATGGACTTTTCGGCAGATGTAACTGCAGCCACAGGGCACGGTTTCGCAGTGTAACTACCCATGAAACCCTCCCCGGTGCAGACAGATAGGCCTGAGTCTATAGCTCTGCCCTTGTCTCGCTGCTCTGAATTATTGGCAACAAAAGTTGCCCGGTGAAAATAAAGCGTCAACAATGTAAGTGGAGAAGCTGAAACTGCAGGAGAAGGGGATAGCGCTGGCCACCACCCCCTTGGGCTCCCTGCTGCTCTCCCTTCCCCTCTCAGCCTTTTGGGTCGAAATCTGGACTAAACCCCACTGTTGTTAGGGTCCCTCTGGTCTGCTGGGGCTTTGGAACAGCCCAGGTGTTGCCAGCTCTGCAGGGAGCAAGGAGGAGGGTCCTGCCACGTGAAGACCATTCCGGCTCCGGCTCCGGCTCCGGGGCCAGGTGGAAAGGTGACCAGCGGGCGCTAGAGCCAGGCAGCTACAAACTGCTGCTTTCCCCCATGGTTCTGCAAGTGGCCCCTCTCCTGATCTGGGTGCCCTGGCCTCAGGCCCCTCCAGTGCAACCTTCAGCTGCTCTCTGCAGCCCTGCCCCATGCGGGGTCTCTCCCCCATCCAGCCTTGCTGCATGCCCCCCTGTCCAGCTCCAGATCCTGGGTTCCCCCTGCCTTACCCTGGGTCCCCCACCCAGCCCTGCTGCTAGCCCCTCTCACTGCCCCCCAGCTCTGCTGCTTGCCCCTCAGCCCTGCTGCTAGCCCCACTCACTGCCCCCCAGCCCTGCTGCTTGCCCACCAGCCCTGCTGCTAGCCCCACTCACTGCCCCCCAGCCCTGCTGCTAGCCCCTCTCACTGCCCCCCAGCCCTGCTGCTTGCCCACCAGCCCTGCTGCTAGCCTCACTCACTGCCCCCCCAGCCCTGCTGCTAGCCCCTCTCACTGCCCCCCTAGCTGTGCTGCTAGCCCCTCTCACTGCCCCCCCGCTCAGCTCCAGAGCCTGCCCCCCCAGCCCTGCTGCTAGCCCCTCTCACTGCCCCCCAGCCCTGCTGCTTGCCCCTCAGCCCTGCTGCTAGCCCCACTCACTGCCCCCCAGCCCTGCTGCTTGCCCACCAGCCCTGCTGCTAGCCCCACTCACTGCCCCCCAGCCCTGCTGCTTGCCCACCAGCCCTGCTGCTAGCCCCTCTCACTGCCCCCCGCTCAGCTCCAGAGCCTACCCCCCACAGCCCAGAGGCATCTGCTCTCTGTCCCCCGCTGCCCGCCCCTTGCAGCCCCCCCTGGGGCCCAGCCCGGCGTGGGGCGGGCTGAGAAATGTGTCAGTCTGGGGAGCTGGCAGCAGCCCCGGCTCGCTATGGTAGGTGGGTCGCTATTGGCCGGGAGCCGGGCGACCTCCCGTCACGGCGCCTCCCATTGGCTGCCGGGCTCCAGCGCCTCACGCGCTCCGGCTTCTCCTTTTGTTATTGTAGCGAACAAGTTGCGAAGCGGGGCCGGGCCGGGGGCGCAGCCGGGGGGATGCGGCGGGCGCCGGCGTGAGGCGAGACGGGGCGGCGGTGAGTACCCGGCCCGGCCCGGCCCGGCGCCCGACAGCCCCCCCGGGCCGGGACCTCCTCCCCCCGGGCCGCGCGACCCCAGATCTGCCCCCTCCCGGGGCAGGGACCCCCCCCAGATCTGCCCCACCCACCCCGGGGCAGGGACCCCCCAGATCTACCCCGCCCCCGGGGCAGGGACCCCCCAGATCTGCCCCACCCCCCCAGATCTGCCCCCCCGGGACAGGGACCCCCCAGATCTGCCCCCCCGGGACAGGGACCCCCCAGATCTACCCCCCCCGCCCACTCCCTTCAAGGGGCAGTTTACTCCTACCGCCGCCCAAACACACACACCCTAGGGTCAATGCAGACTCCAGATCTGCCCCCTCCCCCAGGCCAGCCCTGGTACATCACGGCTGAAACCCAGACCCTCCCCCATCACTACACTAATGCATCCCACGCACAGATTGAATGAACCCCCAAACCCAGCCCTCCTACCATGCAGCTCCCAGCCCTGCTCCCCCCAGGTGTCTTAATGCACGCCCAATCCAGCCCACCCCTCCCCCAGGGGTCATACACCCCCAATCCCATCCTGCATACGATGCAACCCCCAGCTCTGCAACTCCCCCCAAAGTGTAACGCACTCCACACCGAGCCCGTGTACCATAGAACTTCAGCCCTTGCCAGCTCCTCGGGTGTACTGCACCCCAAAACCAGCCCAAGTACAATGCAGCCTCCAGAGCCTGGAACCCCCCTCCCCACACACACACACGGGTCCACTTCCCCTTACCAGCTATCAATGGGGCACCTGGATCCCTCCCTCTGCACTGGCCCAGGTGCAGCGTGGCTCTCTCGGCCCTGGATCTCCTTCCCCACTGGCCCAGAAGTGTCCCCCAAGAGCTGGCTTTCTCTGGCGGGGCAACCCTAGGGACAGTCCCAAGTCCTCTTCTCCTCCTGCCAGCTCACTGCCTGTAAACAGGGGGAAACACCCACTTCCCCGGGCTGCTGGAGCCCAGCCTGTCCCCTATCACCACCCCCCTGGAAAGGGACAGGGCAGCAGGCTTCACTACCAGGTACCTGACAGACCCCACTCCCGGGAGGGGCAAAGTAGCCAGGGGCCCATGGCGGGAGGGTGTCTGGGTCACTTTGGGGAAAGGGGGGGCACATAAAGTTCCAGAAGTTGAGCTGCGTCAGGAGCAGCTTGGTTCCCCCCCACAGGCTGTCCCCCTCCCCTCCCCTCAAGTGAGTCAAGGCATAAAGTGTGGGGGCCCCCCTTGGAGAAGGGTATTAGGGTTCACTGTTCAAAAAGGTGGGGGTGTCTTGGTTTCCCCTCCCTGCCCCCCCTCGCCACAGGACCTGCAGGGGTTGGAGTGTGTGTGAACCACCAGCTCATCCTGAGACACTGGGGGGCTGCATGGTATCCCCCCCAGCCCTGTGCCTGTCCCTTTGCCCTTGGGATCAGCTGGGAGTGAGCCAACAGGATAAGGGGGGGCGGGGGGGTCACAGCAGTAAACAAGAGGGCTCCCAGGTGAAGGACCTGGCCAGTTGTTTTCCTTTTGCTGTGGGGGGGAGCAGGGAGGGTCCGTGTGTCTGGGCAGAGACAGAGGGACGAGCTGGGGGGTGGGGGGGGGGGGTTGCATTGCAGTGTTGATATCCTGGTTGGGGGGGAGAATGAGCCCTGACAGGTTTGTGCAAAGCCCTGAGCCAAGTCCCCTCAGCTAGGGCAAAAGCCCCGCGCGGCAATGCCATGACCTGTGGGTCACGCTGGGGCTGGGGGGTCCAGTCCCTGTCGGGGCGAGGGGGGACGGGCCCAGCTGAACGCAGAGTTCTGATTCTCCTCCATGCCTGGCCCAGGGCGGCCGCGGGACCCGAGGTCCCACCCTTGCGGGGCCAGCACAGAGAGTGCACGGTTTACGGGGTCGGCCTTCCTGGCCCCCGGCCGGAATGATCCATCCTCTGGCATTCTGATATTTTGGGGCAGGGTAGGACCGGCTGGGAACCTGCCCCCCTCCCTCTGCTGCCACTTGCAAACCCGACTGGGATGGGGCTGAGCGGTTTGGAGGGGGTTCACTGGGGGTGTTGTGCGTAGAACACCCCTTCCCTCCTGCATCAGGCTTTGATCCCTGGGGGCTGGGTATCTCATCACTGCAGGGATCGGGCCCCTTTCTCTGCCACGGTCAGAGACAGGATACTGGGCTAGGTGGGCCCCGGTTCTGATCCGATCTGGCAGCTCCTGCTCATGGGTGGACTCTTTGTTTAAAATCCCTTCCTTGGAAAACTGTTACAATTGCAAAGCGTTTGTGGGGGGTTGGGCAGAACAGGCTCGTGCCTCGGTTTCCCCATGTGTAAAACAGGGGGATAATCCCAGCATCGTCTGAGGTAGTGTGATGAGACGTGTGGAGTGGATACAATGGGGAAGCTGGGGCTGGCAGAGCGCAGCAGCAGGTCCCTCTTGGATTCCCTCATTGTCTGGGATCAATTCTCTCCCCATCGCCGGGGTTTGGTGTAAATCTGACCTAGCTTGCGCCGTGGAAGGAGCTAGTGCTGCGGTCATTTGAAGGAAATCTCTGCGGAAGCAAGCCCTGGAGCTAATCATGAAGCTTTTAATGTTCACCCAGTCGACGATGGGCCGGTGGAACTCATTGCCACATGGTGTCACCAAGCCAGAGGGCTGAGCAGGATTCAGAAAGGGGTCTGGCATTGACGTGGCTAACGGGAGCACCTGCAGCTTGGCCGATGACCTCTAGAAACCCACGCGTTAATCCACCAGCCCCGAACGGGTGGGCAGGGTCGCTGGGCGGGTGAACCCGTGACTCAGGAGTTCCTGTCTCCGAAGCATGTGGCCCAGTGATCAGGGCTCAGGAGTTGGCATTGGGAGCCCTGGGTTCGATCCCACCGCTGCCCTGCTGGGTGAAGTCACTTCATCTGCCCCATGCTTTGGGGCTCTGCCGTAGTGAGTGCGAGGGGCTCGTTCCAGTGGGGGGCAAGATAGGCCCCCAGGGAGAGAGCAGCTGGTGCTGGCCAGGCCGCTGGCCTGGCAGCCGTTTGCTCGGCAGGTTCCGAGTCGCTCCTGAGCATGGATTTTTGCTTTTCCGGGCTGATCTTCCCTGCCCGGTTGGGGTGGGCTCTCACCTGGCGTCTTCCAGACAATCGATACGGCAGGATCCAGCCAGGAAACTTTGATGGGGGCGAAACAGGAGCTCTGCTGCCTAATGTGTCTGCTGTGGACCCCGGGGCACCGGCCAGTCACGCTGGGGACGGACGGGGCTGTTGCTCTGGGCTGGGGCCCGGGCCAACCCTGGCCTCCCTGGCCAGAGGATTCCTTGACGTGCAGTGGCAGCTTGCAAAGCCCTGGTGCCCGGGCCCCTTTGCCTGGGTGCCCTCGGAGAGCAGGGAATAGCGCTGCGGGTGAGGTTCAAACCCTTGACGGTGCGGTGCCGGGTCCTGGGCGAGGGCTGCGTCTGCAGCAGAAGCCGGCGTCTCTTACAAAGCCCAGCACCGGAGCGCAGAAGGCCCTCGAGCGGGAGCTTCCCCACGGAGACATCGGAGCCCTGGCCTGGGGAGCCGTGGATGGGAGCTCGGCCCTCGGGGCCCGTCCTGGGCTCGCTGGGAGCAGGGCTGAAGGGCTCAGTCCTGTCGGATCTGCACTGTGCTGCCTGCTCCCCTGGGGCTGGGCCGTGGTCAGGTCAGAGTGGGGCTGGAAATGCCTGTGTTGGGACCCTGGCTCCGGCACTGACTCGGGCTTCGGCCAGGCCGGAGTCCCAGCCGCGTGGGCCGAGGCCGAGGCACAGGGAGGCTCCCCCGCAGGTTAACGGGGGCAGCTCGACGGGTGCTGCTGGCCAGCCGCTTTGTCTGAGTTTTAGAAGGTGCTAATTAGTCCCGAGGGGGTAGCTGCCCTTGATCCCCCATCTAGACAAGGCCCCTGTGTCGGCACGTGTAGGCTGCAGCTGGCTCGTCCGCACTGGGGAGCACGCTGCAGCGACAAAGGGCCCCCCGTTCCGGAACAGGAGCGTCCCCCCAGCACACGCGGAGCAGCTTCTTCCGGTGAACTACCCAGCGCAGACAAGCCCTGACTCCCCGTGCAGACAAGGCCTCGCTCTGCAGCCTTGACAGGTCCCTGCCCTGCTGTGTGCCTCAGTTTACACATTTGTGGAAGGGAGATGAGGGGCGGCTGTGGCTAGCGAATGGCTGGGCACTGACTTAGCTCACGTCCCTCCTGCTGTGTCAGAACTGGGGGTCCCCCTCCCCGAATCCCCACCATAGGCTCGCTGGCGGAGCAGGAGGGACGGCCCAGCTCCCAGGGGCTGGGGCTGGGGGGGTTAGGGTGGAAGCTCTGGATGGGGGAGTTGCATTGGCAGGGTGCTGGGCGAGGAGGGGAGCTGGGAAGCGTCTCCTTCCTGGAGCAGTGCCGACAGCTGGGGTCCCCCGGGGCACTGTCTCAGGGGCATCACTTGTGGGCAGAAGCCCAGTGGGTGACGGGGCAGGGGATGGTGGGCAAGGGGCCATCAGTCACCCCAAGGGGGCGTGCGGGCCGTAGCATGGCAACTCGGGGGATGCTCTGAATGCCAGGGCCCGTGGGATCAGAGCGCGGGGCCCCCTCACTGAGCCCAGGCTGTTCTAACGCCCTGTCCCACACTGAGATTCGGGTCCCCGTAAGGGAGCTGCAGGGAGTGGGGTGGATGGTGCCCCCCCCCACCCCCGGCGCTGACCCCAGTGCCCTGGCTCGGTGCTAGGGGGCGCTGTGCTGCAGGGAGCGGGGTGGGTGGTGCCCCCCGCCCCCGGCGCTGACCCCAGGGAGCAGGGGGAGCTGTGCTGTGCTGCAGGGAGAGGGGGGGCTGGTAGGGGTCGCTCTCCCCAGCCGTCTGTGCTGACCCGGCCCCTCGCGGGTGCAGGGAGAGGGTTGGGGGCTGGGTCGGGGGTGATCTCCCCTGGCAGGCAGTCCTGGCCGAAGGCGGTGCAGGGAATGGGGCCCGGTAGCAGTCGCTCGGTTCGTTGAGCTGCGTGTCCGGGATCCCCCAGCGTGTCTCCCGAGAAGCGAGGGGTTGGCCCCGGTGCCCTAACCTATTTCCTGCTGGAGAAATTCCATCCTGCCTTGCTCAGCCCCTTTGCAGCTGCAGCCGGGTACAAGATTTTTCTTTCTCTTCCCCTTCCAGCCCGTGGTGCTGCGTCTCTGCGGGCCGGCGCCCAGCGAATGCCGTCTGCCCCGGGGCTGGCTGCAGTTTAGCGGCAGGTTCGTGGTCTGGTAGAGTGCAGCGGAGAGGGCTGGCGCTCTGGAGTTTGCCCCGTGCCAGGCGGGGGAAACCCGGGTAGTTCTCGCCTGAGCCAGCACTTAGCCCTGGCCTGGTGCCGTCGGAGGACTCTGCCAGTGCTGATGTAGCCCCTGGGTGCTGCCCCGTGGTGCGTCGGCTCCCCGCTTTACAGAGCTCCTTCAGGGCACCGCACATCGCTTCATTTCCCTCCACGCAGCACTTGGCTTGTGTGCAGTCCTCCCCTGCCCCCCTCTCACATCGCCCGCCCCCCAGCGCCTCGGGACTAGCCCCCCGAGCAGGGATCCACAAACCGCTCGGGAGCCTGTGGTGGCTGCGGGTGCCGGCTGGCTGAGACCACATGCCCGCAGCTCGCCTTGCTGCTTGTGCGGAGTGCGCCTCTCACGGGACAGGCGAGCGCTGAGGTGCCAGCACCTTGGGGCTTGCTCGAGACCAGGTGGTTCTTAGGCCGGGGTTAGATGATGGGGAAACTGAGGCACAACGGGGGGGACGTGACCGGCCTGAGGCTGTGCAGCCGATCGGTGGCAGAGATTGGGCTTCTTTTCCTGCTTGTCCCTTAGCCCACGCAGCAGCCTGGCTGGGAGCTGGGGTGGCCTGAGCCTTGGTGTGGGACCCAGCAGCGCACCCCGCTGGAGTCCAGCCGCAGACAACAGCCCAGCTGAACTTGTAGCGCTAGGCTGCGGGGGGCCGGGGGAGGGAGAGCTGGGACACTTCGGCTCCCGTCTCGGACAAGTCGAGCCGAGCGAGGGTTAAAGTTTTGTTATGTCTGCTGCGTGGCCAAGGATTTTCCCAGGGCCTGGAGCGGGGCCTGGGTGCGTCGCGCCCGCCCGTGACTCAGAGCTGCAGGGCGGCCTCGGAACAATAACAAAACTCCTTTTGGGGAGTGTCTGGGGCCGCTGGGCTGGGTCTGGAGCCACGGACGCTGAGGGGCCCCCGGCACCCAGACACTCCCCCCCTCTCTTGGCGCGGCAGGGCTGTGTGCTGCGTGGCTGAGCTACACTCCCCAGGAAACCCCTCACTGTGGCATTCCCGGGGCTAAGCAGCCCAAGAGCCTCCTATGCAGGGCGTGTGCTGCATGCCCCACGGCGGCTCGGGGCCCAGAACCCGCCCCCGGGACCAGGGGTATGATCCCCCCGCGCACACTGACACGTGTTCCCTCCGGACCCTCTCTCCCCCCTTCCCCCCTTTCGTCCTCTGCGTCTTGCCCGCGTCCCGTCGGGCAGGGACGCGCCCTGCAAGCTGAGCCCGCACCGGCCCCACTGCACCCCCAGCCTCGATTCAGGGGGGCGAGTCTCACATCTCCCCTGAAGGAGCTGCGTCTACTGCCTGGCGTCTGCGGTTGGGATTGGGGCCGGTAAGTATCGGCTGAGTCGAGCAATCTGCTCCGGAGGGACAGTTCAAGCCACGTGGTTGATATTCTCTTCCCCCAGGCCCTGGGTGGTTGGGCCCGGCAGCCGGACTCCTGGGTTCTCTCCTGGGCTCTTCCACAGGCTTCCTCTGCCCTTGGGCATGGCCCATCTCTGAGCCTCCGTTCCCTGTCTGTGAAATGGCGGGATGGCAGCCTGCCCCTGGAACGAGGTTCTCACTCCGCTGGGGATGCTCTGCCGTGGTGCTGGTGAAGTGGTGGCCGAATGAGGCCGGGATCCCAGGCTCTCTGCATCACCCCTCCCAGGGGCTCCGCTGGCCAGATCAGGGCCCTGGCAGCTGCGGTGGACCCAAGGGGCAAAGGAACCTCGCTGTTCTCGCTCCCCGGGTCAGCGGGTCAGCCCTGCCTTTAGTCATCTCCTTGTTTGTCCAGCACCAGGCATTAACCCCTTCACAGCCCCTGGCTCGTGCCGTGGCAGCCGGCGAACGTCGGCTGGCTGGGCTGGGCTGCCTGGAGGAGCCAGTTAAAGGGGTGCAGATGGGGAGAGACTGGGGAGCTGTGGGGGGAACCCCATGAAACCCCTCTCTGAGAAGCTGTGTAGTTTGCAGGCCTTTCTCCCTAGCCTGGCCCTGTGCAATGCCTGGGGGAAGGGGGGACTTTTAGCCTTAATTCACCTGTCCCGTTGGTGTCAAACTGGCATCACCCTGTTGCTTATAGGGGCACCGCTCCTGATTGGCAGTGGGGACGCCTAGATCCGGGTAAGGCTCTTCGCCTCCAGGAGGGGGCACTGCGGGTTACGCACCAGCCCGGGCTGGAGTGTTACAGGCAACTCTGACTGCACACCCCGGGCTAGCTTCCTCCTGACTCCGGGCCCGGGAAGGTGGGGGAGTCTCTTCCTCCAGGGTGCAGAGCTGTGAGGAGCCCCCCACCCGTCTCAGTCCCTCCTGGCCCTGTGGGCCCATGCGCGGCAGGTGGCTAGACTCAGGTGGGGGCTTCCGGAGGCCTGGCGGGAGGTGGGTCAGTGAAGAGATGTTTCCATCTGAGGTCTTCTCTCCCTGCCCATCAGTGTCTCGGATCAGATGGAAACCCAGGTTCTGATCCTCCGCGGTCGAAAAGGATCCCAAGGCCCTTGTCCCAAATGCTTGGGGTGTGACCTCTCCCCCCACCCTGGATTCCCTCTAAAACCACTGCATTCCCCTGTCCCTCCCTGCCCTGACTGTGGGCTGTTCCGAGCGGCGGCTGCACCTCCCGAGAGGTGACTGCATTACGTTGGCAGGGGAAGCATTTCCAGAGCATATTGGGGTGGGGGGTGTCTTTCTGGCTGGAATATGGATGCCCAAGGGAAATGGATTCGATTCAGCTGGACTAGACTGTAAATCCTCAGGGCTGGGACATGGCACGCGAGGACCCCGCTCTTGGGGCTTCTGTAGTGGGAATAATTAATAATTATAGCAGCCCCTTGAGTGCTCCAAAACCCCTTTGCTTAAGGCAGCGGTTCTCAGCCCGGGTAAACGTACCCCTGGGGCAGGCCGGGATCTGCCAGGGGGTACGTCAGCTCAGCTGGAGATTTGCCTGGTTTCACAACAGGCTACGTGAACAGCACTAGCAAAGTTAGTACAAGCAACATACAGACTATGACTTGTTTAGACGGCTCTGTGCGCTGAAGTGTAAGTACAAGATTTCTGTCCCCGGGGATTCATGTTAGAACTCTGTGGTACATGAGACCGTCAGCAAGTGTGCAGCCATAGCGCTCTGTGCCACTTCTGTGTTTTGATGTCGGATTTTGTAAGCACCCCCCTTTTCTAAGTGAGGTGAAACCTGGGGATAGGCAGGACCCATCAGGCTGTGGACACGCATGGCGTGGTGTGTGCTGGGCGGGGGACGCCCCGGCGAAGATCAGGGCCCGCTTCTGGGCAGTAGAGAGCGACAGCAAGACATGGCCCCCCAGCCAATGAGTGTACAGCCCGGGAAGGTGGAACAGAACAGGTGGGAAACTGAGGCGCAGCGAGGTTAAGTGAGTGGCCCAGGGCCATGCAGGGAGTGTGTAGCAGAGCAGGACTCAGACTCCAGTCTGCAGGTCCCAGCCCAGCCGGCCTTGTGTTGTTTTGTTGTGTTGCCCACCCTACGCCAGGCTGGGGAGGGTCTGAGGGCTCAGGACCACAGCTGCCGGGCCCATGCAGCGTCTCAGGGGGGTGTGATTTGCTCCCGGTGCGCATGGATGATGTGGGGGAGGCCAGCCTGTCTGTGCCCTTGACTCCTGCGTGAGCTGGGCAGGATCAGCGCAGACCCCGGCGTCCCCCTGCCCTCAGCAGCCCAGCTGGCCGGGGACGTGTGACGGGCACTGGGGGAGCGTCCCGTGCGGGGGGAAGGTGTCTCAGACAGTGCAGGCAAGTGAATGAATGAGCCCTTCCCCCCCACCCTCAATAGGCCTCCTGGGAACCCCAGACCCGTCCCCTTGGACTGCGGCTGTGCTGGGGGGGAGGGGGTCTTCCCACTCTGGGTTCCTCTGTTTCCCTGGGATTGTGTTAGCCGGGGGGAGGGGTCCAGCTGGGCCACCTCGACTCCCAGCCCTGTGTGTCTATCAGACGGGAGAGGGGCTGGGAATGGGAGATTTTTTTCGTGGGCGGGGGGGGGTTTCTGCTTAAATTCCCATCTGACAAATAGAATAGAAACATAAAAAGTGCCCCCCCACAGCAGAAGAGACGGGGCGTCTCAGCCTTGGGGCTCCCTGAAAGAGGTCGTTCCTTCTTAAACCCTAAATCTGGGCCGCGGGCACTGAAAGGCCCGGGGGGGGAGAGCCCGGCGGGAGTGAGCGAGTGACGGGTTAACGAGCGCGTTCCCCCCACCCCGGCCCCGCTCGCTGTGTTTAGTCTGCACCCGCCCGCAGCCCTCCCCCCGGCCGAGCAGCTCCATGCACCGCACACACGTTCGCGCCCCGGCACGGGTTCTGCGGTGGGCTTGGCAGAGCCGACTCCGGCCCGAGGTGAGCGATTTCCCGGCGCGGCCGGCGTCGGAGCATGGCTGCCGGGGGGATGGGGGGGCGGGTTTCCCGTCAGGGCTTGGCCCGTTTGTGACCAGCAGAACTGGGGCCCCGTCCTGCCCCCGAGGAGCAGAGCTCTGGCTGCTGTCCCGGGATGATTGCGGAACCCCCCGTTCTGCCCACGACGGGGTCCCAAGTGAGCGCGTGGAGCTGGGACGGGATGAGACACCCCCACCCCAGTCGGTGTCCCAGAGAAACGAGGCCGTTGCTTCGTTAGGGAAGACACAGGATTGAAATGCAGGGGGCTCTGCCTAGTTCAGGGCACCCTTGTGCGCTCCACTTCCCCCAGCAGGGCCAGATGCTCCTGGCCACGCACACAGCCAGGCTGGTTCTCTGCCCTGTTCCCCTTGTGCCCACAGCGTGCCCAGCCCAGCACTCGAGAGCAGTGGGGAGCCCTCTGCATGACAGGACAAGGGGGTCGCCTCACACCCTCTAGCTGGGGATAGAACCCAGGAGTCTGGGCTCCCAGTGCCCCCCACCCGTGCTGCTCTAACCACTAGACCTCACTCTTCTCCCACAGCTGGGCAGAGAACCCAGGAGTCCTAGCTCTTAGCCCCCTGCTCTAACCACTGCATGGCACACTGTGCCGGAAATGCTCTGACAAGCCCTGTACGTGGCCGTCTGTCTGTGAGTGCCGGGGCCAATCCCCTAGTGCTGGGACCCACCCGATCCCCCGCCCTGTGCGATCCCTGTGTAGGGGGACGCCCCCCCATCCGCTCCCTCAGGCTGTGTGAGCTCTGACCCGCCCGTGACCTTCCCCGCAGACCCAGTCTCCCTTTTAATGTGGTTAATTCCCGTCTCGGCGTCTCCCTGCGGAGCTGGATGCACTGGTGAGGAGGGGCTGGTTGCTCCTGTTTTCCCTAATTCTTTACAGCCTTTCCTGAGAGCCGGGGCCAGAGACCTCTCCTGGGCCCCAGCAAATCCAGCCCCTCCGGCTGCTCCATCCCCAGAGGCAGGATCCAGCGTGGGCTCAGTGTGATGCCTGGGCACTGTGCTGGTCTGCAGCCTCCAGGGTTAGCTTTGCTGCAGGTTGGCCTGTCCATCTGTGGGTCTGTCTGTGGCCGTCCAGCACCAGCGCAGCTCATGGTTATCTGTCTGGCTGCAATGTCTTGGGGGCCCCGCCTAGGCCGGGCACCACACAGACCCTGGGCCGGGGTCGGGCCACCAAGCCAGGCTGGGCACTATGCAGACCCTGCACTGGGATCGGGGCCCCAGGCCAGGCTGGGTGCTGGGCAGACCCTGCACTGGGATCGGGGCCCCTGGCCAGGCTGGGTGCTGGGCAGACCCTGCACTGGGATCGGGGCCCCTGGCCAGGCTGGGTGCTGGGCTGACCCTGCACTGGGATCGGGGCCCCTGGCCAGGCTGGGTGCTGGGCTGACCCTGCACTGGGATCGGGGCCCCTGGCCAGGCTGGGTGCTGGGCAGACCCTGCACTGGGATCAGGGGCCCAGGCCAGGCACCACACAACCCCACGCCAGGATCGGGGGGGTCAGGCTGGGCATGGCGCTGGCTCAGAGTGAGACCATCCCTGCCGAGAAGAGCTGGCAGTGTGAATAGATACAGGGAGGGAGAACGGAAGGAGCATTATGGGGAAACTGAGCCCCAGAGAGGTGCAGCGATGGGCCCAAGGTCATTGGTGGGATGGGGCTGTGGCAGGGCTGGGAAGCCCCCTTTGCCCCAGTTCCCTGTGTCCCTCTCCCAGGGCTGGGAGTCGGTTGATGGACATCAGGCAGCCGATCTCTGGCGCTGCAGTTACCTGGGGCGTCGGGGAGGGTCCCGGTGAGGGTTGCGTGTCCCTCGTTCTGTCTGGGGGGGCGGAGCCGCAGGGTCTGCACAGGGCAGCCATGGCCGGAGGCTCCAGCACTGAGGGGCTCGGGCGGCCCGGTGAGGCAGAGCTGGGAGTGGAACCCAGGAGTCCTGATTCTCCAGCCACCCCCTCTACCCACTAGAGCCGGGGCTCTGGGAGCTGAAGCTCAGCAGAGGAGCGGGGCTGTTTCCTGGCTCTGCTAGGAGCCTTTCCCCCCATCCTCGGGGCCCGGGGCCCTCTCCGGACCTTGCTGGGAGCTGGCACTGCAGTAGCCTGACCCGGGCAGGGGCTTGGGCCCAGCCGTGTCTCCGGAAGGCTCGGGTGTGTATCTGGCAGGGCCCGTGGGGTCGGGGGGCTGCCTGCTGAGACTGGCCTGTTACCTGGTGGTCCTGGCGCCCAGGCCGCTGCTCCAACCACTCGGTCCCCCTCCCGTCCCGGAGCCGGGCGGTGGTGGGCCCGGGGGGTGACGCCTGCCCTGTCTCTGCAGGCCGAGCGGCACCATGTCCCTGAACGCCCCCACCAGCAACGACGCCTGCCTGAGCATCGTCCACAGCCTGATGTGCCACCGGCAGGGCGGGGAGAACGAGACCTTCGCCAAGCGGGCGATCGAGAGCCTGGTGAAGAAGCTGAAGGAGAAGAAGGACGAGCTGGACTCGCTCATCACGGCCATCACCACCAACGGCGCCCACCCCAGCAAGTGCGTCACCATCCAGCGCACCCTGGATGGGCGGCTGCAGGTAAGGGGGCTCCCCGCACCGGGAGGGCAGAGAACCCAGGAGTCTGGGAGCCCAGCCCCCCCCAACCACTAGACCCCACTCCCCTCCCAGATCTGGGGATAGATCCTAGGAGTCCTGGCTCCCACCCCCCTGCTCTAACCCACTAGACTCTACTCCTCTCACAGAATCAGGGAGAGAACCCAGGCGTCCGGGCTCCCAGCCCGCCCTGTTCTCACCCACCAGCCCCCACTCCCCTCCCAGAGCCGGGGAGAGAACCCAGGAGTCCTGGCTCCCTCCCCCCTGTTCTAACCCACTAGACTCTACTCCTCTCACAGAATCAGGGAGAGAACCCAGGCGTCCTGGATCCCAGCTCCCCCTGCTCTAACCCACTAAACTCTACTCCCCACCCAGAGCTGGGGAGACAACCCAGGAGTCTGGGCGCCCAGCTACCCCACCGGTGCCCCCCAAACCAGGAGACCTGCTGGGGAGGTCTGGACGGGGGGGTTCAGGGTATAGTTGGGGGGGAAGGGAGGGCGGCTGCCAGCTGGAGGAGCGACAGGGGTGTTGAGTGCAGGGGGGCTCCGTTGCGCAGCCGGGCACCGCGGGGGCCTCGGGCCAGGAGCAGTGCGGGGGCCTCGGGCCAGGAGCAGCGCGGGGGCCTGGGCTCTTGCTTGCTTGCCCTGGGTTCTTGTGACTGGCTCTCAGGGTCGGGGGGTCGAGGCCCCTGGGAGCCGGGAGGGCAGGGGGGCCGAGAGCGGGATGGGGGGTGAGGGGAGGAAGGGGGCTGGCACTGGGGGAGCGCCCCTGGGGTGCCTTGGGGCGGGGCGGAGGCCACTCTCCCTGTGAGCAGCTGGCTCCGGGTGCCCCCCTCCCCTCCCCTGGCTCTGCGCCGGACCCCCCCCTTTCCGGGATGAGTCACTGTCTGGCAGCATCAAAGGCAGCAGGAGGAGGGGGGTGGGGTCTGGAGTCAGCAGCCGTGGGCCAAGCTCATGTGGGGCAGCCCCCCCACCCCACGATGGGAGACGGGGGCCGGCCAGTGATGGGAGCCAGGCACCGGCTGAGCTGGGAGGCCCAGGAGTCTTTCCCCCCCTTCCCCCGTGTTTTCCCCCCTCCGGAGGAGATGGGCTGCCCCAAAGCAGACCCCTCACCCCCCCCCCGCACTGCCGACCCCCGCCCAGTACAGATGGGCTCCCCTGGTGTGGGGGGGGACGGGGACTTGTCTCCGTTTTCCCCTCTTGGCCCCTGGGAGAGGGGCTCTGTAGCCTGGGGTGGGGTGGGGTGGGGTGTTGTGCCCCATTAAGCAGCGCCCCCTAGTGGCTCTGCCGGGGGCAGGGTGCCGAGGTGCTGTGCCCTCCCAGGGGCAGAGGGGTGGGGGCAGGGGGCTGCTGCGGGCCCAGCGGAGCTGCAGCCCCTCTGCTGACTGGGGCTGAGGGGTGGGGTCCCTGGGGGGTGCTCTGTGAGGTGTCGGGTAGAGGGGGAGCCACGGCTGTTTGTAGGAGGTGGGAGCAGGGGAGGGGGGCACTTGGTGTGGTGGGTTGGGGAGGCTGGTTCCTGGGGGGGGTTGCAGGGGGCAGAGGAGGAGGGAGCTCTGTGATGGGGGAGGGGCACTGCAGAGGGGTAGCAGGGGCCAAAGGGGGAGCTCTGTAATGGGGGAGGGAGCCCTAGGGGAGTTGTAGGAGGGGGCAATGGTGGGGGAGGGGCAGCTCTGTGATGGGGAGGGGGCCATGCAAGGGGGTTGCAGGGGGCCTTGGTGACAGGGGAGGGAGAGCTCTGATGGGGGAGGGGACCCTGTGTGTTGGGGGGTGTAGCAGGGGGCAGTGATGGAGGAGGGGCCCTGCGGGGGGGGTTACAGGGGGCAGTGATGGGGGAGGGGCAGTGCAGGGGAGGATTGCAGGGGGGAGGGGCCCTGCGGGGGGGAGGTTGCAGGAGGAGCTCTGTGGTAGGGGAGGGGCCCTGCGGGGGGGTTGCAGGGGGCAGTGATGGGGGAGGGGCAGTGCAGGGGAGGATTGCAGGGGGGACGGGCGCTGCGGGGGGGGAGGTTGCAGGGGGAGCTCTGTGGTGGGGGAGGGGCCCTGCGGGGGGGGTTGCAGGGGGCAGTGGTGATGGGAGAGGGGGAGCTCTGTCGTGTGGGAGGGGCACTGCAAGGGAGGATTGCAGGGGGGGTTGCAGGGGGCAGTGGTGATGGGGGAGGGGGAGCTCTGTGGTGGGGGAGGGGCCCTGCAGAGGAGGATTACAGGGGGGGAGGCCCTGCATGGGGGGGTTGCAGGGGGGCAGTGGTGATGGGGGAGGGGGAGCTCTGCAGTGGAGATGGGGCCCTGCATGGGGGGGTTGCAGGGGGCAGTGGTGGTGGGGGAGGGGCAGCTCTGTGGTGGGAGAGGGGCACTGCAGGGGGGTTGCAGGGGGGCAGTGGTGATGGGGGAGGGGGAGCTCTGCAGTGGAGATGGGGCCCTGCGTGGGGGGGTTGCAGGGGGCAGTGGTGGTGGGGGAGGGGCAGCTCTGTGGTGGGGGAGGGGCACTGCAGGGGGGGTTGCAGGGGGCAGTGATGGGGGAGGGGCAGTGCAGGGGAGGATTGCAGGGGGGAGGGGCCCTGCGGGGGGGAGGTTGCAGGAGGAGCTCTGTGGTAGGGGAGGGGCCCTGCGGGGGGGGTTGCAGGGGGCAGTGATGGGGGAGGGGCAGTGCAGGGGAGGATTGCAGGGAGGAGGGGCCCTGCGGGGGGGAGGTTGCAGGAGGAGCTCTGTGGTAGGGGAGGGGCCCTGTGGGGGGGTTGCAGGGGGCAGTGATGGGGGAGGGGCAGTGCAGGGGAGGATTGCAGGGGGGAGGGGCCCTGCGGGGGGGGGAGGTTGCAGGGGGAGCTCTGTGGTGGGGGAGGGGCCCTGCGGGGGGGGTTGCAGGGGGCAGTGGTGATGGGAGAGGGGGAGCTCTGTCGTGTGGGAGGGGCACTGCAAGGGAGGATTGCAGGGGGGGTTGCAGGGGGCAGTGGTGATGGGGGAGGGGGAGCTCTGTGGTGGGGGAGGGGCCCTGCAGAGGAGGATTACAGGGGGGGAGGCCCTGCATGGGGGGGTTGCAGGGGGCAGTGGTGATGGGGGAGGGGGAGCTCTGCAGTGGAGATGGGGCCCTGCGGGGGGGGGGGTTGCAGGGGGCAGTGGTGGTGGGGGAGGGGCAGCTCTGTGGTGGGGGAGGGGCACTGCAGGGGGGGTTGCAGGGGGCAGTGATGGGGGAGGGGCAGTGCAGGGGAGGATTGCAGGGGGGAGGGGCCCTGCGGGGGGGAGGTTGCAGGAGGAGCTCTGTGGTAGGGGAGGGGCCCTGTGGGGGGGTTGCAGGGGGCAGTGATGGGGGAGGGGCAGTGCAGGGGAGGATTGCAGGGGGGAGGGGCCCTGCAGGGGGAGGAGGTTGCGGGGGAAGCTCTGTGATGGGGGAGGGGCTCTGCGGGGGGGGGTTGCAGGGGCAGTGGTGATGGGAGGGGGGAGCTCTGTCATGTGGGGGGCACTGCAGGGGAGGATTGCAGGGCGGGAGGCCCTGCCTGGGGGGGTTGCAGGGGGCAGTGGTGACGGGGGAGGGGGAGCTCTGCGGTGGAGATGGGGCCCCACGGGGATGGGGGGTCAGGACGGCGCCACCGCAGCCCTGTGACTGGATGGGTTTTGACACGTCCTCACAATAGATAAACAAAGGCCTGGGCGAGGGGTGGGCAGGACTTGGGGGGCGGGGGGTGTCCAATTACGTCTGGAGAAGCGGAGGGGGGGGAGTGGGCTGCACAGCCCCAGCTCCTGCCTGTGTCTGCGGGGCCCTGGGGCTGTGCTGGGGGGCGAAGGGGGTGGGGAGGGAGCACCGTCCCATCCGATGGGGGAATGCCGGGGTCTGTCTCTCCTCCCTGGTGCCCGTTCTCCAGCAGCCCGGCCTCCACCCCACCTTGTCCCCATCGCCCACAGGCAGGACGCCAGGGTCCCCTCGGCACAGGTGCTGCAAGACTGCTGGCTATACGGGGGCAGAGGCTGCATCTAGCCCCCAGTGAAAAACATGGATCTTGGTGTTCCACATCCCAGAGCCAGGGATAGAACCCAGGAGTCCTGGCTCCCAGCCCCCGCTGCTCTAAACCCCCCAGACTCCACTCCCCTCCCAGAGCCAGGGATAGAACCCAGGAGTCCTGGCTCCCAGCCCCCGCTGCTCTAAACCCCCCAGACTCCACTCCCCTCCCAGAGCCAGGGATAGAACCCAGGAGTCCTGGGTCCCAGCCCCCGCTGCTCTAACCCCCACCCCAGACCCCTCTCCCCTCCCAGAGCCAGGGATAGAACCCAGGAGTCCTGGCTCCCAGCCCCCGCTGCTCTAAACCACCCAGACTCCACTCCCCTCCCCGAGCTGGGTTAGAACCCAGGAGTCCTGGCTGCCTGGCTCCCCCGCTCTCCACCCAGGTGGCCGGCCGGAAGGGCTTCCCCCATGTGATCTACGCCCGGCTCTGGCGCTGGCCCGACCTGCACAAGAACGAGCTGAAGCACGTCAAGTTCTGCCAGTTCGCCTTCGACCTCAAGTACGACAGCGTCTGCGTGAACCCTTACCACTACGAGCGCGTGGTGTCGCCAGGCCTGGGTGAGCGGCTGGGTGCGGGGCCTGGCACGAGCCCGTGCCCCTGGGGATGCAGGGCCAGGGGGCACCGGGCTGGCTGGGCCTGTCCGGGGTGGGCATGGCAGGGCCTCCAGGGCTGCTGGACTTCTCGGTACCTGGGTATCAGGGTTGGGGGTGGCGCAGCTCCCAGAGGTTGGGGGGAACATCCCCCCCTTTCATGTCAAGCCCTCTGGGGAGCCGGGAGCCAGGTGTGGGGGGCTCTGGCAGTGTGGAGCCGCTGCCGGGGTGCATGGTGCCCGCACCCGACCATGCGGAGGGAGCCGGGGGAACGGCACCACAGGGCCTGGAGCAGCGCGTTCCCCTTGCACTGGGGCAGGCCGTTCACAGCTGGCCCCCAAGTCATTCACGGGCTTCCCCCCGACACCTGGCTAATGCGCCCTTCTCTCTCTGCTGCAGGTCTGAGCATCCAGAACACAGGTGAGGGGCCTGCTGTGGGGCTGGGCCGGGGCCGTCACTGCCAGGGGGGCTGGGAGGTCCCTACAGAGCCTCCCCACATGCCACCCCTGGCTGCGTCTCTCCTGGGGGGGCCTGGGGTGCCCCTATGACATGGGGAGGGCAGAGCCCCAGCGGTGTGGAGCTGGGGGTCCCTGTGACACCGGGGGGAACAGGGCCCTGGGGGGGGGAGGGAGCAGAGCCCCAGGGTGTGTGGAGAGCTGCGCGTCCTTGTAACGCTGTGGGGGCCCCGTGATGGCAGTCACCCCCAGCCCTGCAGGCAGTGACCCCATGGTTTCTCCCCCCCCACTGCAGCACCCCCTGCCCGCCTGGTGAAGGAGGAGTTTGTCCATGACTGTGTCCAGATGGAGGTGCCCACGGGGCTGGGCTCCCCTGCCAGCGACCATGGCCCGGGGGCCAAGCACCCACCCCGGGGGATGCCCCCCGCTGAGTCCTACTGCCAGCCGCTGCCCCCCCTCCAGCTGCCCGAGCCCCCCCGTGCCCCTGTAAACATCTACCCCACCCTGACCATGTCACCCCCGGGTGAGTACAGCGCCAGGCCCTTCTGTGGAGGGCGGGGAGAGCCCCTGGGCTGGGAGGGAGCTGCTGGGGGGGCGGGGGGGAGTGTGGGGAGGAGCAGATTCTGTCTCTGGACTGGCCTGGAGCCCGGAGGGCGTCCCAAGCGCCCCCCACCCCCTGCGTTAAAAGCACAGACCCCAGAAGGGCCGTGATGGGGCCCCCTGCCCAGCGGGTAGCACTCAGGCTGGATTGGGGGGCGAGTCTGAGAATGAGGCGGGGGGGCTGTTTGCCCTTGCCCCCCGGGGCCCCATCTCGGGCGGACTAGGGCAGGTTTGGGGGGACGGCAGCCGGGTGATGGGTGTCTCTCTCCCCCCGCCTCCCCAGCAGTGGCCTCCGGGGGCCCCCTGCTGTCCTTGGCACACGGCGAGGGACTGCAGCAGATCGCCTCCCCGCGCCAGCCCGTGGCACCCACCCCACCCCCGGCCCCACCAGCCTCGCAGCAGAACGGCTACCCCATGCCCCCCAAGCAGTCCTACCACAGTGAGTACCGGGCTCCACTCAAACTCCCCCAGGTTGGCCGCAGCGCAGGGGGACCAGCTGGCTGACTCCAGTCGGCGGAGGTGGGGGGCCACCCCAGTACTGCCCACAGCCAGCAGAGGAATCGCTGGAAAGGGCCTGGCACGGGTGTGCCCCAAATTCCTCCCCCATCTCAGGGGTGCAGCACAGAGGGGGGGTGTCCCCGGGCGGGGGGGGGGGGCAGGGCATTGGGCTCTCCTGCATGGGGCGGGGTCCTCACTCTCTGCCCCCTTCTCAGGCAAGACAGCCAGCTGGACGGGCAGCAGCACCGCGGTCTACACCCCCAGCCTGGGGGGCCAACAGCCCACCCCCCCCGCCGCCCCCTCCACCACCGCCGCAGCAGAACGGACGGAGCCACCCGCAGCCCCCGCTCCATCACCCCAACCACTACTGTACGTCGGGCGGGGGGCAGAGCGCTGGGGGGCGGGCACGGGGGGGGGGTGAGCCTGGCCCCGGTCCACGGCAGCCAATCGCTCCCTATTTCCATAGCCCCCCCGGCGAGAGAAACGCAGCCACGCCTGGGGAGGAGGGAGCGAAGGGGAGGGGCAGAGCCCTTCGCCTGCCTGTTACCTACGCGCCCTGCTGGGGCTGGAACCCGGCACCAAGGCTCAGGCCCTGCCCCCCGGCCAGCCCCAGCTGCCTCCGCTCCCCCTGCCCTCCTGTCTGCCCTGCCTGACCGAGCCCTTCTCTGTCCCCCCCAGGGCCCCCGCACCATAACGCAGCCCCCTACCAGCAGCCCGTCTCCAGCCACCCGGGTAAGTGACGCAGCCACGGATCCCCCCCGCCCCCCAGGCCTCCCGCCTGCCCCCCCGCCCCCCCCAGGCCTCCCGCCTGCGTGACCTTTGCCCCCCGCAGGTCCGGAGTTCTGGTGCTCCATCGCCTACTTCGAGATGGACGTGCAGGTCGGGGAGATCTTCAAGGTGCCGTCCAGCTGCCCCGTGGTGACGGTGGACGGCTACGTGGACCCCTCGGGGGGCGACCGCTTCTGCCTGGGGCAGCTCTCCAACGTGCACCGCACGGACGCCAGCGAGCGGGCCAGGTGAGGGGGAGGCGGGGGCAGGGTGGGGCCCCCCCCTTCCGCCCCGCCCCGGGTGCCGGGCTGAGCCAGGCTTCCTGTGCCGCAGGCTGCACATCGGCAAGGGGGGTGCAGCTGGAGTGCCGGGGCGAGGGCGACGTCTGGATGCGCTGCCTGAGCGACCACGCCGTCTTCGTGCAGAGCTACTACCTGGACCGGGAGGCCGGGCGCGCCCCGGGCGACGCCGTGCACAAGATCTACCCCGGCGCCTACATCAAGGTACGGGGGGGCGGGGGGGGCGCTGCCCGGCAGCTGGGCGCGCACAGAGCCTTTGGCCACGCCGGGCTCTGCCGCATCCAGCTCCCCCCCCCCAGGTGTGGGGCCGTGGCAGCCCCCCCCCGCCCGGCGCTGACGTTCTCGCCCCCCCCAGGTGTTCGACCTGCGGCATTGCCACCGCCAGATGCAGCAGCAGGCGGCCACGGCCCAAGCGGCGGCCACGGCCCAGGCCGCGGCGGTCGCGGGGAACATCCCGGGGCCTGGCTCCGTGGGCGGCATCGCGCCGGCTGTTAGTAAGTGGCTGGGGCCCGGTCCAGGCTGCGGGAGGGTCTGGCAGCTGGGTGTGCTGGGGGTAGAGCGGGCGGGGGGCTGCGTGGCCATGGGTCTGGGAGGTGTCACTGGGAACAAGGGAGCAGCTGGGGGCCTAGTGGGTGGTGGAGGGCGGGGCTGGGAGCCAGGACTCCTGGGTTCTCTTCCCAGCTCTGGGAGGGGAGTGGGGGTCTGACGGGTGAGAGCGGGGCGGGGCGGGGCTGGGAGCCAGGACTCCTGGGTTCTCTTCCCAGCTCTGGGAGGGGAGTGGGGTCTGATGGGTGAGAGCGGGGCGGGGCTGGGAGCCAGGACTCCTGGGTTCTCTTCCCAGCTCTGGGAGGGGAGTGGGGTCTGACGGGTGAGAGCGGGGCGGGGTGGGGCTGGGAACCAGGACTCCTGGGTTCTCTTCCCAGCTCTGGGAGGGGAGTGGGGTCTGACGGGTGAGAGCGGGGCGGGGAGCCAGGACTCCTGGGTTCTCTTCCCAGCTCTGGGAGGGGAGTGGGGTCTGATGGCTGGGAGCCAAGACCCCCGGGTATGTCCCAGTGGTAGGGGAGGGGCCGAGTCCCCTGCACTCCGGCCCTGCCTGTCTCTCCTTTGCCCCCTCCCCAGGCCTCTCCGCTGCCGCTGGGATCGGCGTGGACGACCTCCGGCGTCTCTGCATCCTGCGTCTGAGCTTCGTCAAGGGCTGGGGGCCAGACTACCCCCGCCAGAGCATCAAGCACACCCCCTGCTGGATCGAGGTGCACCTGCACCGGGCCCTGCAGCTGCTGGACGAGGTGCTGCACACCATGCCCATGGCCGACCCGGGGCCCGTCAACTAGCGGGGCTGGCGGGACAGTGGCTTCCAGCCTCTGACGTAAAGGGCCGGCGCTGCCTTCAGTCAATGAGCGTCCGTGGGGCCTTATCTTACCATGTGGGGTGCCAGGACTCGCCCCTCCCCCACGATTCTGCCCCTCCCACTGAGCCTTGAACCGGCTGCCACCCCGGAGCCAAAGCAAGCCAGCCCCGGCTTCAGGGAGTCTCTGGGCTCTGTCGAGACTCTTAACAAGGGAGCAACTGCCCCGATCTGCTGGTCCCCTCTGGGCTCTGCCACGGCTCGCCCTGGAGACGTGGCACCTGGGGGCGTGGGCACGCCGACAGGCCAGGGACTGTCTAGCCTGCTGGGTCTCTTCCATCTCTGTGATCTAGGAGGCGAGGAGCCGGTGACGTTTTATCCTCCCCTTCCCCGCTCCATCCACCCACCCCACCCCTCCGCTTCATCTCACCCCTTTGCCCAGCACTCGGCCAGGCGGTGCCCCGCGGGGAGCGGGTTGTGGGCGGCCACTCTCCCTCCCCATGAAACCCCTCCCGGTCGCACTCGCTTCTTGGGGTGGTTTAATTTAATTTGTAATAAAAAGCCAAATAACTAGGGCCCTACCAAATTCACAGCCATGAAAAACGCGTCACGGGCCGTGAAATCTGGTCTCCCCCCATGAAGTTGGGTCTTTTGTGTGCTTTTACCCTGACGATACAGATTTCACAGAGGAGACCAGCGTCTCTCAAATGGGGTCCTGACCCAAACAGGAGTTGCGGGGGGGTGGGGGGGGGCGTCGCAAGGTTATCGTAGGGGGGGTTGCGGCTGGAGAGCGGCAGCTGCTGACCCAGGGCCCAGCCCTGCAGGCAGCAGCGCAGAAGTCGGGGTGACAGTACTGCGACCCCCCCCTACAATAACCTTGCGCCCCCCCACCCCCCGCAACTCCTGTTTGGGTCAGGACCCCGACAATGACAACACCCTGAAATTTCAGATTTAAATAGCTGAAATCATTAAATTGATGGTTTTTTAAGTCCTATAACCGTGAAATTGACCAAAATGGACTGTGAATTTGGTAGTGCCCCACAACTAACTAAAAGTACCAAAAATCCCAGCATGGCACTGCCAGGGCCTGGCCCCCTTCGCCCGCTGCAGGGAACATGGTTGTGGCCAGCTCTGTAGGTGCAGCTTATTGGCTCTGCCGTTCCCAGGAGCGCCAGAGGTCGGCTGGGTTTGCACCATGGGGAGCGTCTCACTCCCGGGCCAGGCTCGGGGAAGGAGCCGGGTAAGTGGTCCGATTTCCTCCCATGCACTGGGCCCTCCATGAGCTGGAATTCAGACACTTCATGTGGCTTTTTTAATCGTTATTTAAATGATCTGGGTTTTTTGCACTGGTGTCATGTCTGCTCCTTCCCGCCAGGGCGCGCTGGGGCATGGGAGGGGGAGATAAGCTGGTTTCTTTCCCTGCAGCGGAGGCGGTGGGAGGGGGAGATAAGCTGGTTTCTTTCCCTGCAGCGGAGGCCGCGACTCAGACCTGGTTACCTGGTGCTTTCTGTTCTTGAAGCTCTGTCCCAGCAGCTGCTCCACCACCCTCTCCCCGCTCCCAGTGAGCCACGGCCTAGCTGGGCAGGGAGGCGAGGTATTCGGGTCATGCTGCAGAGAGGGAGACAGGATGCCTGGGTCCCATTCCTGGGCTCAGTCCCATGGGAGCAGAGCAGAGCCTAGGGCCGTCTGCCCTGGTGTCCTGTCCGTGCCAGCGGCTGGTTGGGGGAAGTGCAGGACCCCTGCCCTGTGGGGTCACCTGCTGGAGCCAGGCTCACACCCTGAGACAGGAGCTTTTCTCTGGGTTATTTTGTGTAACTGGATATTTCTGTTCTCCATGAAACTGTCTGCATCCAGCTGAGTCCTTGGCCTAAATGAGAGCTTGTGGCAGAGAGTTCCAAAGGCTAATTGTGCTAACTCTGCTACGTCAGCCAGTGGCCTCCTTTCCTCAGCAGCACAGAGCGAGCCAGGCTCCTGAAACCTGCCACCCCCTTCCTGCCCCTGGCTGCCATTGCTCTGTCTACCTTCAGTCCTGCTTGGCTGCAGAGTGGGTCTGACAGGATGGACCCCAGGCTGGGCCGAATCCGCAGTCCTCTCATGACAGATGCGTATAGAGCCCTGGGCCGTGGGGCTGGTCTGTTGGGGGCTGGAGCTGTGGACTGGCTCTGTGCAGTTTGCAGGAAGCTCCCCGATTCAATGCAGCCTGCAAATATTACAGCAGGGCCAGGCAAGGAGGCTGCCGGGCCTGAAGGCGCCTCTGACTCCTGCCCGAGGATGGCCCCCAACAGGCAGATCAGCCCTGGGGCAAGGAAAGTGGCACCAGCCGTGCCCTGGAGCCAGCCAGTGCTGCACAAGGCCAGCTGGCAGGAGCGGGGACGCGAGGCCTTTAAAACCCCTGGGGAAGAGGCTCCAGAAATGTTTTCCCTCCTCCAGCCACAGGAGGTTTGTGCCTCTCTCCCAGCCGCGAGGAGCCCTGCCGGCTGCACACACCCCCGGCCTGTCCCCCAACAGCTGCTGGGGGCCGTGCTGCATGTGATCAGGCGGCAAGTGCATCAGCGCCCCACAGGCAGCTATGGTTCCTTGCCTAGCCCCCCGCCCACTCAACATGCTATAAAAACTGCACAACCCACCTGTGCCACAACTTATCCTGCATATAAAAGGCAGGGCCAGCATTAGGAGGTAGCAAGCAGGGGGCCTAGGGTTGCCAGCGGGCCGTTAAAAGTCCAGTTGGCAGCGCAGCAGGGCTAAGGCAGGCTCCATGCCTGTGAGCGGTTCCCAGAAGCGGACAGCATGTCCGGCTCCTAGGTGCAGGGGCAGCCACGGGGGTCTGTGCGCTGACCCCGCCCTGAGCGCTGGCTGCGCAGCTCCCATTGGCCGGGAATACGGCCAATCAGCACTGTGGGGGCGGTGCCTGCGGGCAAGGGCAGTGCGCAGAGCCTCCTGGCTGCACCTATGCCTAGGAGCTGGACATGCCGGCCGCTTCCAGGAACCGTGGGGAACCAGGGCAGGCAGGGAGCCTGCCTCAGCTCCACTGTGTCGCCCACCAGGAACAAGTAAGCACTGCCTAGCTGGGGCCTGCACCCCGAACACCCACATCCCAACCCCAGCTACGATCCAGCACCCAAACCTCCTGAGCCCCCTCCTCCACTCCAAACCCCTCCTCCCTGGCCCCACCCCAGGGCCCACACTCCCAGCCGGAGCCCTCGCCCCCTGCCCCAGCCCAGTGAAGGTGGGGGGGGAGAGTTAGTGACGGGGGCCTTGGGGGCGGGGCGGGGCAGGGGTGTTCGTTTCATTCTGGTAGAAAGTCGGCAGCCCTAAGGGGGCCCCGGGGCCATGCTAAGCTGCTCAGGGGCTTGGCTTCGGCTTTCTGCCCTGGGCCCCGGGGGGCTAATGCTGCCCCCCCCCGCCAGTAGGGAAACCTGGTAGGGAACCCCAGGGGGGCCTGGGGAGGATGCCCTGTGTGCTCAGCGCTGCACTGGGGGGCGGGGGGAGCTCCTACCCAGGGGGGCAGCGCTGGCTCTGGCTGCGGGGGGGGGTCGCCCTCCCCCGCCTCCCCATGACTAAGGAGTATCTGAGCTGTGAGTTCTTCCCCCTGGGGAACTACATTTCCCAGAGGCCTTTGCGACGGGGACACAGCCCCGGGACTGCATTTCCCAGAGGCCTTTGCGACGGGGACACCGCCCCGGGACTGCATTTCCCGGCGGGCTCTGCGCGGGCATGCCGCTTCCCGGCAGGCTGCGCGGCGGCGGGCGGGGCGGGGCGATGGCGGCGCTGCTGGGGCCTGGCGCGGGGACCCCGGGGCCCGGGGCGCGCGACCTCTTCGCCGAGGGGCTGCTGGAATTCCTGCGCCCGGCCGCGCGCCAGCTCGACGCGCACGTGCACGCCGTCAGGTGCCTCTTGGGGGGAGCGGCCGGGGGGCGCTGGGGCCAGGGAGGGGCTGGGGGGCTGGATGAGGGGAGGTGCCTGGGGGGGCGGGAGGGGGCTGGGGCCAGGGAGGGGAGAGGTGCGGGGAGGGGTTGGGGGGCTGGATGACGGGGGGTGCCTGGGGGGGCGGGAGGGGGCTGGGGCCAGGGAGGGGAGAGGTGCGGGGAGGGGTTGGGGGGCTGGATGACAGGGGGTGCCTGGGGGGGCGGGAGGGGGCTGGGGCCAGGGAGGGAGAGGTGCGGGGAGGGGTTGGGGGGCTGGATGACGGGGGGTGCCTGGGGGGGCGGGAGGGGGCTGGGGCCAGGGAGGGGAGGGGTGCGGGGAGGGGTTGGGGGGCTGGATGACGGGGGGTGCCTGGGGGGGCGGGAGGGGGCTGGGGCCAGGGAGGGGAGAGGTGCGGGGAGGGGTTGGGGGGCTGGACGATGAGGTGTGCCTGGGGGGCGGGGAGGGGTTGGATGAAGGGAGGTGCCTGGGGGGGCAGAGGGCTGGGGCCCGGGGCGGGGGCTGAGGGTAGGCTAGCCACAGCTGGGATCTCACCCCATCAGCGGGGCTGAGCTCAGTGCCGGATGGTGTTGGGGGCCCAGGGGCTGAGCCTGGTGCTGGGGGTGTTGCCCAGGCTGGGGGTCACCCAGAGGCTCCCCAGGGATGGGTCTGTGCAGGCCTCACTGGGAGGTTGTTTCTGGCTCCCCTTTGGTGGACCGGGGCCAGGGGGGCAGCCCCCTCTCGGGAGCAGCGCTGACTGATTGCCTTTGTGCTTCCCCAGGGAGAGCCAGGTGGAGCTTCGGGAGCACATCGATAACCTGGCCACAGGTGAGGCCACAGGGCAGCACCCAGCCCGGTGCCCAGGGAACAGCAGTGGGGCTGGCTGGGCAACGGGCGTGTCCCGCTGGGTTCGGTGCCGGCTGAGCGGCCTGAAGGGGGTGCAATCCCCAAGGGGGGGTGGTTTGGCCAGAGTGGGGCACGTAGGGGAAGCAGAAACGCAGTGCGGGGTGGCACCGAACACAGGAAGCCGGGCTGAATGTCAGGGAAGGTAACTAATGGCAACAGGTGTTGGCCAGGGGACACGCTTCCCTAGGGAAGCCCCGCTGGCTGGGAGCCCCATTGCTCAGGCTGGCTGGCTGTAGCCCGGGGAAACCGATTGCAGGGCCAGTCCTGCCCTGGGCCCGGATTTGGCTTAGCAGGGCCATTCTCTGGCTGTGAAGTAGCAGGAAGGGCCTGCTGTGTTCCGTGTGGGGCTGATTCAGGTGGGGTTTGGGGACGGGGGGTTCCCACTGGCAGTTCAGTATCCCTTCCCTCAGAGCTTTGCAGGATCAACGAGGACCAGAAGGTTGCGCTCGACTTGGACCCATACGTGAAGAAGCTGCTGAATGCCCGCCGCCGAGTTGTGCTGGTCAACAATATCCTGCAGAATGCCCAGGTGGGTACGTGGGACCCTGCTGGGCTCTGCAGGTGCGAGAGAGTCTGAGAACAAACCCCTGTCTGCTTCAGGCACCCCCACCCCCGGCTGATATGGAGGGGCTGAGAGTTGCACTGACTTCTCCCAAAAGCTGCTCCAGGCTCTACCACGCACTCGGCTGTGAGCCTGCCTGGCTGGCGCAGGATGGCATCCGCAGGCCTTGGGGACACCTCTTGGTGTGGCATCTTGACGGAGCACGAGTTACCGTCATCGCCTCCTTGGGGCCCCCCCGCAGAATTCGTTTGCTTCTCCTGCCTGAACAGCCCCACTGCTACTCTCTGAGGATTACTGAGTGGGGGGAGCATCTCCTTGTCCTTGGCCCTGCCCCAGAGCCCCGGGTACTGCACTGAGAGCTGCCTTTTGGGAACTGACCAGTACTTTCAGTCCCCCAGAGGTAGCTATTTAAAGATGGAAATGAGCAGCTCCACGTTCTGAGAGAATCCCTGGCTCCTGGTTATCAGCCTGGGTCACTAGCCCATGTGTGCTAGGAAGTATAGAGGGCGATACCCTCCAGAGCCTGCCTATAGGAAGGAATCCATTTCAAAGGGAGTAGGAGACGTCACACTCTCGTGCAGCTGTGGGTCTGGCCAGGGCTACAGGGGAAGAGAGGCAGCGTTTCCTTGGCTTAGGCAACTGACCAGGGGCACGCTGCTACATGAGCATTACCTCCCCCCCCCCATGCAGGAACGGCTGAGGAGACTCAATCATAACGTGGCCAAGGAGACTGCCCGCAGGAAGGCCATCCTGGAGGCATCAGGCGGCTACTCCCAGCAAGTGAAGCGTGGGGAGAGCCTGGCTGGGCAGGCTGGTGCTTTGTGACTTCTGCCAAATGGATTCTGGAACTGGTACTATGAGTGGGGGGGTGAGAGTATCTGGCCCTGCAGGAACTGGTCTACCATCTTACGTGCAGGGCTGAAGATACTGGGGGGGACAGCATGGGAGAGATGCACAGCTGGGTGTGGGAGGGGGGAAGAGAGCTGCTCCTGCTGCTTTCGGGGAGACCTCAGCAAACTGGGCAGGTGGCCCTTTGCTGGCACTGATGCTTTCTTTGTCATCCACTGGGGTTGGGGGAGGTAGGCAGCACCTGCAAGTGCCTCTTTCACGGTATCAGCCCAGCTGCCCCCAAGGTGCATACAGGTGGCTTGCACTAATAGGAGCGCCATTCATAGAGTGGAGGGACCCCTGTACAATGTATTACTAGTCTTGTAGGTGGTACAGTAATAAACTGCCTCGTGCTTACAAAGGGTGAGTGATCTGAGGAGGGCTCCTCTGCTAGAGCTGGGTGATCATGTCCTGCTGTACAGACTGTCCTCTCCCGCCCGGGGGAACCGAGAGGCTGGGGGAGGGCACAGCTTTGACAGACACAGCATTCTCTAGAGCCAGGTGGCCAAACTTACTGACCCTCCAAGCTGCATACAACAATCCTGAGAAGTTCAAGAGCTGGGGCCTGCCTGCCAGGGCTCAGTGCTTCAGCCCCACTCCTCCTGAAGCCCCAAACCCCATACCCCACCACCCCGCTGCAAGGCAGAGGTCTGGAGCTCCCCCTCTAAGTCTGGTAGGTGGAGAATGGGGGAAGGCATGGGGAGCTCCACAAGCCCCATTTCAACTGTAAAAGAGTTGCATGAACCACAGTTTGGCCACCCCTGCTCTAGAGGAAAGCAAAAGCCATAGAATCATAGAATATCAGGGTTGGAAGGGACCCCTGAAGGTCATCTAGTCCAACCCCCTGCTCGAAGCAGGACCAATTCCCAGTTAAATCATCCCAGCCAGGGCTTTGTCAAGCCTGACCTTAAAAACTTCCAAGGAAGGAGATTCCACCACCTCCCCAGGCAACGCATTCCAGTGTTTCACCACCCTCTTAGTGAAAAAGTTTTTCCTAATATCCAATCTAAACCTCCCCCACTGCAACTTGAGGCCATTACTCCTCGTTCTGTCATCTGCTACCATTGAGAACAGTCTAGAGCCATCCTCTTTGGAACCCCCTTTCAGGTAGTTGAAAGCAGCTATCAAATCCCCCCTCATTCTTCTCTTCTGCAGGCTAAACAATCCCAGCTCCCTCAGCCTCTCCTCATAAGTCATGTGTTCTAGACCCCTAATCATTTTTGTTGCCCTTCGCTGGACTCTCTCCAATTTATCCACATCCTTCTTGTAGTGTGGGGCCCAAAACTGGACACAGTACTCCAGATGAGGCCTCACCAATGTCGAATAGAGGGGGACGATCACGTCCCTCGATCTGTTCGCTATGCCCCTACTTATACATCCCAAAATGCCATTGGCCTTCTTGGCAACAAGGGCACACTGCTGACTCATATCCAGCTTCTCGTCCACTGTAACCCCTAGGTCCTTTTCCGCAGAACTGCTGCCTAGCCATTCGGTCCCTAAGTACAGAGTGACTCAGGACTGTCACATCCCTCTAAGCGTCTTTTCATGCTGGCTGCAGCCATGGAGATCCAGCACTAGCTGGGCAGGCTGCTTTCCCAAAGCCCGCAGTGGTGAAATGCAGCTCTTGAGTGGATGGATGGACCAGTTTCAGCTCCTCCAAGATCTGGAATGCCCCCCTTTACACAAGCCTCCGACTGGGGAGGGGAGAAGGTTGTTTGCCCACATACAAATTAGAGCAGATAGGCGCTTAAAAGGAGGAACCATTTTAATATAACCTATAAAAACCAAGACAAAATACAAAGGACTGTTCACGTCGTTCAACGGGACAGGTAGTTGAGGACCTAGACGAGATTCTTCAGGTGCTTCGGCCAGCAGGATGCTTTACAGGTGAGGGTCAAACTACAAGAGCCAAGCAAACACCACATCAGAATGCAGGTGAGGCCGGAGCTTGTACCAGCCTTTGCAGAGTGCTCAGGTGCAGAAAGGAGTCTTGCTCTGCCCCTGCCTGAGAGGGGCAAGATCTCACTAATGTAAGAGCAGCAGCTGGCTGTCTCCAGTGAGTTACAGCAGCGGAGATAAGCTTCTATCACCTCTTTCCCATATGATTACCTAATTCCCAGGGAGCTGGCCTGATCACATTAACTGTGGCTCACTAGCCAAGCAGAGAGAAGTGCCCGATCGTCCTGCATCACAGCCAGTTTAAGCTTAGGGACTTCCCTACAGTGTTAGACTCAAATACTGCAGGTAAGCCACCTGAGCTGGCTTAGATATGTGCAAGCAGCACCAAGTTGGACTGTTAGTTTCCACTTCTTATGGTCTCAGGCATTTTAGAAGTGGGATGGGGATGGTGCAGCCCCAGACACTAGAACCAGGCTGGGACCCTTGAGTTCCAGGTGGAAGTGCCCCCCAAATACATCTGTGTGGGCAGCCTCAGACTGACACCACCTTGCTGTCTTTACCTGGGCAGGTCACTCCTGAGTCTCCATGCTCTCCTCCTCCTCTCCTGCAGCTGTTTCTTCTTGATTCTCCTCTTCCTCCTCCCCTTCCTTCTTCTCCGGAGGCTTCTCATAAGCCTTCTCTGAAGGAGTGACTATCACCCCATCCCAAGTGGACATTTCAGAGGCCAGGTCTGCAAAGCAAACAGAAGTCATGTCAGCAGGCAGCGCAGGGGCGTGCCAGCGTAAGATCGCCAATACCCTAACCCCAGAGCATTCCTCAGAACAGTCCAGTAACAAAGAGGGGGACCAGCTGAAGTAACCCAGAGCCCCCTGCCATTTTTCCTCCCGCTGCAGCTGTTACAGGAAGCTGACAGCAGACCCCTAGTGACTTACACTTACCAAGTGGCATCAGCAAGCCCCTTACATTTGCCCCCTTCTTTCCTCAAGGGTAAGCTGTCAGGTTTCAAGGCAAGAGGCTGCTCCCAAGTTCTAGCAACAGCCTCCACCATGCAGGGACCAGGCATATACTTGTCAGGTCACTGGCTAGGTTTGCCTGCATGCTTGATTTGCAGAGTCTGACCAAGTCAAGCCATATGGGATTGGTCTCTTCTGCCATACGCTCAGGTAAGCCCCCACCAGCATTTCCTTAAGTCTTCAGCCTTCCACATCCTCCCTGCGGTGTCTCCAAATAAAGCCCCAGCACTTCCTGGCCATGCTGACCAGCAGTCACAAGCCACCAAGCCCCTACTTACAGCTGGCATCCCCCTCTTGTCCAAGAATCTTCCTGTAACCTCCATGCGAGAGGATTCGGACGAGCGTCTGTGCCGTGTAACACACCATGTCCTATGACAAGAGAGTAGAGAATGAGTCCCCCCACACTGGGGAGTTGAGCCTTTCTGACTAGCTCTCTTGCTGGTGTTGTATATCAGATACATCATCCAGGCATTAGAGCGTTTGGCTCAGCCCATGAGATGGCCTGCGTTACAGGCTCCTGGGAAAGAGGCAGTAGCTTTCCAGTAGTGCATCACGCGTTCTCAGCGTGGCCTTGTTTTAGCCCTAGGAGCCTGATCTTACTGCCCCATGCAGAGGGAACATGCTGTAGCAGCTCAGCTGGGGTAACCTACTTGAATGCATCCGATGAAGTGAGCTGTAGCTTATGCTCAAATAAATTTGTTAGTCTCTAAGGTGCCACAAGTCTTTTTCTTTTTGTGAATACAGACCAACATGGCTGCTACTCTGAAGCCAACTTGACAGCGGCAGATATGACATAGACACAGGGCTATGGCTTGGCTCTCCTCTCCCCAGGACGGGGTGGTATGAAGACTTTTGTTTGCTCTTCCCTCTTACAGTTTAATTTGAATTAAGACTCTGACTCTGCTGGTCTTTGATTTTACTCAGCGAGGCATGCTCCTGCCTACGAACTGCGTCCCACCACCAAGACTGGTGGAAGCGGCAGCTTCCCAGACTATTGCCTCAGGGGTCCTAAACCCTCTTTCACGCTGCACCCAGGGTCACACCACCCTCCTGCTCTAACCCCAGTGACAGGAAAGGTTGAGCCCCAGGCTGGAAGCCCATGGGTGGCAGCTGAACTAGCCTGAGGGGATAAACGCAGCCAGAAAACCCACTAGCGCACTAGCTCCAGGTCTCTTGGAGATT
Organism: Eretmochelys imbricata; assembly: GCF_965152235.1. Taxonomy (NCBI): domain Eukaryota; kingdom Metazoa; phylum Chordata; order Testudines; family Cheloniidae; genus Eretmochelys; species Eretmochelys imbricata. Next base: position 1,785,665 of record NC_135595.1, on the reverse strand, counting down.
TGCCCCTTTACAGAAGGCCATGGGGCCAGGATATTCCCACAACCCCAGCCTCAGGGAGGCTGCGTGCACAAAGATTAGTTCACCTGTTGTTCGAGGGTCATGACTGTATGGACTCTGAAGTTTCCACTCTCGCAGGGATCGGTGATCCCAACAGATCCAGGGAGGAACAGCCCAGCTGCCAGGATCTGAAGGCAGCGCCTGTAGGGCAGTCAGGTGTTTAGCAACTCAGTTCTACACATTAGACACTAATCCCCAGCATATTTGCCACAATTGTCTCGCTGAGCCATGGCGTGAGTAGCCAGAGTGGCATGGAATAAGTTTAGCACTAGGCTCTAAGGAAAGTAGTCCAAGGTAACACACTCCTAACATGGCATAAGTGTGTGTGGCAGCAACTCAAGGTGTTCTCAACAGGCCGTGAGTTTGCTTTGTCACCATATTTGAAAGGATTTAGACTCGAGAGCTCAAGGTAAGAAGTCCTGTGTTGACGGTACTGGCCAATGCCGCAACTGGATACACACAGCAGCAAACTGCTCGTTTCAGGAGGTTCTCAAGAAGTGACAAGGGTGTTCACGCAGCATGAAACAGTCTGGAGAAACCAGAGCCCAAAGCACCAGCAGCAGAGGCGAGATTTCCAAGCTGACATTCGCTTTATCTGCGGCACACATACCTGTATGCGACGTTGAGAGCCAAGGGCTGCCTGGTAGGGTTGTTCATCACAGCATAGTGTCCCTGAAGGTAAAGGAAGGAAGTTGTTAGACACAAGGGAGTGTTTATGAAAGATCAGTTTTAAAGCTCCTGTTCCTGCAGGAAGCGACAAAATCTGTGGGACTTGACTACTTGAGCTGCCGCTGGGATTCAGGGGCTGGGGCTGCAGACCCACCATATCCCTCCGAACGTTGGCCAGGGAAGTCACAGTAGCAGAGCAGATCAGGGTGAAAGTGTCTGTATGGAAACTGTGCCTTTTAGATCAAAGCCCCCTTCCACTCACATACCAGAAGGTCGAGGATCCATGGAGTGAGGGGTTCGAAGCCAGGGAATCGGATTCTCAAGTCCTTCAGCAATCGGATTAAGACTTTCACCCTGGAAGACGATGTTTTAAAGAACAATGCTCAGAGGGTTTCACAGGGCTCAGACCTCTTGCTGGCTGCCAAGGCCTGTCTAGAATATTAGGGATGGGGCTGCTTTCGGGGTCTGGGCCCACACACTGCACCTCTGCCCAGCATCAGCTCTGGAAGAACCCAAAGCTTTTCCTCTACCAGTTACTCTGCTAGCTAACACTTCGTTAGAAACGGTTGGCCGAGCAGGGGAGGCAAATGCCCCTGCGCGTGCAGGTATGGGGTGGTGGCCTGGGTAGATCCAAGTGAAGGCAGACTGCTATGTCCCTGCAGTATTAGAGCTGGGCTTGATCTCCGGTGTTATATCCCTGTCTGGCTAGACAGGGCTCCGGCACATCGCTACCTCAAGGAGTATGGGACTGGTGATGAAAGCCCCTTCCCCAAAGGGGAAATTGCCTGTTCACTGCAAACAGAGAAGGCTAGGTCAGTAAGGCCTCCCAGCTGCAAAGAAACGTACGTGGACTGAGAAGCGTTCTCTTCAAACCAGCGAGCGTGTCGGATGGCAGCCAGAGCACTCTGCAGCACTTTGATATCCACTGGAAGAGGAGAGACAGACAGAGTTTGATTCAGAACATTTGAGGAGAGTCAGCCCACAGTAAAGCAAGCTCCTCCCCTTGCTCCTGTAAACATGCTCTGGATTGTCACTGCTGTGGGGCACAGAATCATCAAGCAAGCTGTAACCCCCCTCCCCCCCCCCCCCCAAAAAAAATCCTCTAGCAGGTCTCTGGGTAAACAGAGTGGTTCTGCAGTGGACAAATAGAAGCTCCCCATCCCTTCACACTAACTAAGCAGCCAAATAAGTTCTGAGAGGTTTCCTTACAGTGGAGCTCTGGGTCCAGCTTGCGAAGGTTGGGGGGCACAGTGGTAATGAGGATCTTCACCGTGGCATCAGCAGAGCTAATCTCAAAGCCAGTCTCGTTGGTTAACATGGTCAGGACTGAGGGAGAAAGAGAGCAAGACAGTTACTCAGAAGGGGTCGTGAGACCCCACACAGCTGAGCCCAAGATACAGAGGGCAAATAGAAGCATGGAGGCTGGTCTCAGCCTCGACATTACACTGGATTTCTCTTAGCTGTCTCAGCTTTGCACTGGTTTGTGCATGAAGGAGCCCCAGCCAAAGGGAGCGTCTCCCTATTTATCAGAGAGCATCAGTGTCATTGCTTATCCTGCTCACCTGCGTCCCCTTCATGCTGCAAGTTAAGTTACTGACCTTCAGTAGGATCCTGTGCTCTCAGGCTTTCCACCACTTTGTTTCCCAAGGCAGCAACAGCTTCCACTAGAGAGAGAAATGGAATACAGAGTCACGTTCATTCTGGCCACCACTCCCAATCAGCCGCAGAGGAGAAGCCAATACTTACATGTGGGCAAGATTTTCAGGATCACTACCAGATCAGCCACGTTGTGCCCCGTTGTCATGGTGCCCTTCTTGTAGGACCCCACTTGGCGGACTTCTTCGATTTGCTGGTTTGTGGGAGCAAACCAAGAGTTAATAACAACTCCTCTACTTGCATGGTCCCCTTATGCACCCCACCCTCCAGAGGTGAGATGGACTCTTTAATCAGACAGAAGAAAACCAGTTTAATATCAGTTATGCCTCTAATATTCTGATCTTGTACTGAAGCAGGAGCAACTCAATCAGAACATGACAGTCTCCTTGATCTGCCGGCTCATCTTGCTGGATACATTCTCCAAACAAACTCGTCTGACTCACCACTTCAAAAGTTCCTGGTGCTACAATCAGGTTGTCGATCACGTTGTTTATTTTAGTCACCAGAGAAAGAATGGAAGCCTGAAAAGGAATCAGAGAAAGTGGTTGTGGCAGCAACAGACTGGAATCTGGAAACACCAAGCTAAATACACAAGCTTTGGAAGGATACGACTTAGACAAAGGATGTAACAGACAGGTTAGTTCAAGTATGTTTAGAAGCCACTTTCCAAATAATGTTGCATTTTCCCTCACCATCATCCTACTGCAGACTACAATACCCACCCCGGGAGATGCATCTCCCAAGTTGGGGTTAGAGGAAACAGGCTAGGGAGCTAGCCCTCCCTTTATATGAGGATCATTTCTTGTACTCATTACAACAGTAACAAAGTCAATGCTCTACTAAAAGCAACCTGGCAACACCTTGAACTCTGACATGTTTCCAATGGCAAGCACCCAGCATGCATGTTTTATTAACCTGTTCAGCAGAATTGGGAGCCAGATCCTGGTTTCTCTTCAGCAAGGCTTCACTGAATGCCGTCTCGTCTGGGGCAGGTTTCACACGAGGGAAGGCCATTTCACACTGAAACGGGAGTAAACAGACATCAGACTGGTGTCGTGCCAATGAGACAAGGTCTTCAGAGTGTCTCATTTACCAACAAGAAAATATGATTATTCCATTTAACTCCACTGTTTACATCCATTAGTCACTTCAAAGTGTTTCCTTCTGCTAATGGCTGTTACACTGTAGCAGCCAAGTTGGGCATTTCATTTTCAGTGGAGCAGGGAAACCTTCAGTCCTGCCTACATGTCTTCACTCAGGCTCAAACAACAGAGAACCACTAGAACTGGTGCACGAACACCACAAAGCATGTGTTCTACATAGAGCTGCTTGGGAACCAAAAGCTATGAAAAGAGAGTTGAGAGAGGCTGGATTAAAAAAATTCTGAAGGATCCATCCTGAAAAGCCTTATTAAAAGGAGGCAAAAAAGGAAACCGCATCAGCTGCTGTACCTGAGCTCGGAACAAGGGTACCTGTTTACATATATCCAAACCTTGTAACTGTTGTGACAGGGTGTACAGCCCAACCTTTGAAGGCAAGGAAACCATTAATCCCTTCTCCTTGGCAAGGACCCCACCTGTGTATCTTTACTGCAGAGGCACTCAAGAGAGGATAGAAACAGCTGTAAGGAAGAGGAAACCTCCCCAATAAAAGGGATGGAGGCAGATGAAGCAGTCCTGTTAATCCTGAGAAGGGCCAAGACTGGGAAGGAGTCTGGAGGATACACTGATTTCTTCTGGGAACTTGGCCAAGGTAACTCATGCTTTGTTTGGACTACAGGCAGCAGAGTTGGGAAAAGATATTTTCTCCCCTGTTTGGATCTTAACTGGTGGGCCGTATGTCATGATAAGAACCAGCCCTCCCCAGTCTGTTTATCCTTCACCTTGTGTCTCCACTGCCATTTGCCACACCCGGACAGACACACTTGCCACTTATGGTCCCTTTGATTACTTCAAAATTAGCCAAAAATCAAACAGCAGTTCTGGCTTTCAGCAAACTCCGTCTCATATTGGACTACTAGCAGTTAAGCTATTAGATGCCACAGCCTGCATGGTTTGTACTGGGAACTTTATGGGTGTGCCTTCACAGCAGTTTGCTCAAGTTACCCCTAACTTGATTCTTGTCCACACACAGGAGTGTCCAGCTCAAATTATGTGGTGTGGTTTGAGCTCCCAGCTAGCCCATGAATGGTTAAGTGCAGTGGGGATGCTACAGCTCAAATTATAAAACAACTCAGCAGCAGCTAATCCAATCACTCTGGGTAACTGAATGTTTTGAAGTGTGGCTGCTCTCAGTCTCACTAGGGCTATTAAGGTAGACTAGCCCAAGTGCAGTTAACTCAAGTGGGCTAACTATGCTGTGAAGACACACCTTAAATCAAGTTTATTTTTAAACCAAGAATATAATTGCAATACAACATTCCTACACCTGGTTTATACAGCCAATACCATGGACTGCCTTAAACCAAGCCAGGTTACTCACCACATAGAAGTCAAAGGGGATGTGTGGCACAAAGGGCCTGAACCTAAAAAAAGAAAAAGCCAAAGATGAGTTCTTATGACAACGTTAACCACTCACTGCTAGGTGATAATGGGGCAGACACCATACACCAGTCTGAACCACTAGTCCATCAAATCCTGCACCCCGGTTGGGAGGGTGTTCTAAACAAAAGTAAACCCTTCTTCCCAGCCTCTCATGGGAGGACTTCTTACCCTGTTGGACAAGCTGAAATTCCTTTTTACCTGGGAGACAGGAGGTTGAACACAGTTTAATACATTGGTTTAGACTCTTGCCATAGCAGAGAATGGGGCCATCCAAGATTCACCAGCAACTATGCAGCAGTATTACTAGAGAACACTGTTTGAACCGAGGGGTTGTCAATCAAGTGTTTAGCAGTTTAGAAGGCATCCCACCTAAGCAAAGCTCTTAATAAGCTTTAGGACAGCTCTAGCCTGTGCAGTATGTACTTAGAGGTCTCATCCACACACAGGATCATAGCGTCAGGAAGATTATGGGGTTTTGCTTCATAGCGTATGGACAAAGCTCCTCTTTCCCTCTACCTCCTACTGGTTTGCAACAAGTTGGCGGTCGGCCACCAATCCAGAAGTGGCTGGGTATTTTGCCTGTACAGCATGAAGAGCCAGCAGGCCCAAGGGCGAGGACCCGCCACACCTCCCCGCTGGAGGGGGACACCAGATTTCTGGACAGCGATGCTCACAGCTGCCAACCCAGCCCCCCGCCGTCCCCAGAGCTGGTTCCAAGAGCCCCCCCTTCACACAGAGAGCGGCACTTACCCGCTGCCAGGGCCACCCCTGGAGCCAAAACGCCCGCCACGGCCACGGCCTCGATCACCCCTGGGGAAAGATGACAGCCCCACGTCAGCAGGGCGAGGAGCCCGCAGACCCCGCCCCAGGGGGGCAGCCCCGCTTTGGGAGAGGAACTGCCCCCCTCACCCACTCCATGGGGGCAACTCCCCCACTGGTCCTCCCCGTAAACTCCCCATGGGGGCAGCCCCTGGATCCAGCCCCCTCCCCCCAGCAACCCTCTCCCCCCACTAAGCATCTCCCTCAGGCAGCCCCAGGATCCAGCCCCCCCCACGAGCATCTTCCTGAGGATCCAGCCCCCTGCCGCTCCCTTCCCCCCAGGATCCAGCACCCCCCCCCCCGAGCATCTCCCTCAGGCATCCCCAGGATCCAGCCCCCTCCCCACCCGGGTTCAGCCCGCCCCTCCCCCCCCGAGCATCTCCCTCAGGATCCAGCCCCCCCCCGCTCCCTTCCCCCCAGGATCCAACCCCCCCCCGCTCCCTTCCCCCCAGGATCCAGCCCCCCCCCCGCTCCTTTCCCCCCAGGATCCAGCCCTCTCTCCCCAGCAACCCCCTCCCCCCCCGAGCATCTCCCTCAGGATCCAGCCCCCCCCGCTCCCTTCCCCCCAGGATCCAGCCCCCCCCCACGAACATCTCCCTCAGGATCCAGCCCCCCCCGCTCCCTTCCCCCCAGGATCCAGCCCCCCCCCGCTCCCTTCCCCCCAGGATCCAGCCCCCACGAGCATCTCCCTCAGGCAGCCCCAGGATCCAGCCCCCCCTCTCCGGGGCCCCCCGCCCATGGGCTGCAGCCGGCGGGATCCCTCCGCCGGGGCTTAGGGGGGACCCGAGCCTGGCCGCCCCTCACCTCATGGCGCCCGCTGAACCCGAACAATGGAAGCCGCCGCTGTGGAGAGGAGACGCCGCCGGCCTGCGCTGCGCACCCTCCAACAAGCCGCCCGGCTATTGGCTGCGCGCCGCTTCCCGCGCGACCAGCCCGGAGGCCCCCTCCCTCTGATTCCGGCGTTGCCATTGGTCTTCTCACCCATCCGTCGTGACGCGCCGAGAGTCGTCAGAGGGTTGGCCAATCACAGGCCGGCCCGGGGCGGGACCAAGACGGGGCCGTTGGAGCGCCGAACGGGTTGTGGTCTCTGCGCGTGCCCCGAATGGCCTCGCTCTGCAGGGACGGGTAATGACCGCTAGGCGGGGGTGTGCAAAATAACGGGTGGTGGGAGGCACACAGGGCGCCGAGTACGCATGCGTGGATGTCAAGCGCTGGGATGCACAGCTATATGTAGAAGTTTGAGGCAGAAATTGATTGCGCAGCAGAGTGGCGCAGCGGAAGCGTGCTGGGCCCATAACCCAGAGGTCGATGGATCGAAACCATCCTCTGCTAGCTTGTTTTTGTTGTGGTTTTTTTTTAGTGCAGGGCAGTAACTGGGCCCTATTTTACTTCGCGGGCGTTTTCTTGTGACGTCACCACCATGCAGGCCTTTGGCTGTGACATCATCGCCTTGAAGGTGTTCAGGTGCAACATCATTGCCAGTGTAACTGAGCTGCGGTGTTTGGATGTGATGTCATTGCACTGGTGTTTCGGTGTGACACCATTGTTCGCGTGTGACATCACTGCCCCGGTGTCACCGTGCGACGGCGTCTGGGTGTGACATCACTGTTCGGGTGTGACATCACTGCGTCGGTGTCGCCGCGAGACGGCGTCTGGGTGTGACATCATTGTTCGGGTGTGACATCACTGCCCCGGTGTCACCGTGCGACGGCGTCTGGGTGTGACATCACTGTTCGGGTGTGACATCACTGCGTCGGTGTCGCCGCGAGACGGCGTCTGGGTGTGACATCATTGTTCGGGTGTGACATCACTGCCCCGGTGTCACCGTGCGACGGCGTCTGGGTGTGACATCATTGTTCGGGTGTGACATCACTGCCCCGGTGTCGCTGTGCGACGGCGTCTGGGTGTGACGTCATTGTTCGGGTGTGACATCACTGCCCCGGTGTCACCGTGCGACGGCGTCTGGGTGCGACATGGTGGTTCCTGCGGTTCCCGCAAGTGATTTCACCGCAACTTGGAGCCCGCTGGAGCTGCTAAACAGGCCATGAAGTGACCCACTGCCACGGTGCCTGGGCTAAGGAGGGAGGGAGGTCAGCAGGACCGGCACTCCATACCAGACAGGGGGCAGCGCCTCCATTCCCCCTCACAGAGATCTTGGACCCTGGGATACCAACTCGTGCAATTTTACCACCACAGTGGGTGTTTTTTTTTTCTTAAAGCCCCAGCTCCTGGAGTCAGGTGATGGCACCAAGCATCTCAGCTTCCTTTTAAAAGTAGTAAAACAAGCTTCTAGACCTTGTTGCTGAGGAGAAAAGCTGGAAAACACAACCCAGAAGGCTCAGAACCCAAAAGGCAAATAACACAAACCCAGTTTAATTTATTGGTTTAAATCTCATGGGTTTTGGAAGCCTTGACTCATGATTTGTGAACACCTAGGGGTTGGAGAAGCTTCAGGCAGGGCCAGGGCAAGGATCCTGGTTATTTATTATTTATTTATTGGCTGTTATCATGCTGGTGCCTTGGAGCTCCAGCCACGGACCATGTGCCTATGGTGGCAGGCGCTGCACTTTCGGTACATTTTGAATTGACAGCTAAACAAGTAGGAGAATACAAATCTGCTTTGGATGGAGACAGAGTCACTGATGAGAAAGTGAGGGCAGGAGATTAGGGGGCAATCAGATACTTGTAGCATGGAGAGGGTCCCAGATAAAACCGAGGCCCCACTGGGCTGTGTGTTGTACAACCATCAAAGAGAAACAGTCCCTGCCCCAAAGAATCTGCAAGCTAAACAGACAAGACAGACGCTTGGGCTGGGCCGGCAGCCTCTTTCCTACCCTGTGAGAATGTTGGAAATACTGAAAAATGTTCCCCTCCCAAACTGGGGCAAAAAAGTCAAAATCTTGACATTTTTCACCAACCAAAACAAATCTGAAAAAAGCCCATTCTGTTCCGGTCACTGGCGATGCGTCGATTCAAGCGGCGTAAACATCCAAACAAGACGTCGTTGCAGATCAAACGGCTCTGAAACGTTTTGTTTCAGAAAGATCGGAATAGGACACGTTGACCCTTTCAGCGCTTTTCCCCCCACACGAACGTGTTGAGCTGGGAGATCCCTCTCAGCCGGCCCTGTTCTGTCAACGGGTTCGGGTCTCATGAATTGGCCTTTTCTGGCAAAAAAAGTTTGTCTAAAACTTCCCAACTGGCTGGGATCCCGCCCGCGTAAGCTCTGTGTGTCTGGTGCCGACAGACCTCTGGGTGGCGCTGCGACACCACAGAACATCTGCTCAGTCCAGCCTGTGGATGCCCCTTTGCTCCAGCTCCTGGCATCCGAAGTGCCAGCAGCTGGGCATTGAAAATGGCCACGTTGGGGGCTTCTTCCCTGGGCATCTCCGTGGGGACAAGTGGGACTTGGGAGCATGGGGGAGCGTGGTAACTGTGCCGGAGTTAGAGAGGAGCCACGTAGACGCAGCACTGGGGAGAGGTAAATCGGGGTGGGGGGAGTGAAGTGCATTGTGTCACCCAACAGCCACCCCCCCGGCTGGCAGGGAACGACATTCCCATGCTGCACCCAGGAGCGCGCCTCCGGGAGGGGCCCAGGGGGCTGGGCTTGTGGAGAGCCGACACCAGTTGGACAGGGGGGCACCGGGCTGGGCATCTTCGTTCCCCCTCACCCCACCCCCTTTAATCAGGAGGAGAATCTGCTCCCAGCTGTCCCGGGCTCCTGGCCACTGACCTGGGTCCCAGGCTGGCTGTCGGCAGGACCAGCTGGCAGCCGAGCCTCTGATGCCTGCCCCAGTGCCTCAAACTCTCCCCTTCTCCCGGGAATGGCTCCTGCCTGAGCCCATCTCCCCTGTCCCCGGGGCCGAGGCGGGTTGGATGGGGTAAAATCGGACAAATTCCCTGCTCAGTAACCGGCTCCCTGGAGCTGTCCGTCACGGGGGCAGCACCGGCTGATCCACAAAGCCCAAATAACCAGCTGTCCCTCCCTCAGCCCCCCCCACCACCACGCAGAGTGACGTTGGAGTCGTTCATGCCCCCCCCCTCCGGCGGCTAATGCTGCAGGCCCCCCAACCCAGCCTCAGGGTCACCTCTGCAGATGTGGCTGGGTGGGGGCCACCGGGGAGGAGCGGGGGACGGTGACGCACTCTCAGAGCCCATGGGGCTGACTTCAGAGCAAGCAGGGCCTGTGGAGGAATGGGCCACACATCCCACGGTGCACCCTAGAATAAAAGACCATGGCAACCTGACCAGGGATCTCAGAGCACTTGGGAGCTGTGACATCACTCCCAGCACCACTCCTGGAAGAAGGGTTGGTGTCGTGAGGATATTTCATTTGTGGGGAAACTGAGGCAGGGGGAGGGGAAAGGGGCTCACCCAAGATTAGTCAGTGGTAGGCACTCAGAAAAGAACCCAGGAGTCCTGTCTCCTAGTCTGTTACTCTAACTACTGGACCCCACTCCCCATAGATGGGAAGAGAAACCAGGAGTCCTGGCTCCTAACCACCCCCCGCAACCACAAGACCCCACTCTCCTCATGCAGTCGGGGTAGAACCCAGGGGTCCCAGCTCCCAACCCCCACCCCATTCTAACAAGACCCAGGTCCCCTCATGGAGACAGGTCCTGGCTCCCTCTCCACTGCTCCTTCCACTACACACACTTTCCATGCAGCATGGTGCTGCTCAGGGTGCTTTGAGTTCTCCCACTTCCCAGCAGTTTGCAGTCCCTCAGAGGGGAGGGGGCGACTTTATTAACTGTCTCCCAACATGCAGCCCCCTCTTGAGTGCAGGGTCGAGGTTGCATTTAACAAAGAGCTGCCTTTCTCCACCTGCTTTTCTCATTCAGCCAGGAACAAATTCTCCCCAGACAATACGGACCCGGCGGTAACTAGATAAACGCCTTGGAAACGAATTTACTTCTTTGCATGGAAAGCCCATTTGCATGGCAAACGCTCCGGCTGCCCGTTGCTGTTAATAACCTGCCCTGACACAGGTTCCGGCCTCGCTGCGATGTTATTGTATCTCTGCCTCCCCCAGCCAATAATTGGCTCCATTAACTCCCTGTCCTCTAATGGGGGATTGGCTGATTACGGCCATATCCGTGCCCCCACTGAGCCTTGTGGCACATTCCCCGTGTCGCTGCAAATAAACTTCCCCAGGGGGGCTAGTCTCTGGACTGCAGTGGCAGCTAGAGATTCCAGCCAAGATCGGGACGCCTGTTGCTGCAGACACAGCCTGGATAGACTGGCTCTCGGAGACCGCGATGCCCCAGGGCAGGACGGTAAAGGCTCACCCAGCGGGGTTGTGGCAGACCAGAATTACGTCCTCTTGAGTCTCAGACCAGGGCCCCTCTGACTTTCCTGGACTCCTCTCTCTGCTACCTCCTTTTCAGCACACCTGAGGTAGGAGGTAGCCGCCATGTCTGCTTCCCGGCTCTCCAGTCCAACCCCACCCCCCCGCCATGGGGCCCAATCCCCCTCTTCCGCAGCCTCGCTCATCACCGGGGGCGCTCCTGATTTGCCCTGGGGCGAGTGAGCACCAGGCACTGAAGCAGCCCTGTGGTCTGCATGCCTTGTCTGTGTGTGTGGCCCTGCATGTCTCTCTGGGGCAGTGCTCAGCCATGGGGGGGCAGGTCTCGGAGTCCCTGCAGGCTGCCTTTGTGCGCGGCTCCCCTTGAGGGACCCCTGCCAAAGACTGCCCTGGACTCAGTCCTGCCGGCCCCCAGTGCCCCAAAGCACTAGCCAGCTCCCCCAAATCATGAGGTCGGCTCCTCGGATTCCCCTTTCTGGTGCTGGGGCTGTTAGGGCTGCCCCTCTTTCCCGTTCTCCAGCTTATTCAATGGACGCAGAAGGGCCAGAACCACACTTGGATTTCACACGTGAGCTGAGAGTCTCCTGACTCCAGGAGCTGGAGATTTAAGAGAAAACACCAAATATCATGAGACACTCACAAGAGGTGGTGATGCTGTACGTCTGGGTGCAGTAATAGCCGAGGCGGAGAGCTGTAGTGCTCACCACTGCCCCCAGGAGGCGAAGGAGAGCTGGAACCTGGGGCCAGTGCGGGGGGGGGGGGAGAGACCCAGCAGGATCAGGCCCCGCTCCCCTTCCTGGCCCGGATCGGGCCCCCCCCCACTCCAGCTTCCATGGAGGGCTCTGGACGCTCTATTTTCCTCAGCCCCGCCCCCACCCACCCCCCTGGCCCTCCTCTGCTCCCTCCTCCCATTGTCCCCCCCAGCCCCTTCTCCCCACCCCTGTCCCATTGCCCCCCACCTCTGCTCCCCGGCCCCAGCCTCTGCTGCCCCCCACAGTCACCATCTCAGGCACTTCGGGATCCTTTGGCTGCTTGCTCTGTGTGAAGTTTTATAAGCAGGGGGAGCCGGGAGGGTCTCCTCGACCCCCCGCCTGAGGCCTGCCACCAACTAGGCCTCTGCTCACCCATATGCTGGCCATGCCCTCGCCTGGGCCCCAAGAGCCCCAGAGCAGGCGGAGGGACGTGGGGGGCACCAGTTCTTTCCCTTTCACCCCCGGGCGGGAACACTGCCCACGTGGGAGGAGTGGGGCAAATGGCGGGATCGAGCCACGCTCCCCAGTGCGGCTGGGAATTGCCCTTTCCCCGTGGGGCCCTCCCTCCCCTGCTCTGTCCCCCCGCCCCCCACATCTCATCCCACCCTGTCCCCCTCTCTGCCCGTTGGAATTTCCCTACACCCCCCAACTTCCCTCCCCCACCCCGCAGTGGTCAACAAGTTACAGGCAGTGTTCCCAATTTAGTCGTTTTCCAACCCGCCCCCCCCCAAGCCCTTCCAACGCCCCCTCTCATTTCAATTCCCCCATGGGCAAAACATGAAAAACCCCATCCGTGTCCGGCAGCTCTGCTCAGTCCTGGGGGCGACCAGCGGGGGGCCAGCATCCATCTCCTCCCCCCCCACCGGGCTTTGGAAAAATCGTCCCCCGCACCCCTTCCCTGTCCCCTCCCTCGGGCAGGTGCTCCCTGCCTGCGCTGGGGGGGTTCTGGGCAGGAGGGGGTTAAGGAGCCGGGCTATGATAACAGCCCTTTTGTCATTGAATGAGGGGAAGGAAAAGACTGCCTGCCTGGGAGATAATCAGTCACTTTCGGCACCGGGAAGCGAAGGGAAGCGAAGGGAAGGGAGCTCCCAGCGGCTGGAGCCCAGGGCAGCGGGGGGACGGGGCGCGGAGGGGCAGCGGACGCGGGCCGCCTCGGAATTCCGGCCATGGTCCCGGGGCAGCCCGCCGGGGTCTAGGGGGCTGGAGCTGGGGGCTGCGCCTCGGGGGGCTGGGTCGGCCCGGGGGCAGCGATGCGCCGGTGACGCCATGCGGTGGGCGCTGGTGGTGCTGTGCGGGGCCCTGTGCCAGCTGGGCGGGTCGCAGGGCCACGGGGCCAACCTGACGGTGGCCGTGCTGCTGCCGAAGCATAACATGACCTACCCGTGGGCCTGGCCCCGCGTGGGCCCCGCCATCTGGCTGGCCATCGACCGGATCAACCGGCAGCCGGACCTGCTGCCGGGCCACACGGTGCGCTGGGTCTTCGGGAACAGCGAGGACAAGCACGGCGTCTGCTCCGACCGGGACGCCCCCGTGGCCGCCGTGGACCTCAAGCTGGCCGACAACCCCGACGCCTTCATCGGCCCCGGCTGCGTCTACAGCTCGGCGCCCGTGGCCCGCCTGACCAGCCACTGGAGGCTGCCGCTGGTGACGGCTGGGGCGGAGGCCCACGGCTTCGACAACAAGGAGGACGTGTTCGCCCTGACCACGCGGGCCGGGCCCAGCCACCGCAAGCTGGGCGAGTACGCCGTGGGGCTGCAGCGCCACTTCAACTGGACCCACCGCGCCCTGCTGGTCTACTCGGACGAGAAGCTGGACGACCGGCCCTGCTTCTTCGCCATCGAAGGGCTGTACGTGCAGCTGCCCACCTTCCGCAACCTCACCGTGCTGGACATCTCCTTCAAGGACGGCGACGAGGCCAACTACACCTTCCTCATCCAGGAGATCAAGCAGAAGGGCAGAAGTAAGTGAACCTCCCAGCCCCCCCTTAGAACGGCTGCTTCCAGGGACCCCCTTGCCCTATGGTGCCACAAGCCCCCCATGCAACTTCAGTCCATCTCCCTATTGCAACATCCTCCCGCCCCGCAGCCCTGCCTGCCACTTCAGTGCGACTTCACCCCCCTGCTCTGCGGTGCAGCTTCTCACCACAACACCCCTGGCAACACCCCCGCATGGCACGCTTCTTCAACCGAACAATGCCAGGGCCCCCAGTGCAGCGCCACCGCCTTAACGCACCCCCCCAACGGAAACGCTGCCCCCCTTCTCCCAGCCCCCCACGTGGAACAAATCCAGCCCCTTGGATTCCCAGCAGGCCGGGGAGAAAGTTTTCTCCAAGTTGCTTTGTGTTAACTTTGTGGTGTGCTGCGGCTCCAGCCAGCCCAGCGCAGGGTCTGGTTCCCCAGCTCCCTGCACACAGAGTGGGGGAGCCAAGCGGTGTTGGGGGTGGCTCTGAATTGGAAAAGGCAAGGAGCTTGCTGGGATGGGGCTGATGGGTTCAGCCGCCCCTTTGAAATGTACAACCCTCCCCCTGGGCAGTGAGAGAGGGGAACTTGGACAGGACATGTTGGGGACCCCTCCAAGCCCAAGTCTAGAGCCAACGGGAGTCTGGCTGCAGGGAGATGGGGTGCGTTTGGTCTGCTCCCATCTGGCCCCGGTTTGGGGAATTCTGCTTGGGGGTTTGAATCTGACCCCAGCCAAAGCCACTCAAGGTGCAATCCACCCGTCAGGTCCCCTCTAATCCCCCAGGACAGGACCCTTCTCAACCGTCCGGTCCCCAGTGGTCTGTCCCAGCAGCGGAGGGCTGGCTCCCCGTGGGAGATGAAAGGGGATGCAGTTCCCGTGGGACAATCCCCCTGCCGGAGCCGTTCCCCAGCTACTGCAGAGTGCAGGGCAGCTCACTAGCTTGGGGCCCAGCACACAGCCCCTGGGGCGACCCTGCGGGGCTGGAGGATTTTTGCTGAGCGTCTTTCATTCCAAACTCTCCATCTTCACCAGCGCCCCAGGCTGGCCACCAGAAGGCAGGTGGGCCCCAGCCTGCTGGGGTGCAGCGGGCAACTGCAGGCAGAGCCCAGTCTGGGGCAGGGGCACCTGCTGGGGAGACAAGCTCTGAATCCCCCCAGTCCAGATGACTCTTGTACGCATGACAGGTTTCAGAGTAACAGGCGTGTGAGTCTGTATTCGCAAAAAGAAGAGGAGGACTTGTGGCACCTTAGAGACTAACCAATTTATTTGAGCATAAGCTTTCGTGAGCTATGAAGTGAGCTGTAGCTCACGAAAGCTCATGCTCAAATAAATTGGTTAGTCTCTAAGGTGCCACAAGTCCTCCTTTTCTTGTACACATGGCTCTTGGCTCTAGGGGCCTGATCCAAACCCTGCTACAGGAGGAGACATTCCAAGGACTTGGATCTGGCCCTGGCAGCATGGAACTGGGCTGGTGCCTGGGCTCAAACCTGCACATTGGGGAGGTGACCCTCAGATGGGCCGTGAAAGTTGTCCCCCCCTCACCTCCCACCATGTGTCCAGCCTGACCACGGAGCCCTGGGCATGGGAATGTCTAACTTTCCAGCTGGCTCGGAGACGCGCTGCATGCCCCGGGCGAGCGTGTCTCTCTGTGCGTGTGCGGAGACGGATTGATTTACAGGGCGCCTGGAAATCCCTTTGCCATGGAAAGGCGCGGAACTGGGCCCTTGGCAGAGAATCTTCAGTTTTTACATTTTGTGAAAAAAAAAAAAGCAGATACTGTTGAACCCCCTTTATCCAAGCCCCCGTTATCCGGCGCTCCCTCGGGCAGCAGGGCTCGGGCTTCAGCTGTCAGCCCCGGTTCGGCTCCTACGCAGAGCTGGATAATGGAGGCTCAGATAAATGGGCTTCTGCTGGGTGTCCCTAGAAGCTGATACCTGTGTGTACTGTGGCTGGGGACCGTGAGGGTCAGCACTTCCATTTCACCATGTGAAAACATGGCTATGTCGGGGTTTGTATTGGAGAATGTTGGGGTTTTTATCACAGAAAACTAGGGTTCCTGGTGACTAGGCAGCGTGTGTGCTACCCTGGCTCGCGGTGTGCATGTGTTTGAGTGTGTAGTGCGTGTGCACATGCAGAGGGATGGATTCAGACCGGTGTGGATTTGTGTGTGTGCTTTGGGGGGCGGTTGGGGCAGGCTGATGGATCGCCTCCCTTTTAGGGTTTATTGGACCCGGACCCTCACCGGATTTCTAACCCACCGACTCCTGGGCACCTGGCACTGAAAAATCGTAGCCCCAACCTGCTCCTTGCTCCTGCTGGACAAAGTCTCTGACCCCGTGGCCCGTCCCACAGATCCAGCTCCTGACCTGGCTGGGACAAAAGGCAGGAGACCTGGCCGTCTGGAAGTCAAAGCTGCTATGGCAACCCCTGGCCTCATCTGCCTGGCTGCTCCCAGAGGCCTGCCCGGGCCAGGGCTGCGTGGTACAGCAGTGAGCTGCATCAGCACCTGCCCTGGGTTTGTGCCGATGTCATTCAGAGCAGGATCCGGCCCCCGAGGCTGTGAGCTCTGTGGGCCAGGGGCCGTCTCCGCACTGTGTCTGTACAGCGCCTGGCGCTGTGGGGCCCGATCTGGGACCGGGCATCCCAGCGCTCCCCGAATACACCTAATGACAGCTGGGAGGAGCCGGGGGTCAACAGGCGATGGCTCCAGCCCAGGTCAGAGCAAGGCAGGAATTCCTGCGCGTGGGGAGGGGATTCGCTGCTCGGATAGCCGGCGGTGGGGGGAGGGCTGGGATCAGCAGAGACACCCGCGGCGGGGCAATAGCCTGGTATATTCAGCCTCCCTGTCTCCGCCCAGCAGCCTGGCTCCTGTGCGGCCTGGCCAGGAAGCCTGATCCTGGGTGACAGAGCAGCCCGTGACCCCCCTCCCTTCCCGCACAGTAGCCAGGCAGGAGGTGCGGATCCTTGGAGGGACAAGGGGGGCAGGGATCCCGCTCAGGGAGTGGAGCGGAGTGATGCCCCCCTGCCCATCTGACAGCCGGGAACCCCAGCGCCATGGTGGTGGGCTTCCAGTGGAGACGCTGTGATAGCTGGAAGGGAGAGCTCCCGTGTGGCTGGGCCGTGGGGGGGAGCCAGGTGATGTTATTCGTGGAGGATTTCCTAAGGGTGCCAGTGGATCACGGCCATTCTAACCCTCGTGTGAGGGTCGCGGCTTCCTCCCAGCGTGCGAAGGACTGAGGACTCTGCGGGGGTGCTAATTAATGTCATTAACCCTCCCAGCCCAACCTCGGGGCTGAGCATCTACCATCGGGGCCAGATTTACCAAAGAGCCCGGCCCCCAGCTGGCCCCCAGCATGCCGGATCCTTCTGCAGCGGAATCCTTTTGAGACTCTGGCCCTAGAACTTGCTCAGTCCCCAAAAAGCAGCCATGTCTGGGGTGGGCCTCGGCAGCTGCGTACCAGCCACATGGCAACGCTGCCAGATGTTTTAAGACAGGAAGTGAAGAAGACTCCTGTAGTGGGGAGTCCAGGGAGGAAGAGGCAGGATGCAGGCCAGAATTAGGGGTGATTGCCTTGTCTCCAGGAGGAGGGGCACTTCCATGTTTGCAGCTGCAACTTCTTTAGCGTTCTGCTCCCCTGGGTAGGCGTAGCAGTGCCGGATTCCCACCCGAGCTCGCAGAGGAGCCCTTGTGCCGTTTATACAGGGGCGCAGAGCCCATTTACTCCCACCCGCCTCTTTCTCTGCTTTGTTTCCTAACGTGTGGGGGTTTCTGTATGCCTTCCACAGCTCACCCATGTGTCATGGACCCTTTTGTGCAGGTGCCAGGGAGGTTCCAGGTGGCCCTTTAAGGGGTGCCTGGCCCTTTAAGGGGAGATGGGCACAGCCCCACCTGTGACCCACTTAGTTCACCTCCCCAGGTGGATACAATGAGCAAAGTCACATGATTGGCAGGTCAGGTGGCTAACTCAGTCCTCTGGGGGTGGAAATAAAACCAGGTGATCAAGAAGGACCTTGGGGGAAGTTGGGTGTGAATGTGACCCAAGTCCCGTCCCAGGGGCTCGCAGAGGGTTGGGGGGTGTAGGCAGTAGGAGCCAACAGAGAGAAAATTCTCTAGCGGGAAGAAACCACAGCAGGTCCAGGGCTCAGCTGGGGAGGAGTTTGGAGGTTTCTTGGGAACTTTGTGATTTGCCCCAGGAAGGGCTGTGACCTGACCCAGGGAAGCCTGTGGTGACATTATTCAGTAGCTCTAGAAGGGGAAACTGAGGCAGTGCCTAGGCTGGAGCCAGAGCTGGGGTCAACAGTGCTGCTCCATTGGCTTCAACAGGTACTGTCTGCCAAACTCTGCCCGACTGTGCTAGGCCTGGGGCTGGAGCTGCCCCGATGGGCATGAGATGAGCAGTGAGTTCAGCGGCGCTGGGCACGGCAGAGGGGGCCCCCGGGGGCAGGCTGGCTGCCCGGGCCCTGCGGCGCTGGGCACGGCAGAGGGGGCCCCCGGGGGCAGGCTGGCTGCCCGGGCCCTGCGGCGCTGGGCACGGCAGAGGGGGCCCCCGGGGGCAGGCTGGCTGCCCGGGCCCTGCGGCGCTGGGCACGGCAGAGGGGGCCCCCGGGGGCAGGCTGGCTGCCCGGGCCCTGCGGCGCTGGGCACGGCAGTGGGGGCCCCCGGGGGCAGGCTGGCTGCCCGGGCCCTGCGGCGCTGGGCACGGCAGTGGGGGCCCCCGGGGGCAGGCTGGCTGCCCGGGCCCTGCGGCGCTGGGCACGGCAGTGGGGGCCCCCGGGGGCAGGCTGGCTGCCCGGGCCCTGCGGCGCTGGGCACGGCAGTGGGGGCCCCCGGGGGCAGGCTGGCTGCCCGGGCCCTGCGGCGCTGGGCACGGCAGTGGGGGCCCCCGGGGGCAGGCTGGCTGCCCGGGCCCTGCGGCGCTGGGCACGGCAGTGGGGGCCCCCGGGGGCAGGCTGGCTGCCCGGGCCCTGCGGCGCTGGGCACGGCAGTGGGGGCCCCCGGGGGCAGGCTGGCTGCCCGGGCCCTGCGGCGCTGGGCACGGCAGTGGGGGCCCCCGGGGGCAGGCTGGCTGCCCGGGCCCTGCGGCGCTGGGCACGGCAGTGGGGGCCCCCGGGGGCAGGCTGGCTGCCCGGGCCCTGCGGCGCTGGGCACGGCAGTGGGGGCCCCCGGGGGCAGGCTGGCTGCCCGGGCCCTGCGGCGCTGGGCACGGCAGTGGGGGCCCCCGGGGGCAGGCTGGCTGCCCGGGCCCTGCGGCGCTGGGCACGGCAGTGGGGGCCCCCGGGGGCAGGCTGGCTGCCCGGGCCCTGCGGCGCTGGGCACGGCAGTGGGGGCCCCCGGGGGCAGGCTGGCTGCCCGGGCCCTGCGGCGCTGGGCACGGCAGTGGGGGCCCCCGGGGGCAGGCTGGCTGCCCGGGCCCTGCGGCGCTGGGCACGGCAGAGGGGGCCCCCGGGGGCAGGCTGGCTGCCCGGGCCCTGCGGCGCTGGGCACGGCAGAGGGGGCCCCCGGGGGCAGGCTGGCTGCCCGGGCCCTGCGGCGCTGGGCACGGCAGAGGGGGCCCCCGGGGGCAGGCTGGCTGCCCGGGCCCTGCGGCGCTGGGCACGGCAGAGGGGGCCCCCGGGGGCAGGCTGGCTGCCCGGGCCCTGCGGCGCTGGGCACGGCAGAGGGGGCCCCCGGGGGCAGGCTGGCTGCCCGGGCCCTGCGGAGCTCTGTCTGTCCCTGGTGTCTGTATTTCACGATGTTCGTTCTGTGTCTGCCTGGGTTTGTTTTGTCTCGTCGGCTGCTATTTCTGGGGCCTGGCGCGCTCCCTGCCCGGCTTCGCGCTCCCTCCAGGGACCTTCCCCGGAGCCCGTCGCTGCTGCTGGAATGGGCAAGGAGCAGCCCCATGGAGCCTTGCTCAGCCCCGCAGCAGAGGGGTGCGTGGGGTGGCCCCCCACCTCTCTGCTTTCCCCCAGTAGGAGGCGGTGTCCTGGGCAGGGCGCTCACCCCCTCCAAAGCTGCTGCCGGGAGCAGCCACAGGAGATGCCCAGCATCAGGGGCACAGGGCCCCAGGCTCTGCCCACAGGGCAGGGCCGCCTTCCACCCACTGCCCTGCCAGCGTGCCCTCGCCCCACCCGGGACGGGCCCCTCCAGGGCCTGACGGTCTCCCCGCGGTCGGAACGAGCTGGGACCCTGCCCCCAGCCAGTCTCCTCTCCCCGCCCTGCGAAGGAGCCGGGCCCGCGGGGCAGGGCCGGGCGCTGGGCGAGCTCCACGGATAAATCGGATAAATCGCTGCCTGGAGCCCGGGCTGGAGGGGAGGAGGCGCCGAGTCAGCACAACAGGAAGCCTCAGGGCTGGCGCCCTGGCTGCGGAGGGGCCGAGCGTTGACTCGGCCTGGCCGGGGCCCCGCTGACAGAACGCGCCCCCTGACCCCGGCCGCGCTGGCTGACCCGGCAGCAGGGAAACAACGCGCCGGGCTGCGCGCGGCCGGAAAATAACAGGATGTTCCCGGCCAGCTGGGGCCTGGGGGAGGGTGGGCTCCGACCCCCTCCCTGCTCCCCATCCCTTGGGTGCTGGGCTTTTCCACGTCTCCGCCAGAGCGAGATCGTTGCTCGGCTTCCTGGCCCCGTGTCTCAAGCGGCCCCAGCCCGTCCGTGCTCGGCGCTCAGGCCGGTGTCGCCTCCGGGGCGGCCCCCGGGCTGGCTGGGCTGGGGACGCTCTGGCCTGCTGCTCGTGGCACGGCTGCCCCCCGGGCACAGCGGGTGTAAGCAGCGCTGCGGCATTGCATGCCCATGGGCACAGCTGCCAGGGGCTGTGGGGAGTCGGGGGCCCCAGCTCCCCCAGGCCTCAGCCCTGCCCAGAGCAGCGGCTGTCCTGGCGGTGGTTGGGCTGGGCGGGTGCCACCCTGGCTGCTGGCACCAGTGGGGGACTCTAGGGTTAAGCACCTGGCATGGTGTCCCCGCATGTGCAGCCCACCTCTCCCTTGGCCTGCTGCTGCTGAGACTGGTGCCAGCCACCGGGACAAACACCAGCTGTTGCTAAATAGATCTGGGTGGGAGGCTGAGCAACCGGATGGGCTGTCTCTGTTCACAGCCCTTGGGCTGGGGCTTTGCCTGGGGCCCCACCTCTCCGACCGGTGCCCCCTCCCCGGCCCAGGCGAGGATTGTGCCAACCGGGAGAGCAGGCAGGGGGCTGCTGCCCACAGCTACAATTTTATGATCTACTTAGTCCTGCCAGGAGTGCAGGGGCCTGGACTGGACGAGCTCTCGAGGTCCCTTCCAGTCCTGCGATTCCATCCTATGGGGGCTCCCACCCGCCTTTCAAGGCAGGGAAGTGGAGTTTGCTTCACACACTCATTTGTGACCCTCCCAGCAGTCCTGGACGTGCCCCCTTCATGGTGGGGGGAGATTGGAGCATATGCAGGGAAAGGGACCAGAGTGAGCTGGGGCTAGAACCCAGGAGTCCTGGCTCCCAGTCCCTCCCCTCCCCTGCTCTAATCACTGGACCCCATGTGATGCAGCAGGGAGGGGGGAGTGTTGACCTGGGAATGTGGCAGGGGAGTTTCACTGGGGATGGGAGACCTGAGAGCCTGTAACCTGAGCCGGGAGGAGGAGGGGGAGGTGACACCTCTGCCCGGGAATGTGGACAGAGGCTGCAGGAGGGAGCCTGCTGGGGGGGTTAGTTTCAGTTCGGGGCTGGGTGGAGGAACGCAGGGAATCCCAGGGCTGGGGTCTAAGCTCCCTGCTCCCCCAGAAGGACTTGACTGAGGGGGTCCTGGTTGTACCCACAAGCTCTGTTCTGAACTGTGTTCCTGTTGTCCAACAAACCTTCTGTTTTACTGGCTGGCTGAGAGTCGCGGTGAATCCCAGGAAGAGGGGTGCAGGGCCCGGACTCCCCCACACTCCGTGACACCCCACTCCCCAGCCAGAGTCAGAGAGAGAACCCAGGAGTCCTGGTTCCCCATCCCAGTCATTATATGGCACTCACATCCAGCAGTAGGAATAGCACCCCCACCCCCATTCACCGTCAACCCTTTTGTGGTGTGTAGCTCTGGGCACCTGGACAGCCAGGCCGAGCCCCCTCCCTCCGGCGCTGGCTGCATCCTGAGGACCTGGCACGGCCCTGGGCCCTTGTGAGGTGGGCTGGGGAACAGCTCGTTAAGCTCAGCTCCTCCCGATTTCACAATTTCGTGGTGTGAAGGGCTCCCGGGGGAGGCGGCTCTGGCAGCTCGTGGCCGGGTGGGGCGGCGTGGGGGGGCCCTGTTGTCTTTCCAGCTCAGCAAAGGGGAGAAATATGGAGAAAAGTGCAGGCAAAACCCTGGGGGTTTGGCTTCCTGGCCATGTCTGCCGAGCACCTGGACCCCTGCTCTGCCAGCGGCTAGCAGCCAGCCCTGGTGGCTCCTGGCTACTCCAGCCCTGGCCTCTGCCACCAGGGGGCACCGTGGGACACAGGGCAGGAGGAGGGTGGGTGTGTGTGTGAGTGTGCATGGCTGGCTGTGTTGGTCCCAGACCGGCCCCTGCACCCGGCCATGCCCCACGGGGCGTCCCTGGCTCTTTGCTGGCCAGCCCGCCTGAGGGGGTGCCGGGGCTGGTAACCTGCCTGCCCAGCTCCGGTCCAGCTGCTTCCCTCTGGCAGCAGAAGAGGGGGGAAGAGGGGAGCATGAGGGTCAGGGCAGGATCTTGGGGCGCATGGGGGTCCATGCATTGCTCCCTTGGCTCTGACCGCGCCGGAGCTAGAGAATCCGGGCCAGGGTCCCCTCAGCGTCCTTGGAGCCACCAGCCTGGCCCAGCCTCCCCAGGACAGAGGAGCCCCGGGCGAGACAGGGCACGTGGCTCCATGCGCCTGGTCCGGGGGCTAGGGCCGCTAACCCCATCCTTCCCCCTGCAGTCGTGTACGTCTGCTGCTCCCCGGACACCTTCCGCCAGATCCTGCTGCAGGCCCGGCGCGAGGGGCTCACGCAGGGGGACTACGCCTTCTTCTATATCGACGTCTTCGGAGCCAGCCTGCAGGGCTCCCGCTTCCCCGACCCCCAGAGGCCCTGGAGACGCGGGGACAAGGACGACGCCAACGCCAGGGAGGCCTTTAAGGTGAGGACTGCCCAGGATGGAGCCCTCCAGCCAGGTGCCTGGGGAGGCCAGGTGCCAAGTGCAGAGCCCAGTTTGGCTTGGAGCTGGCCAGGGTCTTTGAGGAGAGGCCAGCACTGGCTGGGCCTGTTCTAGGTCACCGCGCCGGCACCATGGGCTCAAAGAGTGTTGGGTAGTAACTACTGCAAGGGGCTGGGAGCCAGGATGCCTGGTTCTATTCCCAGGTCCACCACCAATTTGCTATCCGGCTCTGCGCCTCGGTTTCCCCATCTGTAAAAGAAGGGCTAGTGATCCTGCTGCCCACCGGGAGTGCCAGGGGTTTTGAGTCCATGCCTGAGGCCCTTGCAAGATTACTGGGGCAGCTCTGCCAGCCCGTAGAAGCAGGGAGGCCCAATGATGCCAGGGGCTCCGCATTCCAGGGTGGAAGGGGGGAGAACTCAGCGTAGGAAGCAGCTGAGGTGCAGCCCAGGGGCCTTTGTAGGAGCCTCGGCCGCTCATGACCTCCCAGGCTGTTGAGCTCCAGCGGCAGTGGGTGCTGGGACCTAGCTCGGGGGCTGCCTTGGTCCCGGGGGCCGGAGCAGCGCGGCTATGGAGCTGGCCCAGCTCCCTCCGTCCCCCTTGCAGCCAGAACATGCCGTGTTTGTGCCTGGCACACTATGGTTACACTGGCCGACGCACTAAGGTGCACCCAGCTTCACCCGTATAAAGGTGCTGCGGGCAGGTTCCAGGGCAGTGCCCTGCCTGGGGGAGGGGCACTGGGCTGACAGACTCAGTTTGCGGCTCTGGAGCCCTGGGTTCGAATCCTGCCAAATGCACTTGTGAAATGAGTTTGCTGGGCCTTGGCCCAAATTGCCCCCTTACCCCAGCCAGGCCCCTCTGTTGCCCGAGAGACCAGGGGCCGTGGGGGCAGCTTGTGCCTCCCACCCTCCCTGCTTCTGGCCAGCCCCTGCCTGTTTGCTCTTTGCTCTCCGCGAATAACGAGGAGGAAGGAAGCAAGATAATTTTCCCGGGTCTGAGCGCTGCCAGGGAAGGCTATTAATAGCCCGGGGGCGGGAAGCTGCCCCAGCCTCCCCAGGGAGCCCAGGCCTGGAGGGGCCAAGGGAGCCTATGGGCTGCGATTCTGGAAGCAAAATGAGGCGGAGGAAGGGGCCAGACTGGCAGACCTGGAGGCTTCTGCCCACAGCCTAGGGGAGCTGGGCAGTGGCAGGGGGAGTCCCTGGGAGGTGCCAGCTCACCAGCCGGCCCAGCCACCCTCCTGCAGGGAGTCCTGGCACCCGCCCACCTGTGGGGCTGCAGGTGCCATGTGGGAAACCCAGGTCCATCACCTCCCACAGGCCTCCTGCCGGGGGGCGGGGGTGCTGCCTGCTCTCAGCCTCTCTCCCCTCTCCGCCCCCAGGCAGTGATGATCATCACCTGCAAGGAGCCCGAGAACCCCGAGTACCAGCCCTTCCTGGAGCAGCTCAAGCAGGGGGCCCACACCCACTTCAACTTCACCCTGCAGGACGGTCTGGTAAGACCCCCCTGCCCCCGGCACCGCCCGCCCCTCCTTGGCCAGAGACAGCAGGGCCGGTCAGCAGCCCAGTAGGGAACGGCGGGGGGGGGCAGAGACTCGCCCGCAGTCTGGGCATGGGGTGGCCCAGTGCAGAATGGGGCCTGTGGGGCAGCATGGGGCACCCCGTCTCCCCCCCCCCCGCCAGCCCATTGGCACCGCCCCAGCGGTTCTGAGCCGGCCCGTCGCTTTCAGATGAACTACATCGCAGCTGCCTTCCACGACGGGGTGCTGCTGTACGCCCAGGCCGTGAACGAGACCCTCCAGCGGGGCGGCACCGTCCGGAACGCCAGCGCCATCACCCACCGTATGTGGAATCGCACCTTCTACGGTGAGCACCGCCGGCTGGGGCCCCACCTGGCCCCGTATGGACGCAGGAGCCTCCAGTGGCTGCCCCTGGGGGGGCCCAGACCCCCTCCTGCCCGAGCCTCACCCTGGAAGGGGGCAGAGACCCCCCTTCATGCAGCCCGAAGCCCTGGGGAACTGCTAGGGGAGAAGGGGGGCCCTGGTGGACTTGGCAGGACCAACGGGGGGCATCACTCCCCTGGTGCTGGGCACAGAGCCAGCTGCCCCCTGCCCTGCCCAGCACTGCTACACGGATCCTTTCCCTGAGCTGCTGGTTCCTCCGCTCTGGAAATGCCAGGGTTGGTGTCGTTAGTGGCTCGGGGCGTGAGCTGGGCCGGGAGCCACTGGGCCGGGCTACTCGGCAGGAGACGGACGGGCTGTGGAGTGACGGAGCCGCGCCCCTCACAGCCCTGCGCCCACGCTGGGGACCCTGCCGGAAAGCATCCCGAATGCCCTGGCCAGGCTCCACATGGGTCCGCTCCCCCTTCTGGCGGGGCCCCTCCGCCATGGGGCGGAGGGGATGCCGGGCTGCCGGAGGATCTGTCAGACAGTTCACAGCCCTGGGGCCTGCACTCTTTGGAGTCAGGCCCCGGCCGCTTTCCAACATGGGGAGGGGGCGAAATTCCCCAGCAGTTCCAGCGGCATGCAGGTTTCTCCTTCGCTTTTTAGCCTGTACTGTGTGCTGTTGCTGCGCTCCACCCCAGAGGCAGCTGCATCTCAGCACCGGGCAAGGGATCCCTGTATAACCAGCCTTTGCGCCCCACCCCAGAGGGGCTGCATCTCAGAGCCATATGGTCCCTCCAATATCCCCTTCTCCACTTGTAGCCTGTCTTTTCAGGCCCTTCTGCCTGTGAGCCCTGGGTGCTGCCCTGCGAGGGGGCTGGTCCCACGCTCTCTCACCCTCCCCTTCCCCGCAGGAGTCACCGGCTTCCTGAAGATTGATGAGAACGGAGACCGGGAGAGTGACTATTCGCTGTGGGACATGGACCCCACGAGCGGCATATTCCAGGTCAGAGGGAGTCTGGGCCCAGCCTCCCAATTCTGTCCTCGGCAGTCATCCCCGAGGCTGGGCTGGGATGGCTCTGAGCCAAATCCAGGGCCCAGTTACCTGCGGGCTATAGCTGGTGGGGGTAGGGGGTGATGGCAGCCTGGGACCCTGGGGGGTTCCTGCTGCTGGCCCCCTCCCAGAGCCCCCCTCTCTCGCCCTCTGCAGATCGTCTACAACTACAATGGCACCACCAAGAAGATGAGCGCAGTGCCCGGGTGTGAGATCCACTGGCCGGGGAAGGGTGTGCCCAGGGATGTCCTGCCCTGCGGCTTCGACAACAGCAACCCCCTGTGCCGCAAAGGTGCGCCAGCGTCCCAGCCCCCCCCGCCCCGGGCTTTGCAGAGCAAGTTCTGAGGGTTTCATTCCCTGGCCCAGGCCCCTGGAGCACCGCCAGCAAAAATACCTTCCCGCAGGCAGAATCCAGCCTCCCCCGGCAGGGAGGGGCTGCGCTGGGCCGGCCGCATGAAAACAAGCCCCTCCAGGCAGCCTGGCCTTGTGGCTTCATTTCCCAACCCCCAGCAGGCTTTGCACCCCATACAGGGGTGTGGGGAGCGGCCCCCTTCCCACCAGCCCAGCCTAGGCTCCTCGGCAGCAAAGCCGCGAGGTGGGATAAGTCTCCTCGGTGTTTCTCTGCACCTGGTACCCTGTGCCCCCAGAACGGGCCCAGCAACTGGGCACGCTCCCCCTGCTCCACTTTGGGCTCTGCTGCCTCGTGGGTGTTGCCATGGGAACTTCCCCAGCTGAGACCCCCCCCAGCAAACTCCCCCGGCACAGATCAGCACATACAGCCCCTGGGCTGGATTCGAACTCAGGACTCCGAGCCAGCCGCTCCCCACCATCGCCCTCCTCCCTTGTTTTGCAGCCAGCTTAACCACCCTGGAGATCCTCTCGCTCATGGTGAGCCTCATCCTGCTGAGCATCACCATCACCTCCTTCTTCATCTACAGGTGCGGGGGAGCGGCCTTGCACCCCAGGGCTGGGCCGGGGGATGCGTCTGGCTGACCTTGGCCAGGAGGCAGGGACGGGGATATGGGGAGGGGGTGCGGGGGGATCAAAGTGATGCTGGAGAAATACTCCTGCTTTACAGGCAGATGTGGGGGGAGGGGACACGGGGGCGGAGGTGGGCTTGGGGCTGGGAGGGGGTATTTGTCCTGGGTTGGGGCAGCACCTGGCCCAAGGGGGTGGTTGGCCGTGGCTTGGCCAGGTGCTGGCACCATACAGATGCCCAGCGGCATGGGGGGTACTGGGCACCGGGGGGCACTCGGAGCTGGGCTGGTGCCCTCTCACGTCCCCCCGGCGTGTCCCGGCGCAGGAAGCTGGAGCTGGAGAAGGAGCTGGCGGCCGAGCTGTGGCGTGTGCGCTGGGAAGACGTCCAGTCCAGCAGCCTGGAGAAACACCTGCGCAGTGCCGGGAGCAAACTGACCCTGTCGCTGGTGAGCCCCCCGGGGCTCGGCCAGCCTGGGGGAGGCGGGTGTGGAGCTGAGCCCGCCTGTCTGGCTGGGACCCCGGGCTGAGCAGCCCCCCTGAGAGACCCCTTCTCCAGCCGGCACCGCATTGCGGGCATCTCTGGGTGAAGGCAGCGGGGCAGGGCCCCTGGTTACAGCTGTGGATCCAGGGCGGTTAATTAAAAGCAAATCCCGTCAGGGAGCCCTGAGCAGCTGCTGAGCCAGGCCAGGGGTTGGAGGGAGCCACAGGAGGGGGCCGGTGGGGCTGGCTCTAAAGTGGTGATGGGGGGGGTCCCCACAGCCTGGTGGGGGGCCCCCTCCAGCCACTGTCATCCTTCCAAGCCATTGCCCTCCACTCCAGCCCTGTCCCCCCAGCAGGCCCGTGGCCAGCAGAGCAGTGGGGGTGAGATGGGAAGGAGGGTTCCCCGAGGGCTGTAGGGGGGGTGCCCCAGAAGCCCTGGGGTTCCATTCCCCACAGGAGGGGGTGCGTTGGTGCTGCCCCCTGCCCTGCCGTCCCCCTTCACACTGGCTCTTGCTTCCGCGCAGAGGGGCTCCAACTATGGCTCCCTGCTGACCACGGAGGGGCAGTTCCAGGTCTATGCCAAGACGGCCTATTACAAGGTGGGTGCGGGGATCCCTCCTGAGCACACGGGGAGCAGCCAGGAACTGCAGGGAGCGGGGCGGGGTCATGGGGGCACTGCGCTGCAGGGAGCGGGGCGGGGGTCAGTAGGGGGCATGGCGCTGCGGGGAGTGGGGCGGGGTGCAGGGTGCTGGGGGTGCTGCACTGCGGGGAGCAGGCGGGGTCAGTAGGGGGCATGGCGCTGCGGGGAGTGGGGCGGGGTGCAGGGTGCTGGGGGTGCTGCACTGCGGGGAGCAGGGGGGTCAGTAGGGGGCGCTTTCCCCTGGCAGTCAGTGTCCATAGATGGTACAGCTGCCTGGGGGGGTACAGGACCTACCCCCATCTGAGCCCCCCCATGTCTTTCTCCAGGGGAACATCGTGGCGGTGAAGCACGTCAATCGGAAGCGAATCGAGATGACGCGGAAGGTGCTGTTTGAGCTGAAACACGTAGGTGCCCGGCCAGCGCTCGGGCAGGCGGCTGGGCTGAGGGGCTCGGCGCGGCTGGCTCTGGGCTCGACCTGAGCGGCATCATCTGGGGCTCAGCGTGGGCTGCCCGGCTCACAGGGCGGAGGATCCAGGCGGGCTGGCACAGGGGCCATGTTACCCACCTGCCCACGTGCAGGACAGGGCCTCCCCGCCGAGCAACCCCGAGCAGGAGGCTGGGCTGGGCTCTCTTCCCTTCCTCCCCCTGCGCAGGCCCCAGCTTGCGGGGGGACCCGGACATGGCTCCCAAATTCTCTGGAGGGGAGGGGGTTGGTGGGACCCCTCCCTGCCCTGGGGCCCAGCTCCCCACTCCCCTGCAGCAGCTATTCACTGCCAGAACGTAGTGCGTGTGGGGCGGGGGGTGAGGTCTGATCCCGCAGCATCTCCATTGCTGTTAGCGCCTGGGCCTGTGTTTGGAGAGGAGAAAAATAGCTTCCCCCCACCCCCAAGCCTCATGCCAAGAGCCTCTTGGCAGCCCCAGGCCCGGGCTGCAGCCACCACGTCCGGAGCGGAGCCTCTGGGCGCGAGTCCCATCCCCACCCCGGGGGCTGCGTGGGGGAGGAAGAGGGGGAGCGCGGGAGAGACGTGCCCTGGGAGACCCTAGCACCCCTTGCTCTAGCCCCCCTGCGCCACGGGGCCGGGGCAGGAGCTCTGCCCCAAGGCGGGGAGGGGTCCAGCCTGCCCTGTGCTGGCTGCAGCCCTGAGTGAGCCGAACATCGGGCCTTGCCCTGGGCCCTTCCCGCTCCTCCGGGGGGCCCAGCCCAGAGCCTTCCCTGGCTGCGCACGTGCGTGTGCGGGGTCGCACGTGCGTGTGCGGGGTCGCACGTGCGTGTGCGGGGTCGCACTGAATTCCCAGGCTCCGACTGGCCCCTCCTGTTAGACCTGGCAGCCTGCTGCCTCCCGCGGGCACCCGGAGGGCGAGGCAGGTCTCTGGCACTTGCAGCTGCCCCCCAGATCCATGGGGCCAGTCCAAGGCACTGGGAGAGCCCCCTCCAGCCTCTGTGACCTGGCCTCTCGGTGCGGGTTGATCAGTCCCTAGCGGAGGATCTGGGGCGGGAGGGGTCAGCGCAGTGTCCCGGCCCGTTGCTGACCCTGCAGCCACTGCCCCTGGAGAAGGCAAGAGCCTGGCATGTCCTGCCCCCCAGCTCTGGGCCCCGTTCTCCTCCATGTGCAAGGGCTCTCCCAAGCCGCCCTGCCTCAGAGCCCTCACGGGCCGGGAGAGCTATCCCCCGGGGGTCCCTTTCACTGCTGCTGCTCTCTGCACCCCCCGCGACCCCCCTTGGCACTGGCCATGCAGGAGGCTCTTAATGGGGGTGGGTGGGTGCAGACAGACCCTGTGGTTCCCCCCACCCCCGGATTCCAGGCTGCCGTCCCCAGGGAGGGGCTGACTCCCTGTCGCCCTGTCTCTTCCACCCCTGTTGACATCAGGGTGCAGGGGGGTGAAGCTGCTGTAAATGGCTGCGTGAGGAGCAGGGGGCCTCAGGGCAAGGCTCCGGGGGGTGAAAGGCAGTGCTCCACTTTCACAGGCTGTGGGTCCACATGTGGAACTCACTGCTGCAGGACACCTGGTGAGCTGGGACTGAGCCAGCTTGGCTTCTGGCCCGGGGAGGTGTGAATGAGCAGGACCTGACCCCATAGGGACACGGCTCTGTGGGAGGTGTCTCGATGCCAGTGCAAAGCCCTAATGTAGACATGCGATGGCGCTGTGAGGCGTGTAGCGTGTGTGCATTAGGGGGATGGCATCTGTGCAAAAAGGAGCCAGGGCACATGGACCCTGTTACTAGCAGCTGCTGTTGGCATCACAAGGGCCATTGAGGCCCCAGCCCCCGGTGTCAGGACAGATTGTCCCGGCACTGCGAGGTGCGCTGGGCCGAGTGCTGGAGCGGGGGCCATTCTCAGCTGCAGCCCGAGGCAAAATGCCCCCCCGCGCCTGTCAACCCAGCAGGGCCTGGCCACTTGGCCCAGTCAGTCTGCCAGTGAGGCTGACGGGAGACAGGGCTGGACAGGCCAAAGGACTGTCCTGGATGGCAGCCACTCCTAGGGCTTCCCCCCCAGCCCCAGAAAACTCCTCGGGGCACCAGCAGGAGGTGTCGTCGCACAGGTGGGCACTTTCTGCGCTATGTGCTGAAGGGAGGGACCCGCTCCCTGGCAGGCAGGCGGGGCTGGCTCAGGTTATCGGCGGGGCTCTGCCACGCACAATTAATTACTCGTTAGCAAGGAAGCAGTGGGGAAGCCACTGTCCTTTGCTCGCTCATTAGAAATCAACCTGAGCCACGGTGCAGCACTGGGGGGAGGGGAAGCTTCCTGGATCCCTGGTTGCCGTATGGGGTGCTTGCCAGGCCCCATGTGGGGGCAGTATTCTCCCCACTTCCCAGATAGGGAAACTGAGGCACGAGGCGGTTAAGGCCCGACTTTTGCTGGGGATTGAGGCTGGTTACTAACACTCCACTTCGGGCGCCTGGAGTCCAGCTTCCCTCCCTTCCTCCCCCACTCAGATCCATGGGAGCTGCTGGGCGTTATGAAAGCTGGTCCCTGGGCCCGGGCACCAGGCGCTCCTGTCGACATCAGCTGGAGCCCTGGGTGCTCAGCGCCTGTGAGTAGCGAGGTGCCCCTCCCCCACGCCACCCAGCCTTGGCACCGCAGCTGGGGGTCTGGGGCCAGGGCAGGGCTGGCAGAGTCTGCAGCTGGATGGGACTGGGCTGGCTGGACGAGCGCTGCCCAAGTGCAGGGCAAGGCCTGGCCCCTCAGGGCTCTGGCCTGCTCGGCGACGACCCAGCAGGCCAGGCTAGGAGCTGGGCTAAACAAGCCCTCGGCCTTCTGTGCGGGCTGGTCTCCCCCAGAGCAGGCTCCTGCACCGGGCCAGGGGCTGTCCGTCCCACTCCGGGCTCTGGATGGGGATGGAGATTCCATAACCCCTGGCCAGGGCCTGAGGACGCTCTGACGATGGGTCCTATCCAGACTCGGCGGCTGTGTGACCCATCTGGCCACCCGCCTCGGAAAGGGGGCGCATGGGATATGGATTTGTAACTGAGGTGGGGCAGCGTTCTGGCCTGGGGCAGGCAACGTGATCACAATGCTTCCCCCTGGCCTCAGAACCGGGATCTCTGCTGCTCTCCCTGCTGAGCTGAGGGAGGCCACGTCTCAGCCCCTTTGCAGGAGCTCATGACCCCTGTGCGGCCCGAGAGCCATGACTGCAGCTTATGGGCCCTGTTCCCTTTCGGTCCCGGCTCCGAGGGAGACGCTGACCATGACGACACGGCTATGGGGCGGGGAGAGCTCCCAGGTTAGAGCCACCCCAATCCATGGGGTGTCCATCCGAGTGTGGCGTGTGGGGTGAATTCCTGCAGCTTCTCGCCGAGCCGGGATGTTCCCTCTGCCCCTGCACATGGAGGAAGGTTTTAGCACATCGGGTCTTTTTAAATGTATGGGCTGGCTGGGGACCCTCTGTCCCTGCGCCGGCTGTGGGGAAAGAGCATGCAGGGGTTGAGCCAGAGGGAGGGGTGGGGAGGTGACAGGCCAAGAGGAAACTGGCCACGTGTTCCACAATCCCTGTGTCCTGTGCACGGCCCAGCTTGCAGGGTGCTGCACTGCATCTCCGGACATCTGGCTGCAGCTGGAGATGGGGCAGGGGGTGAACGTTGCATTGGGTCATTCCTCTGCTTTTGGGACTGGATTTCAGCACAAGAAGTTGGGGCTGCTGATCATGGAGCGACCTTGGAACCCACCCCCACAGCCCCCCGCTCGGCTCATAAATATCACACACTTGGATGCCGGCCAAGCAATTTCCTGCCCACCTGACTGGCCTTCTGAATCCTTCATTAGGCTGAGCAGAGGCTTCCGCCGCAGCTTCTGCCCTCACGGCTGTGTGGCTGTTAAACAGCTGCTGAGCCCCACCCCAGAGGTGGCTGCATCTCAGAGCCAAGTGAGGGGTCCCTTGTATAAATAGCTGCCATACTCCCCCTGCCCCACACACGCCTTTCAGAGTGGCTGCATCCCAGGGCTGGGTGAAGCAATGCCTCTGAGTGGCCTGCAAAGCACTCTGGGACGAAAGGCCCTATGGACTCCAAGCGGCCTTCCCATAACCCTGCCTTCTCCATCCCCCTGCAGATGAGGGATGTCCAGAATGAACACCTGACCCGCTTCATCGGAGCCTGCACAGACCCCCCAAACATCTGCATCCTGACGGAGTACTGCCCCCGTGGGAGCCTCCAGGTATCGCCGCACAGGAGCTATGGGGCAGAGGAGATGCAGTGGGGTGTAGTGGATGGGACTGGGAGCTGGGACTCCTGGCTTCTCTCCTGGCTCTGGGAGGGGAGTAGGATCTGGTGCATTAGAGCTGGGGGGGAGCTGGGATCCAGGACTCCTGGCTTCTCTCCTGGCTCTGGGAGGGGAGTAGGATCTGGTGCATTAGAGCTGGGGGGGAGCTGGGATCCAGGACTCCTGGCTTCTCTCCTGGCTCTGGGAAGGGAGTAGGATCTGGTGCATTAGAGCTGGGGGGGAGCTGGGATCCAGGACTCCTGGCTTCTCTCCTGGCTCTGGGAAGGGAGTGGTGTCCAGTGGGTTGGAGCAGGGGGCCTGAGAGCCAGGACTCCTGGGTTCTCTTCCCTGCTGAGGTGGGGGGGCGGTTCCGTGTGGCAGCTGGTGAAGGTTTGCCTGGTGCTGAGCAGAGCCCGGAAGGTGTTGGGGCAGCAGGGGAGGGGCCCGAAGGAGCCCCCAGGCCCGATACCCAGCGCCCTGCATGCTGCTGTTCCCGGGTGGGGTCGCCAGGCGACGGGGGGAGGAGAAGGGCTGCGACCCCGGCCTCCAGGGTGTACTTGGTGCCCGGCGTCGCAGCAAACGTGCAGAGCCGTGGGCAGGCCTGTCCGTGCCCCATCAGTGCCCACGGGAGGGGGCCCAAGCGCGGCGGTCCCCGCATTGGGAGGGTCACGCTTTGCAGCAGCGACGGCGGGGGGCGGTGTCTGAATTGAAAGGAGGGGGCACGGCTGGGCTTCCCCCATCCCCAGGGCCCAGCGAGTGCTGGTGAGGGGCGCGGGGGCTCTTTCCAAGCAGGATGATTTATGGGGGAGGGCGCTCCCCTCCCCCGTTTCCTCTCTCGCGGCAGGCCTGGATTCCTGGCTGCATGCTCCACCGCAGAAGCAGTTCCTCTAATGACCGAGAGAGAAGCCCCCCCATGCTGGGGGTCCCTGCCGGGTACCCCGCTTGCTGTGGGGGTCCCTGTCGGCCAGCCAGGCGCCATGGGGACATGCTCCCTTATTCTCCAGCTCTCGCTGTTGAAGACAGGGAGCCGTCCAGTCCCCCCGGCCCCTCCGCCCGGCCTGCCGTGGAACCCCAGCGGCTGGCCGACCCCGTGCGTGCCACGGTCACTTTGCACCAGCGCAGCCCCCCACTCCGGTCCCGGCTGCACGTGGCCCTGGTTCAGTTCCACGCCCAGGCCAGGGGGTGGCCCCAGGATAGACCAGCCAAGCCAGGTCCGGTGGCCCCCCCCCCCATTCCCAGCAGGTCTCACCGGTGCCACTGCCAAGGGCTGGTGGGGAGCCAGGGCTGTCGGCCCGGGGGGGCGGTTCCGGAAGGATCCAGAGCCCTAGTTGCTCGGGAAGAGGGCTCGGACCCCTCAGCTGGGAGGAGGGAGAGGAGCTCAGCGCCCCCCCCCCCCCCCCCCCGCTTGTCCCTGTGCCGCGCAGGACATCCTGGAGAACGAGAGCATCACGCTGGACTGGATGTTCCGGTACTCGCTCACCACGGACATCGTCAAGGTAACGGCCGGTCTCCTCTCTGTGCCCACGCCTGGCCCCCCTGCCTGCCCCCATGGCGCCCGGCCCCCCTGCCTGCCCCCACGGCGCCCTGCCCCCACGGCGCCCTGCCCCCGCAGTGCCCGGCCCCCACGGCGCCCAGCCCCCTGCCTGCCCCCACAGCGCCCCCAGTCTCCCGCGCCCAGCTCCCTGTCTGCCCCTGCAGCCCCCAGCCTGCCCTCTCCAGCTCTCTGCAGTGCCCAATGCCCATACCCAGTCCCTTGCCTTCCCCATGGGGCCTCTGACCCATGCATCAGCTCTGCAGCCCCTGTGCTGTCCCCCGGGCAAGGCCTGGCAGGGGATCTGGACCTCGCTGCAGAAGGTCCCAGGCTGAGGCTTGCCAGCATCCCCCCCCCTTCTCTGCCCCCCCAGGGGATGCTGTTCCTGCACAATGGGGTGATTGTCTCCCACGGCAACCTCAAGTCCTCCAACTGCGTGGTGGACAGCCGCTTCGTGCTCAAGATCACGGACTATGGGCTGGAGAGCTTCCGCGTGGCCCCCGACTCCGACGACTCCCACGCGCTCTTCGCCAGTGAGGGCCACAGTGCCCTGGGGGCCCCTGGAAACGGGGGGTTCCCTCGGGGGTGGATACAGCCCCAGCTCTAGCCTGCTCACCCGGCCTGGACCCCACTGGGTCTGGCCACTGGCTGCCCCATTTCCCCCCTGCTGGGTCCAGCCACAGTCCCCCCCATCCCTCCCTGCTGGGCCCAGCCATGCCCCCCCAACCCTCACTGGCCACCCCATTTCCCCCCCCGTTCGTCCCAGCCACTGTCCCCCTCCCTGGCCACGGCCCCCCAAATCCCACCGGGCCCGGCTCCCCCCACCACCCCACGCTGGTCCCAGCCATGCCCCCCGACCCTTACTGGCCACAGTCCCCCCACGCCCTCTGACCCTTGCCAGGCACAGCCGCGGCCGACCCCCACCGGGCCCACAGTCGCAGGGGGCAGCTAGTCCCGGGGAGCTTGCCCCAGGCCCTTCCTCTGAGACAGGACCAGGGCTCGGCTCCAGGCCAGGTCAGTGGTTCTCTTCCCTCCCCCCCGCCCCGGGCTGGGGGAAAGCCCTGCGGATCCAGGCCCTCCAAGCCCCAGCCTGGCTGGAAGGCCCCACAGTGCAGCAGGGCAGCCAGGCCAAGCCGGGTGTCTTCCCTCCTGCCGGCCTGGCCGTGCCCCTCTCCTGTCTCCACCCCCCGCCCTGCCTGACCCTGTCTCCTCGCCCCCCAGAGAAGCTGTGGACGGCGCCCGAGCTGCTGCGCATGGAGGTGCCCCCGGCCCAGGGCACCCAGAAGGGCGATGTGTACAGCTTTGGGATCATCCTGCAGGAGATAGCCCTGCGCAACGGGGTCTTCTACGTGGAGGGGCTGGACCTGAGCCCCAAAGGTGAGAGTTGGGGGAGGGGAGCCCTGCCTGGGGGGGACAGACCCCAAAAGTGAGAGTACTTGTTGGGGAGGGCTGGTGCCCCAGAGCAGAGGGAGTGCCCTTTGGGGGGCTCACTCGTCTGGCTGTGTAAATGGGGCGTTTCCCCTCTCCCCGGCTTGCCCGGCTAGGGGCAGTGTGCTGGGGGAGGCCGGGGAGCGGAGTGCCCACGGGGCAGGTGCTGGCTGGAATGCTGGGCTGAGGGGAGCTGGGCTTGGCCCCCCCAGGAGAGCCCATATGTGGGGCAGAGGAGGGGGTCCGTTCCCTGGACAGGTGCCAGGAAGCAGGGATGAAGCGGAGCAGGGGGGTCAGCCAAGAGCCCCAGCCTGCCGGCCAGCTGGAAGGCAGTCAGGAGGGGAAAGCGGCAGAGCCAAGCAGGGAACCCAGGAGTCCTGAGTCCCATCCTGTGTGTTCAGCCCTAGAGCCAGGTGGGGCATTGATGGGAGGCTGATGCGGGAACACGTGAGCCTGGGCCGTGGCCTCGGGGGGGGGCATATGGGGCCTGTGCCATGGGGCCCCTGGCTCACACCCCCCACCCCCGGCCCACAGAGATCATTGAGCGGGTGAAGGGCGGCGAGCGCCCCTACTTCCGGCCCTCCGTGAACGTGGCCTGCCACATCGAGGAGCTGGGGGTGCTCATGCAGCACTGCTGGGCCGAGGACCTGCTGGAGCGGCCGGACTTCAACCAGATCAAGATCCTGCTCCGCAAGTTCAACAGGTGAGCGCCCCCCCCCCCGTCACGCCCAGCCCCCTCGAACCGGCCACCTCAGCGCCCCCCCCGTCACGCCCAGCCCCCCTCGAACCGGCCACCTCAGCGCCCCCCCCGTCACTCCCAGCCCCCTCGAACCGGCCACCTCAGCGCCCCCCCCCGTCACGCCCAGCCCCCTCGAACCGGCCGTCTCAGCGCCCCCCCCCGTCACGCCCAGCCCCCTCGAACCGGCCACCTCAGCCGCCCCCCCGTCACGCCCAGCCCCCTCGAACCGGCCACCTCAGCCCCCCCCCCGTCACGCCCAGCCCCCTCGAACCGGCCACCTCAGCGCCCCCCCCCGTCACGCCCAGCCCCCTCGAACCGGCCATCTCAGCGCCCCCCCCCGTCACTCCCAGCCCCCTCAAACCGGCCACATCGCCCCCCCGTCACGCCCAGCCCCCTCGAACCGACCACATCAGCCCCCCGTCACGCCCAGCCCCCTCGAACCGGCCACCTCAGCCCCCCCCCCGTCACGCCCAGCCCCCTCGAACCGGCCACCTCAGCGCCCCCCCCGTCACTCCCAGCCCCCTCGAACCGGCCACATCACCCCCCCGTCACGCCCAGCCCCCTCGAACCGGCCACCTCAGCGCCCCCCCCCACCGTCACGCCCAGCCCCCTCGAACCGGCCACCTCAGCGCCCCCCCCCCCGTCACGCCCAGCCCCCTCGAACCGGCCACCTCAGCGCCCCCCCCCCCCCGTCACTCCCAG
Source organism: Eretmochelys imbricata (assembly GCF_965152235.1). Lineage (NCBI taxonomy): Eukaryota > Metazoa > Chordata > Testudines > Cheloniidae > Eretmochelys > Eretmochelys imbricata. The sequence goes on along the minus strand of NC_135595.1, from coordinate 1,748,701 downwards.
CCCCCTCGAACCGGCCACCTCAGCCCCCCCCCCCCGTCACGCCCAGCCCCCTCGAACCGGCCACCTCAGCCCCCCCCCCCGTCACGCCCAGCCCCCTCGAACCGGCCACCTCAGCCCCCCCCCCCCGTCACGCCCAGCCCCCTCGAACCGGCCACCTCAGCGCCCCCCCGTCACGCCCAGCCCCCTCGAACCGGCCACCTCAGACCCCCCCGTCACGCCCAGCCCCCTCGAACCGGCCACCTCAGCGCCCCCCCCCCCCGTCACTCCCAGCCCCCTCGAACCGGCCATCTCAGCGCCCCCCCCCCCCCCCGTCACGCCCAGCCCCCTCGAACCGGCCATCTCAGCGCCCCCCCCCCCCCGTCACGCCCAGCCCCCTCGAACCGGCCACCTCAGCGCCCCCCCCCTGTCACGCCCAGCCCCCTCGAACCGGCCACCTCAGCGCCCCCCCCCGTCACTCCCAGCCCCCTCGAACCGGCCACCTCAGCGCCCCCCCCCCGTCACTCCCAGCCCCCTCGAACCGGCCACATCGCCCCCCCCCCGTCACTCCCAGCCCCCTCGAACCGGCCACATCGCCCCCCCCCCCGTCACTCCCAGCCCCCTCGAACCGGCCACATCGCCCCCCCCCGTCACTCCCAGCCCCCTCGAACCGGCCATCTCAGCGCCCCCCCGTCACGCCCAGCCCCCTCGAACCGGCCACCTCAGCGCCCCCCCGTCACTCCCAGCCCCCTCGAACCGGCCACATCGCCCCCCCCCCGTCACTCCCAGCCCCCTTGAACCGGCCACATCGCCCCCCCCCGTCACTCCCAGCCCCCTCGAACCGGCCATCTCAGCGCCCCCCCCGTCACGCCCAGCCCCCTCGAACCGGCCACCTCAGCGCCCCCCCCGTCACGCCCAGCCCCCTCGAACCGGCCACCTCAGCGCCCCCCCCCCCCGTCACGCCCAGCCCCCTCGAACCGGCCACCTCAGCGCCCCCCCCCCCCCGTCACGCCCAGCCCCCTCGAACCGGCCACCTCAGCGCCCCCCCCCCCCCGTCACGCCCAGCCCCCTCGAACCGGCCACCTCAGCGCCCCCCCCCCCCCGTCACGCCCAGCCCCCTCGAACCGGCCACCTCAGCGCCCCCCCCCCCCCGTCACGCCCAGCCCCCTCGAACCGGCCACCTCAGCGCCCCCCCCCCCGTCACGCCCAGCCCCCTCGAACCGGCCACCTCAGCGCCCCCCCCCCCCGTCACGCCCAGCCCCCTCGAACCGGCCACCTCAGCGCCCCCCCCCCCCCCGTCACGCCCAGCCCCCTCGAACCGGCCACCTCAGCGCCCCCCCCCCCCCGTCACGCCCAGCCCCCTCGAACCGGCCACCTCAGCGCCCCCCCCCCCCCGTCACGCCCAGCCCCCTCGAACCGGCCACCTCAGCGCCCCCCCCCCGTCACGCCCAGCCCCCTCGAACCGGCCACCTCAGCGCCCCCCCCCCCCGTCACGCCCAGCCCCCTCGAACCGGCCACATCGCCCCCCCCCGTCACGCCCAGCCCCCTCGAACCGGCCATCTCAGCGCCCCCCCCGTCACGCCCAGCCCCCTCGAACCGGCCACCTCAGCGCCCCCCCCGTCACTCCCAGCCCCCTCGAACCGGCCACATCGCCCCCCCCCCGTCACGCCCAGCCCCCTCGAACCGGCCACATCGCCCCCCCCCCGTCACGCCCAGCCCCCTCGAACCGGCCACCTCAGCGCCCCCCCCCCCCGTCACGCCCAGCCCCCTCGAACCGGCCACCTCAGCGCCCCCCCCCCCCCCGTCACGCCCAGCCCCCTCGAACCGGCCACCTCAGCGCCCCCCCCCCCGTCACGCCCAGCCCCCTCGAACCGGCCACCTCAGCGCCCCCCCCCCCCGTCACGCCCAGCCCCCTCGAACCGGCCACCTCAGCGCCCCCCCCCCCCGTCACGCCCAGCCCCCTCGAACCGGCCACCTCAGCGCCCCCCCCCCCCCCGTCACGCCCAGCCCCCTCGAACCGGCCACCTCAGCGCCCCCCCCCCCCCGTCACGCCCAGCCCCCTCGAACCGGCCACCTCAGCGCCCCCCCCCCCGTCACGCCCAGCCCCCTCGAACCGGCCACCTCAGCGCCCCCCCCCCCCCGTCACGCCCAGCCCCCTGGAACCGGCCACCTCAGCGCCCCCCCCCCCCGTCACGCCCAGCCCCCTCGAACCGGCCACCTCAGCGCCCCCCCCCCCCGTCACGCCCAGCCCCCTCGAACCGGCCACCTCAGCGCCCCCCCCCTGTCACGCCCAGCCCCCTCTCACCGGCCACATCAGCCCTGCCGCAAGCCACAGACTTCTCAGTCAGACCCTCCCCACTGCCCCCAACACCTCCTCTCCAGGCACAGGCCCCGCTCGAGTCGCCCAGCCCATAGAGGGACGGGTGGGTCTGGGCTGCCATCCCGCTGCCCGGCCCCCCCCGCCCAGGGCTGCAGGTCTGGCCCTGGCCCTGCCCCTGGAGCGTGCCCCTGCTCCGTGGGGTGTGTTGCGGTCGCCCCGGCTGCTTCCACCCCGGTTATTCCATCGCGTCCCCGCCCTCGGGTGGGAGAGGCAGCAAGTGGGGGGCTGTGCTGGCTGCATGGCTGGCATGGGGTGCCCCACCCCAGCGAGCCCTGGAGGAGAGGGGCTGCGAGGGTGGGAGAAAGGGCCGTTCCCGCGGCCCTGCACCCTCACGGCCCCGTGCGTTGCAGGGAGAACAGCAGCAACATCCTGGACAACCTGCTGTCGCGCATGGAGCAGTACGCCAACAACCTGGAGGAGCTGGTCGAGGAGCGGACGCAGGCCTACCTGGAGGAGAAGCGCAAGGCCGAGGCCCTGCTCTACCAGATCCTGCCCCAGTGAGTGATGGGCTGGAGCCGCCCGCCTGCCCCAGGCAGGCTCCTTCACCCCCCGTCCTCCCGAGGGCACCAGGCACGCGCCAGGCCTCGCCCGAGACCGGATCCTAGACTGCCCCATTGGCACCCAGCCTTCACCCTCAGCCCCCCAGCGCTATGGGGGCCTGCTCCTCCTCCCCCAGCCGGGAGCCCCCCAAACACCTGGGCATCCAGGCCCCTTCTGCCCCCGTCCCTCACCCCGCTCTCCCTGTCCCCCAGCTCCGTGGCCGAGCAGCTGAAGCGCGGGGAGACGGTGCAGGCTGAGGCCTTCGACGTCGTCACCATCTACTTCAGCGACATCGTGGGGTTCACAGCCCTGTCGGCAGAGAGCACCCCCATGCAGGTAACCGGCGGGGCAGGGCGAGTCCCCGTAGGTCGCTGGGGGAGGGATGTGGTGCTCCCCAGGGTCTCTGCCCCAGCCGCCTGGGCACAGCCGCTGGTTAGCCCCCAGCGGGTTGGGAAGGGGAATCCTACCTGCGGTGACAGTGCTGGGGAGGAGGAAGGCAGCAGGAGAGAACGGGTGGGGCTTGGATCTGCCCAGGGCCCCCCGTCCCAGGTTCAAAGCCTGCCCTGGCGGGAGAGCTGCGTGGAGGCTGAGGGGCCAAGCACGGGGCTCTAGGCGCAGGCAGGGCTGGCGGTGCTTGGAGCCCTGGCTCCCGCCCCCACCGCGGGCACAGCCCTCTGCTTGGGCAGAGGTGCCAGGCTCAGTCTCCAGGGTGCCCTGCCTGCATCCCTGCTTCATCCGTCAGCCGCCCGGATTCCATGGGCGGGAGCCTGCGTCCCAGGGGAGGGCTCAGCGCCTCCCCCCACCCCCGCCTATCTGCCACATCTCTGGGGCTGGTGCGGAAGGGGCGGAAGCGCTCTCACTGCCCTGGGGGTGGGGGGGATCAGGCCAGGCAAAGCCTCTCACCTCCCCCTCCCACCCCGCTGCGTGCATTGCAGGTTGTGACCTTGCTGAACGACCTGTACACCTGCTTCGACGCCATCATCGACAACTTCGATGTCTACAAGGTGAGGGGGGGCTGCGGGGGGCCTGTCGCGGTGGGGTGGGGATTGCTGGGGGAGGGGGGTCTGGCCGACACCCGCCTCCACTGAGACTGACGGTTCTGCACGAACAAATAGTGCTCCCCTGCCCCGGGACAGCCCCCCTCATGCTGCCGCCCTGGTGGAGATGCCATCGCATTGCCGTGACGTGCCCCCAGCTCTGCCCTGGGTCTGAGGCCGCCCCCTGCTGGCTGGATCTGCCCTCCTGGCCCTTGAGACCCTCACTTCCGGAGGCAGCTCCACGCCCCCCAGTCGTGCCCCTGCTGCTCTGTCCGAGGAGCTGGAACTGCCCCGGAACCACACTCGCTGCCAGGCCCTCCGAGGGCCAATGCCAGGGAGCAGAGGAGCTGCCAGGCCGGCCCAGCCCAGTCTCCTGTCGCTGGGAGGAAGGGGCAGTGCTGGGGTAAGGGGAGTTTCCTCCAGACCCTGTCGGCTGGGGGCAGCTCATGGCCAGAGGCAAGAGGATGCGTCAGCCGAGTACAACGCTGGAGGCTCCTGGTCTGCTGAGGTTTCCTGGGCACGGGCATGCACACGCGTGCACCCCCCCATTTCCCCCTGGGCTCAAGCCTCACAACACAGCCCTGAGTGAGAGGCATCCGGGGAGGCGGGGGCAGCGTGTGCAGCTGGCTTGCCCCAGGGCTGTGCTCTCTTCCCCCCCCCCCGCAGGTGGAGACCATCGGCGACGCCTACATGGTGGTGTCGGGGCTGCCGGTGCGCAACGGCAAGCTGCACGCCCGCGAGGTGGCCCGCATGTCCCTGGCCCTGCTCGACGCCGTGCGCACCTTCAAGATCCGCCACCGGCCGGACCAGCAACTCAAGCTGCGCATCGGGATCCACAGCGGTGAGCCGGGGTGGAGCCGGCGGGGCGGGCCTTGAGCAAGGGCAGCATGGCCCCAGGCAATGGGCTGCAGGGAGCCCCTAGGGTATCCCCCCCTCACGCACACACTGGGGAGCACCGAGGGCAGCAGGTGCCCCCTTCTGCCCCTCCCCTTGCCATGCAGCTCTGCAAGAGCCTGGCACGCTCTGACCCTAAATAGACTGGGCCATTTGCATGGGACTTGGGGCCAGGACTCCTGGGTTCTATCCCCGCTCTGGGAAGGGAGTGGGGTCTGTGACGGGTTCGGTCACAGAGACTCCCCTCAAGACTGTCACTTGATGAGCTGGCGTGCCACTGAGAACAACCCTCCTGCCAGAACAGGTGCTCTCCACTCCCGTCAGCTTCAGCACAGCCCCAGAGGTTGGCCACGCCTCTCTGCAGTTCACTGAAACTGAGATGCACTCAGCCCAGGGGCTTCTCAGTTAACAGGGACTTTCCCAGCGCCCAGTGTTCAGCCTTTCTGGGAGCCTGAACCCCAAATTAATCCGTTTTACTCTGTATAAAGCTTATGCAGGGTAAATTCATAAATTGTCCACCCTCTATAACACTGATAGAGAGAGATGCACAGCTGTTTGCTCCCCCAGGTATTAACCACTTACTCTGGGTTTATTAATAAACAAAAGTGATTGTATTAAGTATAAAAAGTAGGATTTAAGTGGTTTCAAGTAATAACAGACAGAACAAAGCAGCAAAGAGCCCTGTGGCACCTTATAGATTAATAGACGTATTGGAGCATAAGTTTTACGTCTGTTAGTCTATAAGGTGCCACAGGGCTCTTAGTCTGGATCTGTAAAAGCGGCAAACACGGCTACCCCTCTGATACTAGACAGAACAAAGTAAGTCACCTAGCAAAATAAAGCAAAAACACACAATCTAAGCCTAATAAAGTAGAAAACTGAATTCAGATAAAATCTCACCCTCAGAGATGTTCCAATAAGCTTCTATCACAGGCTAGTTTCAGAGTAACAGCCGTGTGAGTCTGTATTCGCAAAAAGAACAGGAGGACTTGTGGCACCTTAGAGACTAACCAATTTATTTGAGCATAAGCTTTCATGAGCTACAGCTCACTTCATCGGACTCCTTCCTAGTCTGGGCCCAATCCTTTCCCCTGGTACAGTCCTTGTTAGTTCCAGCAGACATCTCAGGGGGTAAGCAGGGGTTTTCTCATGACCGGCAGCCCCTTTGTTCTGCTCCACCCCCTTTTATAGCTTTGGCACAAGGCAGGAATCTTTTGTGTCTCTGGGTCCCCACCCCTCCTAAATAGAAAAGTGCCAGATTTAAGATGGATTTCATTGTCAGGTGCCATGGTCACATGTCACGGTAAGACCCCTAGTCTCCATTCCCCATGAGCTGACCCACATGTTACTTGAAAGCCTTCCTGTGTACTAAGGCCATTTACGACTGATTGTTTGTGGAGCTCCCTTAATGGCCTCCAATTAATATGTTTACATCGGTGTTACAACTTCATGTCTCATTCTCCTAATTCCAGACGCAGAAGTAATACACACAAACAAATAGGATGAACACATTAGTAGATCACAAGCTTTCTAATGGCACCATACAAGGGGTATTTAGCGTAAAGCATATTCCAGTTCTGTCATATTCATAAGCATATTTCCATAAAGCATATGGAGTGCAATCTCACAGGGTCTAGTGGCTAGAGCAGGGGGGCTGGGAGCCAGGACTCCTGGGTTCCGTTCCAGCTTTGGTAAGGGAGTGGGGTCTAGGGGTTAGAGGTTGCGGGGGCTGGGAGCCAGGACTCCTGGGTTCCGTTCCAGCTTTGGTAAGGGAGTGGGGTCTAGGGTTAGAGGTTGCGGGGGGCTGGGAGCCAGGACTCCTGAGCTCCAGTCATAGCACCACCAGCGGCTGGCTGGGGACCTTCCCTGCCTCACCCAGGAGCCGCTAGCGTGCGAGGCCCTTTGTACAAGCCCAGCACTAACAGTGCAAGGGCTGGTTGATTTGAATGTGTGCGATCTGGGCAGGGGAGGGGTGAGCCCTGGTGGGGGACGAAGCAGCCCTGGGTGCAGCCTGCAGGGGGGGTGCCCAACACTCTCTGTCCCTCCTGTCCCAGGCCAGTCTGCGCGGGGTGGTCGGTCTGAAGATGCCCCGTTATTGCCTCTTTGGGGACACGGTGAACACGGCCTCACGGATGGAGTCAATGGGAGGTAAAGGGGCCAGGCACAGGGCTGAGCTGTGGGGGGCAGAAGGGGATACTGCGTGGGGAGGGTGCTGCCAGCAAATGGGGGGCAGAGGGGAGGACTGGGTTGGGAGTGGGGGAGGGGTGCTGGCGAGCAGGGGGGCCACCAGAGTGGAGGGGGTGGCTGGAGCTGGCTGGACTGGGCCAGTCGTCCTCCCTAGGAGCTGAGCTGAGGCTGGGCAGGTGGCTGCAGGGAGCTGGAGGGGGCTGTGTCTCTGCCTGGGGGGAGACGGGGACGGCAGAGGGGCAGGGCGGCCGTGTCCCTGCACCACCCACAGCCCCATGTCTGTGGTTCCAGCCCTGAAGATCCACCTGTCGTCGGCCACCAAATGCGTCTTGGAGGAGGTCGGCTGTTTTGAGCTGGAGCTGCGCGGGGACGTGGAGATGAAGGTGACGGAAGCATGGTCTCCCTCTGCCCCCACCAGCCTCATCACCCCCCACTGGTCCCCCTGCCACTGTCTTCCCCCGGGCACTACTACCCGCCCCCTGGAGTCCCGTTCTTGGGCACTGCCATCTACCCCCTCCCAGGGACACGTGCCCCCCACCCTCGCTCCCCTCCCTCGAGCCCCACCTGGGTCAGGCCAAGCAAGGGGGGGCTGCCCCAGCCCTAGCACCAGCCACATCTCCTCACACCTGCTGGAGCAGGACTCTGCCCCTGGCCCGCACCTTCCTCCCGGGCCAGGCTGCCCAGTGCCCTGCCTGGGGCAGGCATGGGGGGGATCCCCCCAGGATCTCCCCTGAGCTTCCTCTCCTCCCACAGGGCAAGGGCAAGATGCGGACTTACTGGCTGCTGGGTGAGCGCATGAGCAGCACGCGGGGCTGACCTGCCCGCCGAGGGACCAGCATCCACCCGCGCGCCGGCCCGTCCTGCTTCTCCTCCGGGCACCGGCCTCTCCCACAGACGCTCCAGCCTGGGGCTGAACGGGACCCTGCAGGGGGGGCCCCGCTGAGCCCAGCAAGACACGGGGGCTGGGTGTGGACCCAGCCCTCCTAGGGGGCCTCCAAAGACACTTCAAACAATCATCCCCCCGCCAGCAGTCTCTGCCGCCCGACAGCCTGAGTCGGGTGAGGGGGAAGCAGAGAATGGTTGGACTGAACCCTGGGGGGATGATGCCCACGCCCGCCTCCCAGTGCTGCTGGCTCGTGAAAAGCCCTGGAGTAGGATCACCGGCCCATCCCCATTCCCAGCCCTGAGCCCTGGTGCTGCCCCTACCCTGCTCTCTCTCCACCCCTGCGGTGAGGCCCCTGAGCCGGAGCCACATCTAGGGAGAGGATCCCACCCCTGTGAGCCCAGAGCCTTGAACCCTGGCGGGCCTCTCCCCCAGGCCCCGCCACGCTCATCCCCGGAGCCGCGGGTGGGGAGGAGCTGTGGGCCAGGGAAGGAGCCGGTGCTGCCCAGCACCTGCCCTTTCACGAAGAGTGAGGGGAGCTCACACAGCTGGGCATCACCCCCCACACACACCCAGGGTTGGGTGTCCCTGTCAGGGCGTTGTCACCAGAGCTCTACTCTTTGTAATAAAGCCTGTGTATCTCACACTCAGCGTGATGGCTCCCGCGGGCCCTGGGGGGAGGCAGGGCTAACCCTCTGGAGTGGGGAGGCTCCTGGGGGGAGAGAGGCTAGCTCTGGGGCCTGGGATCGGGGTGTCCTGCCTCACAGGGAATGGGATGAATGGGGGAGGGGGCAGTGGGACACCCGCCTCCACCAGCTTTGGCAACACCCCCACTCCTGCCCAGCCGGGGCCCTCCCCGCTACACCTCCTACCCTGATGTGTCAGCACCCCTGATCCTGACCCCCCAGGACTGTAGGGGCACCCCTCTGCAGAGCCAATCTGGGAGGCTGGCTGGGCATGTGGGACACTGCGGGGAGGAGGGGCTCAGCCCAGTCTTGCCCCAGGAGGGGCAGGCAGCCCCCGCTCAGAGCCGGGAAGCCCTGGCCCCTGCCAGGAATGCGAGGGAGGCAGCGGGACTGAGCAGGCACCTCCGGCCCTGCCAGGAACGCACAGGCCTGAACGGGCCGTTCCCTGGGCTCGTTTGTCAAAGTCAGCAGCCAGGCCAGCAGCAAAGCACCCCCCCCTTCCCCCGCCCCGCCTGGGTGAGCGCCCGGCTGGCTGGGGGCCTGGAGCTCAGTGTTCCCATTCAAGAGCATTTGTGCACTACGGGTCCCCAGGACTCTGCCCTGTACCCCCCCGCTCCCACCATCTACCTGCTCCTGTAACCTGCCCCCAGTAGGCACACGGAAATCCCGTTAGAGTCTCTTAGCTCCCCCGACTGGTCACTAGGGTCGTGGCAGGAAACCTGGACGAGTGGCGAGGGCAGCATGTTTGGCACCAGGACTCCTGGGTTCCATGCCCAGCTTTGGGATGGGAGGAGTGCGTTAGAGCAGGCGAGGTGGGGGTGGGACTCCTGTGTTCTGCCCTGGTGCTGGGTGAGAGAGGGCTCGAGTGGGGGAGGGAGTCAGGACTCCTGGGTTCTGGCCTTAGCTTTTCTGCTGACTGACTTCTGTGCTTCGGTATAGCCACCTGTAAAGTGGACTAATGATGCCTTCCTCTGAGGCCTGGGAAGGCTTATCCATCAGCCTCTGGGCCCCAGCCACGTGGGCTGCAGCGCGATGGGGAGCTGTGGCAGCCCACCCCGCTCCCCTGCAGGCCACAGCCTCAGGCACTGGGCAGCAATTCCCGGGAGCCCTCACCCCAGCTCAGAGGCAGCCGCTCCCCCATCCCAGGTGGGGCCCCGGCAGTTAAGCAGGGACAGGCTGCATGGAGGACATCGTGGGGGACAGCCTTGGGCCTGGAACGGCCAGAGCAGCCCAGAGAACGAGCACCGAGGTGGGGACGAACCCTGGCCTCGTAGGGGCAGCGCTGGGCACCAGTGGGGCTGGACACGGCCTCCCCAGCGGCACCCGGCAGGCTGGGTCTGTAACATGCTGTACCTGCCGAAGGGCAGGGCTCGGGTCCCCTGGCCCAGCCCCATCCAGGGGTTGCCCTTCTGCTGTCCTCAGGCAGGCTGGGATGGGGAGCCTGACCACGCCTGGGGTGGGGCAGGGGGAACTGCCAGGGAGCTGTGGGGCTATTCTGCCGCCAGAGGGTGAGGGGAGAATGGGATCTTGAGGCAGACAGACAGCAGGCGGGGGGGGGGGTGCGTTCCTGGGAGCCTGGGCAGGTCAGAGAGTGAGGGGAGCTCAGCCAAGGCGAAGAGCCTGGCCCCTGGGATCTCAGGGCTCGCCTGCCCTAGGGAGCGGGTCCTGCTGAGCTGCGGCTGAGCTGAAGGGACCCAATCGTGCCCAGCACCGGCCTGGCCCAGAGCCTGTGGGCTCTAGGGGAGCCGGGAAGGAAGTAGCCCCTGACCCCAGGCAGAGAAGAGCCACCCGCTGACCCTGTGGCAATGGCAGGAAGCCTGGGACCACGCTGGGGGAGGCTGGCTCTGTGCTGGAGGGATGGGCTGGGGGCTGTGATCCTTACAGCTGCCATGGGGGAGTGACTGGGGGCACGATCCCAGAGCCAGACTTTTGCTCCCACTGCAGTTTGCATCACAGCCAGGCCGGGGTCCTGTGTGGGGAGGGGGAGGCAATGAATTGCCCTGATGGAGCATGGCTGGGGCTGGCACCCCGCCGGCTGCCAGGGGGACCCTGCCTGGGATCATGCTGTGACTGGGCCCTCCTGGGATATGACGTCTGCTGGGCACTGGGGCCTCCTGGGATGTGGCCCTAGGCCTACTGCAGCATCGAGTCTTCTGGGCCCAGGAAGAAGGGCACGGCCCTTGGCCAGGCTCAGCCTGCCCCAGACTGGCAGCTTCTGCTGAGCTGCCCAGGCTGGGCACGGCAGGCTCCCCTCATGCATGGCCCCAGCTTCCAAGGGGACGGGGCTTGGTCTCCGCAGCCCAGGCAGGCTCTGGCCTCTCTGTGGAGGCGGCTGGCAAAGGGGCCAGTTAGCATCAGCAGTGATGGTGGTTCAGGTGACATGGGCACTTTGCCCCCCAGGAACGGGGCTGAGACCCACACAGGGCCACCAAGCGGCTGCCAGACAGGCCTGTCTTTCAGCCCCTATGGGCCTGTTCCGAACTGTCCTGGAGGCGAGGCGCTGCGCCCTTGGACCCCATCTCTCCCCCCACCCCCAAACAGCTATAGTTTAGGCCCTCATGGTCAGATCTCCCTCATGCCTTTGCTGTCCCTAAGCCCCCTCGAAGTCCCCCTGTGCCCACCCAAGGGAAAGCAGGCATGGCCGGGCAGGGACGCAGCGGCCGGCGATCGGGTTATCGCCCCGGCTGTGGTGCTCTCTGTTGTGCCTGGCTTCCTCCCGCACTGAGTTGTTCACTTCCCCTTCTGGCTCCCACTTCCCTGCACTCCTGTATCTGATCAGCGCTGGGACGGAGGGGAGGGGAGGGGAACGGGCTATGGGCAAAACAGGCTCTGCTGGCTGCCCTGGGAGGGAGCCAGGGGAGAGCAGTGAGTTTATCCCTGCAGCCACTGTGCAGTGCCAATAGCCCTGCCGGGGGCAGCCCCATGCCCCATGGGGCCACAGAATTGTGGCGTGTGGTGAAGAGCCATGGCTGAGAGCTGCCAGGGAGGGGGGTCAATGCACAGCCCTGTGTGGATGGGGGTGGGTGAGTGCAGAGTGCTGGGGAGGAGGGAAATGCAGAACCCTATATGGGCAGGGGTCGTCAATGCAGAGCAGTGTGTGGGCGGGGTGCGGTCAGTGCAGAGCCCTGTATGGATGGGGGGATAGGGGGTCACTGCAGAGCCTGGGGGGGGGTGTCGGTGCAGAGCCCTGTATGGCGAGGGAGATGGGGGGGGTCACTGCAGAGCCCGGGGGGGGGTGTCGGTGCAGAGCCCTGTATGGATGGGGGCGGGGTGACAGTGCAGAGGGCGGGGGGGGGTCGTTGTCAGTGCAGAGCCCTGTATGGACGGGGGAAGGGGGGTTGGTGCAAAGCCTTGGGGGGGTTGGTGCAAAGCCGTGGGGTGGGCAGGGCAGAGCCTGGGGGGGTCAGCGTAGGGTGACCTGCCAGCAAGTGTGAAAAACCGGGGGGGGGGGGGGTAATAGGAGCCTATATCAGACAAAGCCCCAAATCTCGGGACTCTCCCTATAAAACCGGGACATCTGCTCAGGGGCGCAGAGCTGCAGGCTGGGCACGGAGCAATGGGGGGGGTTAAGCATACAGCGCCCTGCACGCGGAGGGGGGGGGCACGCGCTGCGCTGCGCTGCGCGGGGAGGGGGGAGGGGCGCTCAGAGCCTCAGCCTCGCGCCTCCCCCATCCCCAGCCGAGCCGAGCGAGACGCTTCAGCCCTACGGAAACCCCGCCCCCTCCCTCCCTATTGGCCAGACCGCCTCGCCGGCCCCACCCCCAGCTGTGACGAGCCGTTGGGGCGGAGCCGCCTCCCTCCCCTGTCGCTCGGTGGCCTCTCCCCGCTGCCATTGGCCGGCGAGGGGCGGAGGGGGCGGGCCCTTCCGGCGCGTGAGGCGCTTCCTCCCCCGCCCCCCCCCCCGCTCCTAGTGGCTTCCGGTCTGTGCTGTTGGGTGGGGGGTGAGGAGGCGCCTGCTCCCCGCCCCCCTCGGTCCCCTCAGAGGAGACACCCCCCCTCGGGGAGAGAGAGCCCCTCCCCCGCCAGTCCCCTGCTCCTCCCCCCCAGCCTGGGGACCTGCCCCCTGCGGGCCCCCGCCCCCCATAACGCCGGCCCAGCCCCCCGAGCAGGAGCCGAGGGGCTCCCCAGGCAGGAGAGAGGGGACCTGCCCCCCGCAGCCCCCCCGCAGCCCCCCCAGGTGCCAGGCAGGTGCTGGGAGGAGTCTGGGGGCTGAGAGAGGAGCCCCCCCATCCTGCCAGCGGGGGAGACGGGGCAGCCCCCTGGAGCCCTCACCCCCCTTGGGCAGAGCTGCGTGGGCCCCAGGGCTGTGAGCGGCAGAGGGGAGCCCCCTGCCCAGCCATGGAAAAGGGGAAGGGGGGAGCCGCAGCAGCAGGAGGAGGAGGAGGGAAGTTGCTGCTCTCCACCATCCTGGATGCCAAGGATGAGTTAGAGGAGGTAGGTGCACGTGGGAGAGGGGCCTGTAAGGGGCGGGGGCTGGGGGCAAGGAGCTGGCCAGGGGGTCTGTAAGGGGCGGGGGCTGGGGGCAAGGAGCTGGCCAGGGGGTCTGTAAGGGGCGGGGTGGGGCGGGGGGGGCTGGGGGCAAGGAGCTGGCCAGGGGGCCTGTAAGGGGCGGGGGGGGCTGGGGGCAAGGAGCTGGCCAGGGGGCCTGTAAGGGGCGGGGGGGGCTGGGGGCAAGGAGCTGGCCAGGGGGCCTGTAAGGGACGGGGCGGGGGCTGGGGGCAAGGAGCTGGCCGGGGGCCTGTAAGGGGTGGGGCGGGGGCTGGGGGCAAGGAGCTGGCTGGGGGCCTGTAAGGGGTGGGGCGGGGGCTGGGGGCAAGGAGCTGGCCAGGGGGTCTGTAAGGGGCGGGGGCTGGGGGCAAGGAGCTGGCCAGGGGGTCTGTAAGGGGCGGGGGCTGGGGGCAAGGAGCTGGCCGGGGGCCTGTAAGGGGCGGGGGCTGGGGGCAAGGAGCTGGCCGGGGGCCTGTAAGGGGCGGGGGCTGGGGGCAAGGAGCTGGCCGGGGGCCTGTAAGGGGTGGGGTGGGGGCTGGGGGCAAGGAGCTGGCCGGGGGCCTGTAAGGGGTGGGGTGGGGGCTGGGGGCAAGGAGCTGGCCGGGGGCCTGTAAGGGGCGGGGGCTGGGGGCAAGGAGCTGGCCGGGGGCCTGTAAGGGGCGGGGGCTGGGGGCAAGGAGCTGGCCGGGGGCCTGTAAGGGGTGGGGTGGGGGCTGGGGGCAAGGAGCTGGCCGGGGGCCTGTAAGGGGTGGGGCGGGGGCTGGGGGCAAGGAGCTGGCCGGGGGGCATGCTGGAGAGGGGGCTGTAAAGGGTGGAATGGAGGCTGGGCCTGGGGACATGCTGTGCGTGGACAGAGTGGTTCTCACTCCCCAGTGTGGTTCCCCCGCCTCAGCTTTTCCTTGAGGAGAGAGGCAGCTGGCAGGAAGTTGCAATCTGAACCCGTTGTGTATTTGTGTAAAGCCCCCTCGATCTTGTCTCCGTTGCACTGGTGGGCAAGCGGTAGCATGTTGGCCTGCTAATGTTCCCAGTGGGCAAGTGGTTCTTCACTTCGTCTTTGGTTTCTCCAACTTCACTGGGGGCAGGCCCTGCTGCTTCATGTGTGGGCATTTTGGAGGGACAAGGGCTGTGGAACAGGATCACAAAGTCTGCTTTGGACTTCAGCGTTGACAGGATTCCTCATCTGTTCTTTCTGATAACAGGAAAACTGTGTCATCCTGGAATGTATTTCTACTGACTGCCAAAGCATTTTGGAGCCCTGGCAGGACCCAAAATATGAGACCTTGAAATCATGTCATTCTGCTCATTGTCTTGCTTTTTTCTCCACCATGGATAGGTGGTTAGAGAAGCAGTGGGAGTCAACACTTTTGGGATCTGTACCTGGTGCTGAGGCATTGTAAATAGTGGTTAGAACAGCTGAACAAGTTCTAGGTTTTATTCCTGGCTCTTCTTTCAGACTTTCTGCCTGACCTTGGGCACATAATCTCTCTGTACCTCAGTTTATTCATCGGTAATGCAGGTAGCTATTATTGTACCTGTCTCACATGGGTGTTAATTAATGTTCATAAAGCATTCTGAGATCCTCTGAAAGGAGCTATTGTAGGGTGAAGTACTATCACTTTAGTTGTGACATGATTTGAGCGGCTAATGTCTCATGAACTGCTGGACTGGCAGAGCCAGCTTTTTATTTACTATGAGCCAGGAGCAAATGTGTTAAGGACTGTTGAAACAGTGCCAGCTAAAATCATATTGGAAATCAAGTAGAAAAGAAAGACCCAAAAGTATCTGGAATTACTTGGTTTCAAGGTCTGACATAAATCAACCTGCTGGGCCTGAAAACTCCCGTACCATTGGTAAAACTCTCAATTGTCCCTGTGTATTTTTGGTACTAGTCCAGCTCTGAATAAAAGATCCCAGTCCTCGGAGCAGTGCCACTTTTTGTGCCTGTCAGAGCTGAAAACTCAAATTCTCCTTGAAACCTCGCCAAGGACTCTCTCCGGGGCTTGTCTGGAATCCCTGTAGCACTATTATTTAGTGTTCTGTAGTGCCTCTTCTCCATGGATCTCAGGGCAGTACAACTCTCAAATCTTGCCCATCCAGTGAGGTAGGTATTGCTATTTTACAGCTGGGGAGATTGAGACATGGACAGGTGAAGTGACTTGTTCAAGGTCATAAAGTTGGGTAAGCACCAGAACTAGGAAGTGAATCCAGAAGTCCTGACAAATGGTCCCCTGCTTTAATAGTTAGGAATGTCTCCTTTGTGCATGTATTTTAAATCACTAAAACAGTTAGAGAGATACCAACTTGAAATTCAGTCAGTTTGTAAGAAATGAGTTAAAAATAATGTCAGGTATTACACCTGCTCCTGAGTCCCCCAGCCAGTTTTAGTGGTTTTACTATCACGTTTTCATGTTATGTTTTGTTTTTTTTTTTAAAAAAAAATCCTCTTCCATGCAGCGGCATGTAAGACTCTCACAAATGGGGAAACTGACTATAGGGGGGAAACAGGGCTCACATGCAGTGCTGTCAAATGTCCAAAGTCAATATGGTGGCAAAATCGAGAAGTGTCTTTTCTCATCTTCTCATTATAATAATGTGAGATGCTGATTATAACAACAGTAGGTTCAGCAAAGGTTTTGGAGGAGTGTTGTTTAAGGTGACAATGTTCCTCCAAAACATATTACATATGGTATCGTAAACTAAAACTCAGAGAGAAAGCTGACCTCTTGCCAGCCTGCTGTGAGTTCTGATAAAGGAAACACAGCTTATCCCTGGACAGCATGCTTTTAAAGTCCCTTTAAGGAAAGGGTAACATCTTTCTTTTAGACTAACCATTTAGCCACTCTTCAAGTTTGTGTGTCTCCTATTTATTGTGACAGGGAGTTTCACTCTCTGTGTCTTAACTCTCTTCTAACACATGATCTAGTGAGGTATCTGCAAAACGCCAGCTCCTGCTGAGAGAGAAATACCAAGACCCTTTCTCTGCTATGGAGATACTGAAACTAGGGGGGTGTGGTGGGGGAGGGGGGCGTATATACATGCACACACACGTTTGTGTATACGCACTTTTTTCTATAGCTAAAAAAATGACTGTTCTAATACTGATTCTGCAGTTACTCCAGTGTGTATAGTCACTTCCCTGGTGACCTATCAGGGTAGAGAATAACTGTGTGAGGATTGATCCCTAAAGTGTAACCATATCTATTGTCTTTTCTTTAAGATTGATTCCCTAGAGTTAGTTGCTATATGTATTTGTTGTTTTAGTGTCTGGACAGCGCTAGTCTTCAAAAATATTCATGGATTTTAAAGCCAGAAGGGACCACTGTGTTCATATGGCGTGATCTCCTGCATAGCAGAGACCACGGAATTTCACTTGGTGAATTCTGCACTGGAGGGAATTATTCTTCCTCCTGCATAAGTAACATTGTCAAGCCCAGTGACTTGGGGTTCAACTAAAGCATACTGTTAGAAAGTCAATCAGTCTCCATTTAAAGACTGAGTCATGATGAGCTTACCCACTCCTTTGGAAAGCTGTTCTGGTAGCTAGCTACCTGCACTGTTAATATTGTCCTACTTGCAGTGTGAATTTTTCTGACTTCAGTTTGTGCTCACTGGATCTTGTTCTGCCTTTAGAAATAACGGAAATGAGTCTACCTGAGATCTGGGCTTTCAAATTCTTTTGGTCTTCTCTGATAGTTCTGTAAACTATCAGCCCTGAAAAAAGCCTTACTGAAAAGCAGTGTTACCCTTCCGCACTTGTTGGCCCATGTGTGTTCATTTGCATCACCCTAGAAGGCAGACTGTGAAATGGAGATGTTCCCCTTTGCCAACAGCTTCCTCCTCATTCATATTGGTACATGGGGGAGGGGGGAGAGTCACTAGCCTGTGCCATAATTAGCCTGGCAGATTTGCATTTTAAAATGGTGCTAATCCGAAAGTGATTGTGTAGAAATAACCCCTTCAGATCCTGCACATCAGCTCCTGGAGTCGCATCTGGCACCTTTCCCTGGCACAAACAAGTAATTACCCAGCTAACTCTGCAGGAGAGTGAGACAGGGTCCTTTTGTCTCACTTCTCGCAGGTGGAGTGGGTGGCTGTGTTCCAGTTGCAGGGTCTCTTGCCAGTGGTGATGGCAGAGCCAGAAACATTCCAGCTGGGTCTTCAGTTCCTGCACTGAGTTTGTGGCACGGGTAGTCTGAATGATTGGGCCAAGTGACAAGGGGCACATCTGCCCCTGAAAGCAAAATGCACCTGTTTGTGCCAGGGTTTAATCTACAACTCGCACAGCAAAATACTGGGCTGGAGAGACGACACCCTTAATTGCCGTGGAGCTGCCTCTCCACTGTAGTAAGAGCTGAGGCGTAAGTAGGGGGACCCTGCAGGGTCATTTTTATACTCGGGCTGTAGCTACACTGGCCAAAACGGGAACCGGGTTTGCCCACCTGTCTAGCTCCCTGTGCAATAACAGCTTTTCCTGTTGTCGGTGGAGCTGCACTGCTGGGGCCATTATAGACCTGTCTCGTTCTCTAGCTGCACATCATTCCTGTTCCACTGCTCAGACTCTTCCTAATTCTCGGTCACTGACCTGCTAATCAGGCCCTACCGGCACTACAAAAATAGCCACGTGAACATGGTTGTAGCTAAAACATGTTGCTCCTTTTCTGTGTGAACAGGAAAGAAATGCATTAACCGTATTCTAGCATAGGTAGGACATGGTTTCTGAAGGGTGATCATAACGTGTGTGGTTCTGTGTACCTAGGCAAGAATAAAGGATGTTTGACGATGGTGGTTCTTGTCGTGTGGACGGGGCATAATCCAGCACTAGCTCTTCCCCTCTAATGTCTGCCTGGTTACTGCAGACGTACGCTCAGAAGGATCTGTTGTCCTCGTGGCACGTGCCTGGAGCCCCTCAGGTGAAGTCAGTGAGCGGCTCTGCACGTGCACTGGGAGGTACCTACAATTCTTACATAGTACTAGTTGGAAACGCTGGTTTGAAATGAGAGCACGCCAGCCTCCGGAAGTTCACGTCCAAACTACCCCAAAGACGTCAGTCAGTTGGTGCTCTGGGAGGATTAACTTGCAAAAATCCAATTAAAATAACCCCTGTGGATTTCTCTGAGGTCGAGTGGAAGCTCTTGCCGCTCATGCCTCAGACTTTTGCCTCTTGCACTGTTATAGCTTAGCAACAGCAAGTGGATCTTATTAGGCCATTCCAGTGCAGTGTCTTGTTCGGGAAGGAAGGGAATCGGGTTTGGTTGTGATCAGTGGCAGCTGTCTGGGGTGCTGCAGAGCCAGCATGCTCTCTCCTTCCCTCATCCCCACTCCAGCCCAATGCACAGAATGATTCCGAGGGTGTGACTACACTGCACACTAGGCCTAGGTCTGTGACCCAGGCTTGTGGACTCGGAGTTTCCACGCCCCTGCCTCAGTTTCCACACTGCATTATAAATTTGGGTTTACAGGTGCTGGACCTGTGTGTCACAGCTGTGCTAACACATCCATACTGCACTAAGCAGCCCTCCTGACTCAGCTCTGGGGCTTGACCTGCATCCACACTGCAAAATGACAGGGCTTGGACCCGAGTCACAACAGGACTTGGGGTCTGATCCACCCCCCTGGCAGGTCCTGAGTGCTTTCTGGTGTGACTATTCTGATGTGTGTAGCCAGAAGGGGGGCTTAGGCTCAAACCTGAGTCCGAGCCTGGCCTTAGTGGGCAGTGTAGGCACTCCCTGAGTGGCTCCAGAGTGGGACCCATCTGTCCCCTCAGTCAGAGCGATGTTTCACTGGGGTGTGTGTGAAGGGGTTGGGAAGGTCTGAGCCAAGACAAACGTCCTCCCACTCAGAACCCCTAGACCTTGTTTAAATTCTGAGGCCTTGTGCGACAAATGGGAGCGCTTAGCCTGGCTTTGTTCATAATGGAATCTGCACCTCCCGTAGACACGCCCCTGTAGAAAGCCTCCACTTGAGAGCACCCCCAATGTCCTCCATACAATCTTGTCATGTCTCTAAAGAGCCACCCCCATAAGAAACAGGGTTCTTGTTGCCAAGGCAGGGTTCATGGGCTTTGCTTAGATGCCACCTACCAGACTAACTGAGCTTTGTTCACCCCAAAGTCTCTGCTTTTCCAGTGTTCCTAGCACCTTGCTGGCTGTCCAGCTCCTTTCCTGTGCCAGAGAGTTGTCCACACGGCTTGAGAAGCTTACGGCACTTACAAGCCAGTGTTCTGAGTTCACTAGACGCTGCCTTTGTCAGATGTTTGTCCCTTTCTCCAGTGCTAACTCCTTTCTGTTGTTAAGCGTTATTTGAGCACTAGGAAAATAGTTTAATGTACTAACCTGTTCCCACTTCCCTGGCTAGTTCTTGCAGTGTTACAATCACATTTTGCTCTATTTTAAAATGCTTTCCTCTCCCCTGTTGCTGGAAACAAGACCCACAGCAGCAAAGGAAGCTGACTGGCTGGCTACAGAGGGCTGTGCGCCCAATGCTGTTGAACGCACAAAGTGAAGTGAAATCACTTGTCGTGATTTTCAGCAAGTCACAAAAGTTCCGACGCAATCATCGCACTTTAAGCTGATGTTCTCCCTTGAGCTGCAGTAGATCTGTAAGGCCTTTTCACCTCTCACTCCAATACCAGCGTGAGTGCCATTGAAGTGCCTGTCTTGGTGATTTGGAGTGGGCCAGGGTGCTTAGCCAGACGTGCAGAAACTGTCGTGATGCACTTATCAGCCCAGTGCCAAATGCTCCTGCCCTCTGTTGATCATGACGACAGGAACGAACAAATGTTTTACTTGCTTGGGGTGAGCAGTCTGCTCCTTTCCATGGATAGGCAGGTGAGCGGGGCTCAGCGGGCTGTGGATGGCCTCAGAGAAGGATGGTGCTGTGGGTGAGGCACTGGCTTTGGACTTGGAAGAGCCGAATTCCATTCCTGTCTTTGCCACAAACTCCCGAAGTGACCTTGGGCAAATCACTTAACATTTCCATTCCTCAGTTCCCCAACTTCAAAGTGGTGACAGTGGTGCTCTCTTCTGCGCCCTCCCCTCCCCCTGTCTTGTCTACTGAGGCTGTAAACACTTCCCTTGAGGGACTGTCTCTGACTGTCTTCACTGGGCCCAGCGCAGGGCCACCCTGCTCTTGGCTGAGGCACGTGCTACTGTAACGCAAGCAACAGGCATAACAGCAGTGCTTGGAGCAGGGTACGTCCCACTCAGCGTTGTGTCCCACTCGGTGTCGCTCAGCGCTGTGAGCGGTGGGCGGTGGTGCATATGTATTTATTTGTATTTCAGTCATGCCTACAGGCCCCAGTCCAGGGTCAGGGCCCCATTGTAGCAGCTGCTGCACCACACGTGAGAAGCCGGTCCTTGGCCGTTGTCGTAGAAGGCGGTTGTGACGGCTGCTAGAAGACCTTGTGGTGCGTTGAGAGGACATGAGCGGCTGACAGCCCCCTTGGAGGCGTGCGTCTGCTATGCTTTCGTAGTCACTCTGCTCCAGAGTTACCGTCAGGGTTTTGCAGTGGCAAATTAACTGAGTTTTGCCATGTGCTGGGCAGTCTGGCTTTGAGTCCTTCTCGCTGTCATTTCATTAGCTGGGACATCCGCACAAAAACTTCTGCTCCTGCGGTTTCTTAGCACCAGAAGCTACTTACGAAGTTAGTAATTAAACTGGAGGCCCTTGGACTCCGGCACCTTGCCTGAGCGCTAAAGTCACATAAAATGAAAGCGTCTTGTCTGTCTGCAGTGAGGGAACTCCACTTGCCGCTCAGTAAGGGGCACAGCTCTACAGTATATGCCCAGAATAGTCTTTGCCATGGTCCGCGAATTGTAGCTTCCGAGAGAATTGAATGTGTGAGACTATAGCTCTGCTCTCAGAATGGGGACTGATGTCCCTGTGTCACCTTGGCCCGTGTGTCGTGTTTGTTGGCCCAAATCCACATGATGCCATTAGCTGGCTCTGCAGGTGGGGGAATGGCAGTGGAGTATTTCCAACACAGACTAGGAATAAATGAGCAGCTATGAGATAGTAGCTTCTCCAGTCAGCGGCTGGTTCTGGGGCCTGGCGCAAGGGGAGAATGATTATCATACTGGTTTTACTCTCCAGCCCCCGTGGCCCCCATCGCTGGTGTATATGTGGTGTCTTGAGCATAGATGGCAATGGTCTCCCATCGCCTCTCTCATCACCCTTTCCATGGCAGCAGGAAGTGAGAGGGCCCAGGTTTTCAAAGCTGACTAATGATTTTGGTGCCCAACTTGACACGTCCAAGTGGCCCTGTTTTCAGAGGCAGGAAACCAGTGTGTTTGGAAAGTTGGGCCCCTTAAAGGCGTCTCAAATTAGGCTTCCAAAATCACTCCTGGGAGTCTTGGCCCCCCTGTTTTGTTACTTACACAAGGCACCCCGAGTGGCCAAAGAAACGGGGGCTCTGGGATACCTGTTCCTGCTAGTTGGTGTATGGATTTGTTTTCTCTTTTTCAGAGACTAGAGAGGTGCATGGGCATTGTGACATCACTGACCAATGGGGTGTCGGAGAGGGAAGCTAATGATGCCCTAAATGCTCACGTAAGTGCCAGATGTGGTTTTTCCATTATCTGTTCTGGGGTAAGGCAGGGCGGTAGATGAGGGTTGCGGGGGGGGGGGGGGGGGGGGCTACTCCTTCCAGTTTGGCGGTGACCCATTCATGCAGCATAACCCCACGTAACTAAGTTTTACTCCAACTCCATAAAGCACACGTTCAGTATAAATATATTATTCCTTAAATATCATCCACACGTACATCTCGCAGTGATTGTGTCTTGGCAAGTTACAAGCTTTCTGTAGATACCTTACATGTTACTCTTTACGGATAAGTATTCTGTAAGACGTGTTTGGTGTAGTGAGTTTGTCAGGTCTGAGATGAGAGTTGTTTGCAAAGAACAGGGGACCCTCTGCCAAGGGGTTTCTTTGTCACAGAAGTTAATCCTGACAAGAAGAAATAATTCACCCAGAGGCACCTCCACGAGACGGCAGCCATGGGGGCTGTCGGCCAGCCAATGTGTACCCTGCTAGGAGCAGTGGAGCGGGCGCTGTGCCACCTTCACCAATCTGAACGCTGACCGGAAGTTCTCCAGAGTTGTTTTTTTAAGAAAAACGCTTACTCCATGTGTCGTAAAATTCGGCAGCAATGCCACGCTGTGTTTCCTTGCTGAAACCTGGCTGACTCTTTTGCTCTTCCATCATAAGCCCACCCTGTAAGCTTGCTTGTGAGTGCTGGACAGTTGGTACTGATCTACCACGAGAGGGGTGCGTATGCATGTTTGTGAATACGCACTTGCTTATGTGGTGGTGGTGACATGCCTGTGATTGCAGTTATCATGCACTTTTTTGCACACTCCCTCTTCATACATAGTTTCTCTGCTTGAGCTCCTCGGAATCCCCATTCCCAGTGGTACAGTCTTCCCACTGCACTTGCTTCTGGTCCTGAAAAGTTCCCACATCATCGCCTGCTCCCTGATGATGTTGCTGTGTAGAGAACACTCCAGTAATTTTTAGAGGTTCTAAAATGTGTTGGCTGCAGTTTTCTCCCCCCTTGTATCTTTGGCTAGCTGGAGTCATGGCACTAGGGGAGCCTGGCTTAGCAGGAGGAGGGATGCAAACATGGGGCCTGCCAAAGCCCACTGGTGCTAGTGGAAGCCTTTCCCATGTGGCTGAGTGAGTGAGCAGTGAAGTGTGTCCCACACAACTCTGACACACCTCTTGTGAAGCCCCAGGTGTGGGGAGGGTGCCTCACGGGGTGGCCCTGAGGCCTTCAGGGTGATCCTGTGGAGTAACCTGCATCGCGCAGGTGTGGCCTCACTGCTTGTGAGTAATGTGGGCATCCAGAAGTCCTGCCAGTAAAACCTTCAGACCACTCCCCACCGCCATGGAGTCTCTCACTTAGGAAGAGCATTGAAGCATTGCTTGAACTACGTATTTTAACTCCAAAATCTGTGCGCGTGCAGGATACAGGCACAGGACTCAATGGACTTTGCCGATATGAACGATGGGGAAGCTCTGTAACTTTCTGCTGCTGAATTCCCTGGGGGCGGCTGTGCGCTGGTACGGAGCGTCCCTGTCCTAGACCTGAGAAGAGCTTCTCGTGTCGTCAGCACCCCACCTGAGCGAGGCCTAGTGTTGCTCACCCATGTTGCTTCCCTTTCCCCTTGCAGGTGTGTAAAGGAGCCCCTCAGCATGAGGAGATCTGTCTGGGCCTCTTCACCCTGGTCCTCACGGAGCCTACTCAGGCACAGAAGGTAAGGCACGGTATGCCCAGCTCCTGCCTTGGGATGGCTTCTTTCACTGGGCGCTCTGCTTACCAGACAAGACGTTTCTAACTGTGGCGGCTTTCCAGAGGCGCCTGCAGGCACTGAGGGCTCCCTGGGCTGGTGTCCTCAGCTCAGTGAGCGATGCTGATGGTATGGAGGAGATTACTCAGCTCCTACTGTTCTACTTTCAGTGTGTTCACATGGCACAAACATTGGCCTTTGTATTTCAGCAACAGCAGCTATGCTGGGGGATGTTAATGCTGTCGTACCAAGGAACGGAGTCTTGGTGGCTGTATCTTTGGCAGCTTTTGGGTTAATTGTTTTTGGTGGGGGTGGTGGTGTCCTAAATAAACGATGGGAACTGGGGAAGGCTGTTACCTCCTGTCTCTGCGGTTCCAGAATGGAGATGTTTCTGGCTGGCCAGATGTATTTGCGTACAAAAGTAATTATCTAAAATCTGGATAATAAGCAAATTCATTCCATAAGCAAAACTGTGTGTGAGAAGCCCGGCTCTAATAAGTTGGCAAGCTGGATTTTGTTTTTAAATATCTTTTGGAATGGGCTGTTAACAGCTATTTAATTTCCTGGATGCAGGTTAGACAGTGTTGCTGCAAACCAATGAAGCGTTTTGGGAATGAAATGGAGCGTGATTTTTTTTTTTTTCTTGTAGAAATTGTGACTGCGTTGTAGGTAGAAGGATTTAGTAAAGGGATTTGCCCTGCTTTGCAAATGCAGTGAAATGCCATCCAAATACTTTGAGATGCAGATTGCGAACAGCTTCTCAGCAGGAGTAGCTAAGGCACAAGATGGGCAAGTGACACTGCCAGAAACACCGGGTCATGTGGTGGTATTTGAAACTCCCATCCTGGGCTTCTCTACATGCAGCCTTTTGCACTAGCCACTGACTGGCACTGCTTTTCTGCTGTAGCCTGCCTGCCTGCCTGCCTGGCCACTGTAAGCAGGGACCTGGAGGTAAAAACAAGAGTACAGCTTTTTGCTGCATTATTCATGTTACAAACACGCAGTAAGGGACAGTTACTTTGTTCTGAAGAGCGCAGTCCAAGTGAAGATGAAAGGCAACAAGTGTGTATAACAGACAGAGAGAAGAGGGGAAGGGTAACAGTGCTGGGGAGAGCTGATTAGAGAGCCTAGCTATGTGAGCTGTTAGCTGTGTTAATGAAATGGGTTTGCTGTCTAGTAATTGGATTGACAGGGAAAGCAGCTCCTTCATTTCCCCCTTTTCTCCTGTCACTTCTTTGGAAGCCTTGGCTGTCATATAGAAATGAAGAACATGAGTCAACAGTGTGTGTTTTGTTTAAACGTGGTCCTCTTGTTTATTGCTAGAACAGCCTGAAAATGGGTATGAAACTGTTTTCTGGTTTAAAATCAGTGTACACCTGAAATTGCTGGTTGCTTGGGGAGGGAGTTTTCGGATGCAACCCCTTGGAGATTGTGGTGGTTCTCCTGAACTGGAAAATATTCCAGAGCATCATGATTCTCCACGAAGTGAGGTGGCCAGTGGATGCCGTGTAAGTGAGTGGGGAGGTTCCCCTCTGAAGTACCTGAGGTACCTGGAGTGACCAGCGCTGGAGTAGCACAGAGGCCCTGAGCCAGTTGAGAAACGGGAGCAGTGGAGCGTGTGCATGTTCAGGGGGAGGAGGGGTGTCTCTCCAGCTCGGAAAGGTTATTGTTGCTGCTGAGGTTTGGCTGCGTGACTGGGTCAGCGGGTGTCCCAGGCCTTTCCCTGGGGTCCTGCAACGCTGGCACGGGTCCTGCTGGCTGCACGTTCGGAAACGGGTCATTGGCAGTGTTCTGTCATGGAGTCAGGGAACTGCCCATTCTCTCAGTGCCGTGACACATACCGAGGGCTTTCGCTTGCCGCATTGGCTCAAAAGCAGCCCTGGAAGGGCTGGGAGTCAGTGATGCTGAGGGGTGTTTGGTTCGAATGCTGTTCAGTGGATAGGCAATGTGCAGCATTTAAAGGGATTGAAGTAAACTCTTGAGGTGAGGGCTCTTCGTGGTCTGGTGTGAGCAGGGCTGAGTGGCCAAGTGTTAGGGATGCACTGTAATTGGACTAAGAGTGACTCATGCAGTTTTCTCTCTTCGCTGAGCCAGTGCTTTAAGGCTCGGGCTCTCTAAACCAGGGCCATAGCTCCACCTTCACCACCGACCCAGGACTGCTAAGCGGGGGGGTGTCTCTTTCAGTGGAGTTGTAGTTATGTCCCCAAAATGACTCTTCTTAAAATACCAAACCAAACAACTCCCCTCCCTGATCACTAGGACCCCCCCACACACACACACACACTCTTTGCTGATGCAAGCAGGCTTCCCCGCGGCTGAGCTGGGTTCTGTTCCGCCTTCCCATCAGTCACCAAAGCTGCTTCCAGGTCCTGACTCAGGAGCTGCTGGTGCAGCAAGGACACAAACCGATTCTCCCCGTCAGGGCTGCGCATGTGGGGCCAGTGCTCAGAGAAGTCTCGACCAGGCTGGTTCTGAACTAGGCCCCAGACAGCTACTGCAGTCACAAATATCACGTAACTGGTGCCTGCCTTCCTCTGCTCCAGCTCAGTGGCCACCCCAAAGTGTAGGCTAAGTGCTCACCGCAGTCCACATGCTCTGGTATGGAGACTATGTAGTCTCTTAAAGGGTTAAACTCTTCCAATTAGAGTGAAATCCCCTTCTGGTGAGTTGTGATAAACAATCACTCCGGCAGGGCAGGGGTGTCCTGGCACCTGTACCCGGTCGAAGGGGTCTCCAGTCAGACTCTTCCTTGTGTTTGCAGCACCAGTGTCCTCCTTCCCTTTCATCTGTGCTGTGCCCATGGCTGCCCCGCTGCACAGGGTAGAGCGACGCTGGGCAAACAGTTCCCACCTGCTCTGTCTTCTCCGCATGTTCCTCTGTGGGAAGGGCAGTGAGGGGCAGAGCCTGCGTCTGTGACACCGTGATGCTGACAGGCAGTGAATCGCTCTGCCTCGGCGGTGGCAGTGGAGGGCACAGCTGCTGCTCATGGCCCTACTCATTAGCCACCTGGCTGGCTCTGCTGCTTTGGTCAAGCACTTCCCTGTTCTTAGGGGATAATTGGATCAGCCAGCGGGATGGGGGCAGGGTTCTGTTGTGGTGGGTCATTGCCTCCTTCCTCCTCCCCCCCCCCCACCCCCTAGTCCCCAGCGGGCATCTGGAGCCAGGACTGCAGAGTTTTATTTCTGGCTTTGCCACTGGCTCACTGCATGACCTTGGCAAGGACCCGCATCCCTCTGTGACTCCCATCTCTGTCTGTAAAGGGGGGATATAGCTTGCCCAGCTGATAAGGGACTTGTGGTGGCTCACTGCTTGGGGCAGGCTTTGAGATCCTTGCATGAGGGGCAAAGCTCCCTTCCCACAAAGCTGACAGGTTCAGGAATCCCTTCCCCCATCACAGAAACACAGTCAGCTCTAGTGGGGCCTATGACCAGAGCCCTGCAACTGCTCAGGAGGGAGAATTGGCCCGGGAACCCCCTGGGGGAATTGGTTGGTGGAAGGTAACTCCTGGCATGGAACGTGGCCAGGATGCCAGGGTTAGCGGCCACAGAAAGGGTGTGGGGTCTGTAATGATCACAAGAGCCAGGGCCACGGTATTGTGTCTCCCGCAAAAACGGGGATGTGCTGCCTGAGGATTTCTGGGTGCTAAGGCCGAGGGGCTGGAATACTTTGTTAATGTCTCCTGCTCTTTATCTGCAGTTTGACCCCCCTGAGACTCCATCGCCACCCCACCCCACCTCTCTCATCTTCGTTTCCTTACTCCCAAATCTCCTTGGTATCTGTTGACACCTGTGTAGCCACGGTTGGTAACTCCTGAGCTCCAGTGGGGCTGCGGCTGGAGGCTGGCTGGCCGCACGGACTCTGGCCGTTTGTGGGGAGTTCAGACACCAGTGGGGCTGATCTGCAAGTCTCACTCATTTAATTTGTGTTGGCTGGAAATGTGGCTGACATGGTACTTGCCGTTTATTGCCGCTGCCTGAATTGGGCATCCTGCGTGCTGGGGCCTCTCGCTAAACTTGTCTTGCTCCCTGTTCCTCCCAGTGTCTCATCCACCCTGTTCTCTGATGACAGTGCTTCTTTGTGCTGGCTCCTTTGGTCATCCCTTCCTGCGTCCCAGTTCCACGCGTTGGTATCCCTTTCTCTCCTGCCTTGCTGCAGCCCCAGCATTGGCTGGTGGGAAGATAAGCGCCAAAAGTGGGCTGGACCTACAACTTCCCCTGCTTTTTGTGGAGACCTTGTTAAAAGACAGCTCTGTGCCTCCCACTACTGGCGTGGGAGGCTACCGACACCTTGCTGGCTGATTAAGAAGAAATGGGATCACAGCCGCCCCCTTCCCAGCCTGTTGAGGATCAGCTGAGGGATGCAGCCCCCCACGCTGGCAGAGATTAGCCGTGGTAAACTTGTCCAGCTGTGAGCCAGGACACTCGGCCCTTCAAATATCCAAGTGACAGCAGATGATGTGTAAGAAGCTGCCTCCTCCTCCCTGTGCCCTTTTGCTTTAATTAACTTCTGCTCTTGGACAAGAGGGCAAACAGAACCTCTCCTCCGAGTTTGAAGTGCCCATTTTCCCTTGGGTCTCCATCACGCGCCCCCCTCCTGCTGGAAGGGGAGGCTCTTCTGCATGGCCTGATTTATCTGTTTAAACTGCACATCCATCAGGCTGTTCCCTTCCTATTAATTAAATGGGCTGTCTGAGGGGGTGGCTCTGACCCGCCGAGAGCAGGGACGAGATGATGAATCACTTGCATCCTTGAAACTCATCTGGCGATTCAGGTTCCCTTCCCTTGCCATCCAAGCAGGGTCACTTCTCCTCATGCCACCCACCCTTTGCTCCCCATCCTGTGGTCAAGACAGATTAACAAGGATCCCATCTCATCTGCTTGGGTCTCTGTGGGTGAGACATGGAACTCCAGGGGCTGAGTAACAGTGCGTCTTGTACTCACCGTCCGACTTCCACCTTGAGCTGAGTCCAGTTCCAGACCTGCTCTTAAACAACTTTCATTTCCCCAAACCCTTTGGGACCCATGTGGGGTGAGAAGCTGAAATACAGCAGGACCTGTTGGGTGGGCTGGCTGCATCCTTCCCCATGGCACCAAAATACCCAGCGCTCAGGCAGCATCTTCCGAGTCTCTGTTCTTGCTGCTCCCCCCCCCCCGGGGCCTTTTAGAAACAGGCCCCCGTCACACAGAATGTCCTCCTCCAAGCTTGTCCTCCCATTTTTAGAGAGTCAGGAACCGGTTCGGGGTCTCTTGGGCTGGGCTCCATGGGTGTCGCGTCACAGTCCAAGTGAAGGCTCCCTCTGGGCTTGCACTGCAGAGCTTCAAGTGTGTTACCCCCTTGGAGCATGGCCACAAGGTAGCTGTCACAGGGAGCCGTAGCTATATGAAGCCAGCAAGTTTCTCTTTCAGAGCAATTCTTTGAACCCCACTGTCCTTGGGTGTCATGGTAAGGGTTTCCTTGACCATACAGCTTCCTTGGGTCACTAAGTCAGCGTGCCCGGGGTTAAATGCAGACAGGCCTCACCTCTGGGTGCGGGGAGGGGAAGCTCACAGCAGCAGGAGTATACCACACAGGAGAGGAGTCTGAGAAAAGCAATTAGACGTTACTGACTGAGAGGGAAAGATACTAGAGAGACAAGGCGGGTGGGGTGATACCCTGAGACAATGCTGCGTACAAGGAAAGGCCAGATGTGGATCTCATGAGCACTACTAAGGACATGCAGACATAATTGTCTGCGAGGGGAAATGCCGGGGGTCACTGAAGGCCTTTAGGGGACTAGTAGCAGAGTGTCATGGGCTGTAATCAGTGATGAGCTGCCAAAATCTTAACAATCGGTTCCCTCCTCACCCCATGAGGGGGTTGTGGCCCGGCCCTTCGGGACTCCTGCCCTATCCATCCCCCTCCCCTGTCCCCTGACTGCCCCCAGAACCGGGCAGGAGGGTCTCATGGGCCACCATGATGGGTGCCCCCCCTGCTCCTAAGAGCCAGAGGGACCTGCCGGGGGGCGAGGTGGGGAGTCCCGGTGGTGCTTACCTGGGGCGGCTCCCAGGAAGCATCCAGCAGGTCCCTCTGGCTCCTAGGGGTGGGGTAGTGTAGCTAGGGGGGAGCAGGGGGAGCGGCCACTCCCCCCACTGATCACATCAAAAGTGGCACCTTAGGCACCGATTCCGTGGGTGCTCCGGGGGTGGAGCACCCACGGGGAAAATTTGGTGGGTGCAGAGCCCCACCGGCAGCTCTGCGCCCAGCCCTACCTCACCTCCGCTCCGCCTCCTCCCCTGAGTGCGCTGCCCCGCTCTGCTTCTCCGCCCCCGGCTTCAGGGGGAAGCCTGGGAGGGCTAAGAAGCAGGCGGCGGCTTCGTGCTCAGGCCCAGGGAGGCGGAGGCGAGCTGGGGTGGGGAGCGGTTCCCCTATGTCGCCCCCCCCCCCCCGGGTTACCTGCTGCGGTGCGGGCAGCGCGTTCAGGGGAGGAGGCGGAGCAGAGGTGAGCTGGGGCCGGGTGCGGGGCGGGGAGCTGCTGGTGGGTGCTCTGCACCCACCAAATTTTCCCCGTGGGTGCTCCAGCCCCGGAGCACACCACTTTTGGCCGGTTGTTAAATTTAGAAGCCCTTTTAGAACCGGTTGTCCCTTACGGGACAGCCGGTTCTAAAAGGGCTTCTAAATTTAACCGGTTCTAGCGAACTGGCTCCAGCTCACCGCTGGCTGTAATTAAGGACAGGAAGAGGTAAGATCTGCACCAGGAGGGGTGCTGACTCTGGCATAGTCCTGTGGGAAGAGGTAGCAGCCTGGTCATCTGAGACTGGACAAAGCAGTAGGGAGCTTAGCGTGGGGTGTAGTCCCAGACCAGCGGATCCCATCAGCCCCTTCCATCTCTGCGACTCGCAGGCCTTGCAGGAGTTGCAGTGGTGTGTGTTAGGCTGAAGCCAGCGAGGCAGCTGCCTGAGGTTGGCGTTAAAGGCCAACGTTCCCTGGGGAGGCAGCAGGCGGCTCAGCGGGCTGGGCCCTGGCTCCTGTTTACGGAAGCTCCTTTAGCATCTCAGACTGATAAAAAGCCACATGAAACCTCCACCTGTTGCGTGAGTGTTTTATCCCTTCAGGTGCTGCATGAAAGGGGGAGAGCACCTGAGCGTGGGGAGTCCAATCAAAGAGCTCTTCCAGGGCCTCATTAACTCTCCAGAGGAGAATGATGAGACCACAGCCCTGCTCTCCGGAATAGCATGACATTTAACAGCACAAATTAACATTCATGTGGAATGACTTAGCAAATTACTTCCTAATCACTCCCATCCCACTGCTCGGAGAGGAGGCAAGAGGAAGCCAGGGAGAGCTGTCAGAGCTGGTTACACCTTGGCCACTTGCTTTTGGAAAGGCCCTTCCTTTGCTGAGAATGTGACGCCTAGAATTGGCTGTCTTCAGGGTGTGCCCTGGGCGAGGGGGGGGGGTCAGGATTTCAGTGGTATGGGTTGGTCTGTGAACTGAAGTTAGGCTAATTAACAGCCCATCCCGTGGTCTCTGCTTGATGAGTGGGAAGCCATCCACGGCTAGCAGTGATGTGGGAAGGAGCAGGTGGCATGGGAGTAGCCTGCTTTCGCTGCTGCAACTCTGGGCACCACTGGTTAGCCAGAGCCCTGTCGTGCTTGAGTTAGTTACCCTGACTGGTGTAGGTGCAGCATCAACTGTGGCTGGTGTCTGAGACCCGGGAGTGGTGTAGGGGGGAGGCTTTGGGGATTGGGATGTGTGGGGGTTTTACCAGGCCAGACCTCCATATGTGCTGTTCTCTGCACCACAAGTGGAGAGGCTGAGGACTAAATGGGCCACAGACTGAACTGCTGTTTCACTTCTAGCATTGGTCTCGGCAGGGCAGAACATGGGGGGCAAGAAGCGTGGGTGTGGAGCGCTTTGGGCCCCAGCTCCATCGATCCAGCAACTTTCACCACCATTGTGAGCCAGCCTTGCCTTTGGGGGGAGTTCTGAGTGCAGGAGAACTGGGCTAGCCCATGAACCAGTGTTTAAAGGCACCAGCACAGAGGCTGAGAGGGGACTCCGGTGGAATAAAATTCTAGCTTGGTGTGACAGCGATAGGCCAGGTCTGAGGGGAAGGGAGCTTGGCTCTCCAACACAGTATCCCCGGTTATTCCCTCTGCCTGGATCCCCGGGGGTGCTCCTGCCTTACATGCCGATTCTGGTGCTAGTTTATTGAGTGTCCCAAGCCCTCAGCCAGGATCAGGGGCTTTATAAATCAGTCCGTTCGCTATGCTGCTCAGGTGGAGTCACCTGTACCCATCTCCCCCCACGTTGTCTCTGCTGCAGTGTTACCGGGATCTGGCGTTGGTGAGCCGAGATGGCATGAACATTGTTCTAAACAAGATCAACCAGATTCTCATGGAAAAATACTTGAAGCTGCAGGATGCCTGTCGGACTCAGGTGAGAGGAGAACTGCCTTGGAGTCGAACCTGATATCGGCCCTGGTGAGAGCGGAAAGGGGACAAGGGACTCAGCATCTTGGGGTTTGGTGACGGGATTGGAACCGTAAGCAGGAAGGGAATGTGGAGGAAAGAGCAATGTTGGATGAGTGTCCTCCCCCCAACCATTGCTGCTAACACCCTCTTAGATGTGACCCTAGTGAACTTGGGGCTGTGGCGGTCTGTCTGTCTTGTGCCACAGAGGTGTAGTCATGGCTCTGTGGCCAAGGCTGTGCCGGGATCTGCGCTTGAAGCCACATCAAATTCCCCCTCTCAATCTGGCTCTGTTCTTCTCTGTCTCCAGCTGGTGTGGCTGCTGCGGGAGCTGGTGAAGAGCGGGGTGCTTGGGGCAGATGGCGTCTGCATGACCTTCATGAAGCAGATTGCAGGTGAGTGCTGCCTTGGGCCGGGTTCCTGCAGCAGTAGGGACTGGCCCCAATTGCGCTGCACTGCCCCAGGGCCCTGCCCAGCTATGGCTGCACCAGCAGGAGATCCACCCCATGGCAGCTGGAACAAAGCACGCTGCCTTGCTTGGGGTCTATGACGCCTTGCCCGAGCTGGGCTGGGTCTGGACTTGCAATGGAGGCAGCTCACCCCCAGCTCTCAGAGCCTCGCTTTGCAGCAGTGGTGCGTTTCCAAGAGCCGGCTAAACCTACCTGTCAGGGGATGGAGAGGCTAGTGGGGCTGCTGCTTAGGCCTGGGAATCTGCGTCCTCCCTGTGAGGGGTTAATCCCTGGGTTAGGCCAGCAAGAAGCAGGGTGAGGTTAGGCAGCCTAGTGCCAATAAAGTCTCTGGAACAGCCAGTGGGCGTGTGGATTCCTCAACTTGTCAGCATCTCAGCTCCTGTGGCCTGGCACAGTAGAACCACTGAGACCAGCCCTGACCCATCTCTGACATACGGGCAGCCGAGGGGGGTGCTCGCATCCCCTGCAGGGCCTGTAACGCTTCCAGAGGGGCAGGGCCAGGGCCTGGCAGTGTGGTAACAGCTCGTTTGCTCCCCCTGGTTCTCTGTGTAAACAGCCCCCTCTGTGCCATTCCAGGTCCACAGCGCAGTGTCACCACACGTCAGCGCTAGGCACCTACGTCCAGGGAGGAGGAATTTGCATTGCATAATAAAACTTGACATTTCATTTTTATTGTCTACATCTATGACATGGGGCTGGCCCAGCTGGCAATGGAAACCATCCCCTCGGCTGCAGGGAGGGGGAGGGCAAGGCTGGGTTGGAGGGGCCAAATGCTGAGGATGAACCGTGCCCCCCCCCCACCCTATCCTGCCCCCTTGCACAATGTAATAAACATGGTGATGGTGTCCCTGTTTCCCTTCAGTTGAGGCTCCCTGTGCGGGGCCCCATTCTACTCTGACGCTGCTGTCCTGCATTTTGCTATTTTTATGATGCCTTAATTGTTATGATCACATTGCAGTTGCTTGCAGCGTGCCTCATATGCGCTTCTGTATTTCCAAACGTCTGAGTACAGCTCTGGGCTTCTAGCACCTTTAGCAGAGTGCTCCAGCTTCGTGCTGGCGACTTGCTGGGGATCTCATTTAGAGGGGAAGTGAAGGCAGCTGTGAAACATGTCTGGAAGAAAGGGAAAGTTGATAGTAAGGACTTTCCCTCAGGAATTGTGGAAAATTGATAAGGGAAGCAAAGGGACACAAGGAGAAATCTGTGGCCCCAGAGTTACGGACAATAAGGTGTTTTTGAAATATATTCGGGACGAATAGAATCCTGACAATGATATTGCTCCATCACTAGATGGAAATGGTAGAATTATCAATAATGATGCAGAAAAGGTAGACGTGTTCAATAAATATTTCTGTTCTGAGTTTGGGGGGAAAAATAGGTGTGTCTCATCATATGGTAATAATAACACTCTTTCCATTCCACTAATATCTCTGGAAGATGGTGTACAGAAGCTACTAAAGTTAGACATTTTTAAATCAGCAAGTCCAAATAACTTGTATCCAAGAGTTTGAAAAGAGCAGGCTGAGGAGCTTTCTGGACTGTTAACATTGATTTTTAATTAGTCTTGGAGCACTGGGGAAGTTCCAGAAGTTTGGAAGAAAGCAAATGTGCCAAGTTTTTAAAGAGGGTAAATGGGATAATCCAGGTAATTATAGATTTAGCAGCTTTACGTTGATCTCAGAGCGGCTAATACGGGATTCAGTCAATGAAGATTGAGAAAGCACGCGTTAAAGGTATTGAACATTGGCTAAGCGTTAGGTTTCGGAATGACAAGGTGGGTGAGGCGATATCCTTTATTGGACTAATGACTGTTAGCGAGAGAGACGAGCTGTCGAGCTACACGGAGCTCTTCGGGTCTGGGGAAAGTTCTAAGAGTGTGTCAGCTAAATACAAGATCAAAGAGAGAGGTTAGCATAAGTAGCTAGCTCATGTTCTAAGGGACCAGTGTGTGCTAGCTGTTTGATCTTGTATTTAGCTGTGACACTAGTGCCTTTCCCAGACCTGAAGAAGAGCTCAGTGCCGCTCAAAAGCTCTCCTGTCTCACCCGTGGAAGTTGGTTCAGTAAAAGATATTACCTCGGCCACCTTGTCTCTCTCACATCCTGGGACTGACCAGCGACAACAGCACTGCAGGCAGGTCTCAGAATGTACTTGCCACTGAGCGGGTGTGTTTCCAGGGGGGGTCTTGCAGGGATGAGTTCTTGGCCCTGCGTTTTTTAACATTGTAATCAATGTCCTGGAAGAAAACATAAGTTGATCACAGAGAAAGCTTGCTGATGACACACCAATTGGGGGAGTGATAAATAATGCAGAGGACAGGTCACTGATTCACAGCGATCTGGACTGACCAGCTTAGGATGGCTAAATATAAAAGTATACATCTAGGAATAAAGGCCAGGCTCTCTCTCTCCTGGGAAGCAGTGTCTCAGACAGATTTGGGCATCGTAGTGGACAGTCAGCTGAACCTGGTCTCCCAGTGCGACACTGTGGCCAAAAGAGCACATAAACAGGAGAATCTCGAGTAGGAGCAGAGAGGTTATTTGAGCTCTGTATCTGGCACTGGTGGGACCATCGCTGGGATCCTTGGGATCCAATTCTGGTGTCCACAATTCAAGAAGAATGTTGATAAATTGGAGAGGGTTCAGAGAAGATCCCCGAGAATGAGTAAAGGATTAGAAAACCTGCCTCGTAGTGAAAGACTCAAAGAGCTCAATCTATTTCGATTAACAAAATGAAGGTTAAGGTGTGACTTCATTAGTTTGTAAGTACCTACATGGGGAACACATGTAATAAGGGGCGCTTCAGTCTACTAGAGAAAGACATAACATGATCTAATGGCTGGTAACTGAAGCTAGACAAACGCAGACTGGAAATAAAGCGCAACTTTTCCACAGTGAGGGTAATTAACCATGGGGGCAATTTACCAAAGGGTGTGGTGGATTCTCCATTACTGGCAATTTTAAATCAAGACAGGATGTTTTTCTAAAAGCTCTGCTCTAGGCATTATTTTGGGAAGCTCTATAGCCTGTATTATTCAGGTCAGACTAGATGATCACAATGATCCCTTCTGGCCTTGGAATCTATGAATCCAAGACAAGACTTTGCACTCCCATCAGGCCTTTAGCTGAAGATCTCAGAGCACTTTGCAGACATCCGCTAAGCTTTGCAGATTTTCTGGCCCAGAGAGAGGTGACTTGCCCAAGCTCATGAGGTGACTCAGTGGCAGAGCTGGGAATAGAACCCAGGAGTCCTAGGCGCCTGCTCTACTCACAATCCTACATTTATGCCTAAATGCGTGGAGCAGTGTTCCCCGTTTTCCTACCCGACCGATTGCTTTCCTGTCCCAGGCATTCTCTAAAGTGTCTGGTTCTTACTTCCCGTCTCCCCTAAACACCAAATCTCTTCCCTTTCTGCCTCTCACTCTGTTTGCCAGAAAGGTCAATATTGACTCTGTGTTCCAGAAACTGACAGTTCCTCTCTCAAGCATGCTCTAGGAACAAGACCCCCTCCATTTTTTGTATACAACAGAAAATGATGGCAATCACCATGCTTGTTTCTGGGAACATGCTGAACACGTGCTTGGAAGCAGCCAGGTACCTCTGTAGCAGGCAGGATGGGCCAGATGTGAGGCTTGTACTGAGCTGGGGAGGAAAATACTGTCATTATGGTGCTCTGCCTCGCAGGGGCTGGGGCAGAGACGGTGGCTGGTTGGGATAAAGCTGACATCACAGACAATTACATCAATTAATGTAAGTAGCTGTTTGCTCCCATGCTGTGCTCTTGGTTGCAGGTGGGGATGTGACGGCAAAGAATATCTGGCTGGCAGAGAACGTCCTTGAGATACTGACTGAGCAAAGGTATGGTGCGGTGGGAGGCAGCAGTGTTGCTGGGAGCGGTCTTCTGACTGGTGGGAGCAGCGGGCTGGCCTGTGATGGGGAGAGCTGGGGAGAACTGGCTCTTTGGTCATCCGTGGGGCTAATGGAGACCTCCCTGCTTGGGCATGGCAAGGGGTGTGTTAGGGGTTGTGTGTTTGGGGTGGGGTGGGTGGAGACATGTTGATGTCCCCATAGGTTGGCTTGTGGGCTGTCAGCTGGGTGATGCACTGGGATTGCAAGGAACTGAACCTGCCCCTCTGGACTGGATCTGACCAAAGCAGAACATGGCTTCTCCTTGAGTCCATGGCAGGGCATGGACCTTGTTCTCCTGTCATGAAATCCACCGCATGGCTGCAGCACGCCCCATAAGCACAAAATCCTTGTTCCCAAGCGCTGGGGCCGGCAGCGTACACCAGCTGTTGGTGTGTTGGCTGCCTCCCGGGTGTCCCGCTTGGCACTACTGGCTGTTACCTCTTGGGTGTTTTGTAATGCAGCTGGCAATGCCAGGCAGGATCAGACTATCAGTTCTTCTAGCGTGGTGGGTCACAGAAAGCTGATATCCCATAATGCTCCTAGCCAGTTGTGCAATGTGCTGCTGTGATGCCTTCCCCCTGTATGTGACCAGCTTCCCCCTGAAACAATGGGACTTGGTCATCTTGTGCCATGGACAGAACATCCAGGACTCTCTGGGGCAGTTTCCTAGGAATATTTTTCTCCTGACTTTCCAGAGTCCCGATGGAGGGTGTTCCTCTTAGAGGAGTGGTTTGGAATTCATTGCCCAAGAGCTGATCTTTGTCAGCTTCCTGTGCTTAAACAACAGCTCCCCGCTTCGCAGGGGCTGCAACCTTCAATGACTTGCTGTGGCCAGGCAATCGGGAGACATTGTCCTACGGGTTCTGCATTGTCCTTTGTTGGTAAAGCGGGGGCTAGTTGATGATAAACAGACTTGGTAGTGTAGCCCTTAGCTGGGCGGTGGTGTTACTTTTAAATAGATTGATTTTCACAACTCACTGTTTATAATAACAGCAGTTCTCCTGAAATTACTGATTGCTGCGCTTAGCAATCATGGTTCAGCTCCCGCGTACCACTGTGCAGGAGGCCTTTCCCTACACGCTGCCACACAGTGCCATCTAGCGCATCTGCTACAAACCTGCAGGGCTGGAGGGGGCCGGCCCGGGACTTGTTGCTATGGCCTAGAAACCAGTTGGGAGTTCTTAGTCCGCGTGTTTATGTAACCATTAGCGGTCAGCACTGCTAGGGCTTCCCTCTGCCAGCTCAGCTGATGCACCTCAGTCCTGCCTCTGCCCCCAACCCCTGCTGTTCTGTCCTTGGGCCCAGCATTGCCCTGCCAGTTCCTGTCCCAGGCACTGTGGCTGCTCTGCTCCAGGGGCTCCTCTGAAGCAGGCTGCACATCTTGCCAAATTATGTTATGGTTTTGCTTGCGAACAAATGACTAGAAAATGTTTGCTGGGGGAAAAGCAACTTCTCTCCCATGTGATTCAAAGCCACATTTGGACTGGGATGTGCAGGAGCCAGCCCAGCACATTAAATCACAGGAGATTTCCCCTGGGGGTAGGAGTTTGTCAGGGAAACGATGTGAGGGGAAAGGCTAAGCCCGATTTGGAGGCATTGCTCGATTTTTCACAGCACACGCAGGTCAGAGAATGTCTGAGCACAAACAGAGCTGAGCCCTGGGAGGGAGCCTGCAGGGAGAACCTGCAGCTCTTTGCTGGGATTTATATGCTTTGATTAGGGGGAAGCCAAGACTTTAATTAAACAGCACATGAGAAAAATCTAATTCTGCATTCAGAATGTCGACTGCTTTGTTTAATTAAATACAGCAACAACAGAGCCACTCCCTGAGCTCTGGCTGGCTTGGAGAGGAGGCGAGCCCGCCACCACTGCTACACTGGATAATTTAGCCACTGGCCACTAGTGGCCAAGCGAACATGACGCTCATTTGCTCTGCCTGCCGGATCTGTTAATCCTGGGGCTGCTGGCGGCTTCTTGACCCCTTTTGACAATGGTTTTATATTCGTCCGCATCTTGGTTGGGCGAGGGGAGGAAACTGACCTGACAGCCTACCAGGCTTCGTTCCTTAATGATTCCAGGCACTGCCCAGATGCAACTTCAACCCCCGCTTCTTGCTGCCAGTCCAGACAGCTCGACTGCCTGTTTAAGCTGTGTGCGAGCACAGGGGTTAGGGGCAGTCTAGAGTGCCTGGGAAAGCAAACACTAGTCACATCTTCGGGGGCTCTTCCCCCCACCCCTCCTGGGTGATTTAGGGCAGCTGACTCATTTGCCATTGAACCATTATCTCCTGGAGTTACAGCTGCAGCATACGCAGTGACCCTTGTGCAGGGCTCTGATTTACAGCTCTCCAAGCTGAGCAATGGGGGTGATTATCAATCACGCTAAAGGCACCGAGCTATTCTGGCCCATTCCCAGTTCATGGCTGCAAATAGCAAGGCTGGATAATTTACTGGCCGGCAATGTTTGTCATTGCGTTCAGGGAATCGGTTCTGATGCTGCAGGGGTCCGGAGGGAATAGTTCACTCTAGGTAAATGGCAGCATTATGGAATTACAGAAACGTGGTTCTTTGTGGTGCTGGAAGCAGGCGAGAGCCTGTGAGGGGACGAAGGTCTCAGCCCCAGAACTCCTGTGTGCCTGTCCTCTAGAGCCTGTTAGGGCCTGGGGCACTGCACAGGGAGGGTGGTCAAAGTAACTAGCTAGATTGGCAGCAAAACCTAGTCAGCTGCTGGCCTGGCTTGATAGAATGCATCTGCTTCTGGAAGACGCCAGCTTTGGTCCCCCCAGGCCCGGCAGACCAGGAGTGTCACTGTCTGTGCAGCCTGCGAGGGCCCATCCTTGTCGGAGGCTGGAGCCAGTTGCCCAGGTTAGAGACCCGGGCACTGCGAGTGGGGCAGGTGCAATACACAGCTAGGACTTGCACTGGAGGGAAAGGCCTGTTTGGTCTCCCAGCCCCTCCTGCTTCTCTGGTCCCTGCAGCACTGACTCCAGTGTGTTGCCCAAATGTCTCTCCTCTGATGCTGCTCCCAGCCCCTCTGCTACAACCTTGTGCATCTCCCTGGTGGTTACGCCGTTCTCAGTCACAGCTGCTTACTCCAGGTCCTCCCCCGTCCCCTCGGTGCTCCCACCCTCCTGTTCGTTTGCCTTTCCTTCTCCTCGCGTTCTTGTTCAGCCAGGTGAAGGGGGCACCTAGCTTGGTAGCTGGCGTGTTACTGAAGGCTGACGGAGCCGTTCTCGTTGTGCTCACTGAAAATACGGGGACAAGCACAGCCTCCTCCGGTGCTGCCACTCGTCCCGTAGCCCTGGGGATCCGGATCTTTCGGCAGCGCCACATTGTTTACCGTAGGATGCACGTAGTCCGTGAGCGGGGTGGCAGCCCAGAACTGCAGCCTGATGAAACGAGGAGCTGCTGTTCGAAAGTTGATGCTTCGTTAACATCAGTAGCATGTGACTGTCTGGTCTGGACACTCACAACATTTGCTGGCTCCATCTGCTCTGACAGGCTGAGCTGGGAAGAATGAAAGCTCATCTTGTGCGATCTAATGCCGGCATTGGATGTCTCTAGTTCTGTTTACCCTGCGTTGTGTGCACTGGGTCCTGGCTATTGATGCCGTGAGAGAGCTGCTGGGTGCAGAAAGTTACACTAAGGCCAAGTTTCCCTATGGCCCAGCAGCTGATTCCCATTGTCACTGGCATACCCAGTTACCCTGCAGGGTGCCCCAGCTGGCCCGAGGTTGCATGGCCCTGTCAATGTATGCAGAACTGCACACACAGGGAAACCCACCCTTCCCCAGCGTGCTGGCCATGCACATAGGAGAAGCCAGGCAACAGCTTGTGAGAAGGCTCTTGGCAGAGAGGGGAGGGGTTGCTGGCAGGGCTGGGGTGTGGCGGAAGGTCAGCACTTGGTGGATGAGGGCACAGATTCATAGATCCTAAGGTCAGAAGGGACCATTATGATCATCTAGTCTGACCTCCTGCACAACGCAGGCCACAGAACTTCACCCACCCACTCCTGCGAAAAAAACCTCTCACCTATGTCTGAGCTATTGAAGTCCTCAAATCGTGGTTTAAAGACTTCAAGGAGCAGAGAATCTTCCAGCAAGTGACCCGTGCCCCATGCTACAGAGGAAGGCGAAAAACCTCCAGGGCCTCTTCCAGTCTGCCCTGGAGGAAAATTCCTTCCCGACCCCAAATATGGCGATCAGCTAAACCCTGAGCATATGGGCAAGATTCGCCAGCCAGATACTACAGAAAATTCTTTCCTGGGTAACTCAGATCCCACCCCATCTAATATCCCATCACAGGCCATTGGGCCTATTTACCATGAATATTTAATTTCCAAAACCATGTTATCCCATTGTACCATCTCCTCCATAAACCAAGACCAAGTGGGAAGCATGATGGAAGGCACAAAGCTGGGGCCGGGAGGAGGAGGAGGTACCGATGTTATAACACTAGCTAAAGGCTAGCTGAGCATAGGGCTGTGCCATCCGCTCTTCATGCGGCTTTAAAAAGGCCAGCTGTAACTCAGTCCCCAAGTGGGGAACCCTGCACACTAATGCTGGATGAAAAAGCCTGTATCCCTGTGTGGTGAGTGCTTCCCACGGAGGTGAGCCGGGCTGAGCATGTGCCAACTCCTGGTTGGGAGGGGGCTGGGAGATGCAAGAAGCTGGATTTGATGGGCCTGGGGTCTTAACAGATAACAGGTTGCAGGGTAGAGGTGACTGGCTCTCGCTATAGTCCGGGTAAGTTGTTCAGTCCTGCTCCTGACCCCTTCCGGGAAAGCGTGTGATCCAGTGTTTAGAGCAGGGCTGGGGGGTCAGGACCTGCTGAATTGTGTGACCTAGGGGAAGTTGCTTCCTCCCATGCCTCGATTTCCCCATTTCTGGGATGGGGATTAATGCTAATAGAGCGATTAACAGGTCTTGGCTGGAGAGGAGGGTGGTGCTGGCTCAAGGTGCTGTCCCTTGCTTGCTTCCAGAGAGTGGGTGCTGAAGAGCAATATCCTGATTGCCATGGCTGTGTACACGTACCTGCGGCTCATCGTGGACCATCACGGCACCTCGCAGCTCCAGGCCCTGCGCCAGAAGGAGGTGGACTTCTGTATCTCCCTGCTCCGGGAACGGGTGAGGGGCTGTGTGATTGGGGTGCTGGTAGGGGGAGAGGTCCCCCTCCGAGGGAGTGCCTGGGTGCAGTTGTGGGGGTGGGGGGGACCTGTTTGTCCCAGCAGACACGTGGTTTTGGTCCTTCCTCCGCCAGGAGCCTGAGCCCTGCCAATCTGTGTACCTTTTCAGCTTGTCCCATACAGTTGGGGGTGTCTGGGGTGCAGGCAGCAGCACTTGCAGCTGCTGTGAAATCGGAAGCGGTGGGCTCTGCTCCCTGCATGCCTGGCTGGAAGTTTGCCCATTGGTTGGCGTGTTCTCAGCCCAGCTCTCTTCCCCCTGGCACTGAGAACAGCTGGTTTTATGGGGCTAGTTCCTGTGGGGCCTCTGTCCCAGGTCCAGGCCCATTTCCCTCAAGCTCATCACAGGCACTGATGCCTTCTTATCGTCTAGCTGCAGCCCCCCAAAATGCCAGCATCTCTGTGGTGTGCAGCCAATCCCCACCTGTGCTCTAGAAGCCACAGAACCCCTGGCTTGGCGGAGGAGGCTGGAGGACTCTGGGGCCATGCTTCCCTTCAGGGTTATCAGTCCTGCTGGCACGAATGGCTCTCTGCAGCAGGTAGGGGTCAGCCCCTGTGCCCCACATCTGTCTCCCCTCCACCCCCCCCCCCCGCCTTCTCCTGAGCTGGCGGGACTGCTCAAGCATCAAGGGCTGAGCTTCAGAGACTGTCCACAGTTGTGGAGATGAAGCGCTAGATTTACGGCCCCGTTGTTTGTTTTACACTAGAGAACATTTTAAAATAGCCATTGACCTTCCCTCCTGTCACCCAGCCCCTTTAGAACCTGCTATCTTCAAAAGCGGAGCAGCCTGCCAGGGCAGGAGAGGAAATGTTGTGCAAAGAGTGAATCATCCAGAGCCTGCTCCCAGGTTCAAGAACTGAATGTTCCCGGTGCCTCCCCCCACCCCTCCCCACAGCCCCCTCCTCAGGAGCAGGTAAACAATACATGATCTCTCCTCTCCCTTCCCCAAGTTCATGGACTGCTTCATGATTGGCCGGGACCTGGTGAGACTCTTGCAGAACGTTGCTAGGATACCCGAGTTTGAGCAGCTCTGGAAAGACCTTATCCACAATCCGCAGGCGCTGAGTGCCCAGTTCACAGGTAGGTGGGGCACAGGGGAGGTTACCCTGCCACAGCCAGCAGCACCTGGAGCTCTGCCGGGGCTCTCTGGCTGCAGGTCAGCCGCGCGTGACATCCCGCATCTGTGCGTACGCACCTTTGCATCCTCTTAGATGCACACAGCTAGGCGCAGCCAACCACGAGGGGCAGGCGATTGTGAGTGAGGACTGTCAGCACCGCTTAGCCTGCGCTCCCGGACTGTGGGCAGAGCAATGTGGGGAGAATCCAGTGCAGAAGCTGGACGTCCCGGTGTCCCCCAAGGGCTTGTTCCCCTCCAGCAGATCCCTCCTCCTCGGGGCTCCATGACTCACCTGGGGCCGAACGTAAGTCCTCAGCAGAGTTCGAGCAGCTGGCTGCTTCTCAGCTCTGATATCCTGGTGTGTTCTGCTGGGCTCTCAGAGGAGAGGGTTCCCCTGCGCGCACACCTCTAAAAGGCCATTCATGAGTCCACCTCTGGCAGAGCCAGATTCCCCTCCAGAGCCACTCTTGGCCAGTGCTTAAACACAGTAAGTTCTGCCCTGCCTGCTGCCCCCTTGGCCGTGGGGATTACGGAGCTGGGCTGCAGCCTGGGCTGGGTCTCCTGCCACAGGCTTTGTCCCCAAGTGGCTTCCATATTTCCTTACATACCGCAAGGGCCTGGTGCACATCTGGGCTCTGAGTCTTCCAGATGGCATGATCAATAATTCAGCCAGCTTTAATTACAAAGGCAGCCAGACCCCAGGAAAACATGGTGCAGTTTGATTACATGTTCTGGACTTAAAGCGTCCTTCATTGTAATTAATATTTTTAATTGTCTGAACTGAAAACAAAGCTGAAGGTGGATCCCAATGATAGAAAGCATCTGAGTTCTGCAAACTCCCTGGGAAAGAGTCCTGGGGAACCTTTGAAATATCGAGCGAGGGCAGCAGATGCTGCTGTGATTATCTTTCCCCAGTATGCTGGCACACCTGACGAGCAGGAACACTCCGTTACAGAGCTCCCTGCACAGGCCAGATTAAAATAGCCTTGTTTTATTTTAGATCTCTATATGTCTCAGTATAAATTATTCCTTGCTCTGGAGGTCGTCTCCTCGTTAGCTGTCTGCAGCAGTTCTAATGAGCTTTCTGAAGGAGGACTTGAAAGTCCGCTATCCCAATGCCTTGTCCTGGGGGGCCGTGTTAATAGCACTTCAAAGAACTCTGGTTCCACTCAGGCAAGCTCGCAACATGTGTCTTCTAATCAAAACCTCATTAAGCCTCCTGATTCCAGCCTCCTTCCCCTTTGGCAGCCTCGGCAGAGAGGCCAGGGGCTGAAGGGGGCCCCGTAACTGAGCTCCCCTCACCCCTGAAGGAGGGTCCCTGGGTGTCAGGGCTGGGACGCTGTGCTGGAGGCTTTGGTGTGCGCAGCCCTGCCCATCCATAGGGTAGGGAGAGGTCCTCAGTCTCCAGGTGCTCAGCCCTGCATCTTTTTTCCACTCTAAACTCCCTGAGAATTTACCCTGATCACCAACTAGTTCTCCCGCTGAACACTGAGGCTGTTCGTCCCTGGAGGGCCTGGGCACTTCACAAGCGCTACTCCAGCTTCCCAGCAACTCCCTCCTCACCCAGGGAAATCGGTCAGCAACTGTCCCCATTGCCATCTCCTCTCCACAGCAGCCACACAGCTGGCTCCTCACCATAAGGTATCCCCCCCGCCAGAATCTTCCTACTGCAGTTTTCCTTGGTGGGTGTTTGGTTTTGTACTGCTGCTGTTCTCTGCCCTTGTGCGTGCTGCCAAGAGCCTGGCCTAAGCACTCGGCAGGCCCGCAGTTCCCTCTGGCAGCTGGCTATTTGCGTCTGCTTTCGCATTTGATACTGACTCAATCCCTTGTGCTGCGAACCTCACCCCCTGACTAGTGCAGGCTGGCCAGGCCCAGGAGAGCGTGCTGCGAAGTGCTGGGGCTGGCAGAGAAGGGAGGTCTTGGCCCCGCAGGAGAGCTGGGAACGCAGGGAGCTGCGCTCGTTCCCTCCCGAGCGCCTGGTGGG
The DNA here is from genome assembly GCF_965152235.1 of Eretmochelys imbricata. Taxonomy (NCBI): domain Eukaryota; kingdom Metazoa; phylum Chordata; order Testudines; family Cheloniidae; genus Eretmochelys; species Eretmochelys imbricata. Next base: position 1,704,232 of record NC_135595.1, on the reverse strand, counting down.
TGCTTGGAGCGTTTATTAAGCAAGGCTTTTTTGAGGTTGCCTTTCCCTGATGTGCAGCTCACTCCATGCAGAGCTCCTTTCTCTCCGTTCGGGCTCTGAGCTTGTAAGCAGGCAAAACTTTTCTCCTCCTCTCCACCCACCCTCCGGAGGTGAGGATGGGGTTTCGGGGGTATTGAAATGATTTCAATGCCAATAGACCAAAGTGCACCTGGTGTCCGTAACTCTGACCCCTTGCGCCTGCATCAGAGTGAACAGATCTGTAAATCAGTCAAGTCCTGCCAAGGAATGACAGGCCTTCTCTGCCGCTATCATGGCTCCCTTTCTCACACCTTGCCTGGCTCTGGCCTTTGGAACCTAGTTCATCTATACCTCTCTTCCCCTCTTTGTCTTCCGGGGGTTCCTCTAGCCCTGAGGACGTGCCGGGGTTAAACTGGACCCACATCCCCAGTGCTATGGGACAGCCATGCCGTGGGGTCCCAAATGAATGCTGGTGGCTGAGATTAGCAATGGAGCAGAGAGCTGCTGTCGGCCTGCTGGCTCGTGGGCAGCTGAGACAAGCTGGCGGCTCTCATGGCAGACAGGTGGCTGCGTCCCAGCTGACAGTCGCTGGCAGCCTTGGTGGAGAGGGGTCAGAGTGAACAAGCTCTGGAAACAGCTCGGCAGTGGAGCAGGTGGAGCTTGCAGCCCTGCCGGCCCTGCCGTGCTTGTGCTGTGGCTGACCCAAACCCTGCAGTAGGGAGGCTGTCAGCATCTCACTGACCTAGGAGCACGAGTTCTTGCAGTCCACCGCACACAGCCCCTGGAGAATGCCTCCGGTCTGCGCCGGGGCTGACCTGCGTCAGTGCTGTGGTCTGAGAGAAGCCAGTGCTCTTACATTTGTCCTTGTCCTATTTACCCCAGTTAAAACCCAAACTGTCCTCATGCTTTCTCCCAGGGGTGCTCTAGGAGGGATGGGGAATCTGCTCTGCTAACAGGACTCCTGAGTTCCATTCCCAGCTCTGGGAGGGAGCATGGTTTAGTGGTTAGCGCAGGATCCTGAGTGAAATCTCCACCCCTTCCCAATACCCAAAGCTCTGGTCTAACAGGAACTTTCGGAGCCACTGCAAGGCCAGGAGCCAGTGCGGACAGTGGGATCGGCTCTCCGCAGGTGCCATGGTGAACCTGGCTGGGTGTGCGCAGGTACAGACCTCTTGGCTTTTCTTCTTCTTAGGTGTCCTGCAGCTCCTTCAGTTGAGGACCTCTCGCAAGTTCCTGGCCTGTCGGCTCACCCCTGACATGGAGACCAAGCTGCTCTTCATGACGTCCCGGGTAACAGCTTTGCTCTTCCAGAGGGATCCCAGCTGGCGGAGAGGGGAGGGGGAATCAGGGTACCATCAGTCACAATGGAATTGGGGGTGCATGAGCTCTAGAGGGTGGGGGCCCTTGGAGAGCTTCTATCCTGTCCCATCCATCCTCCTTCCCCAGTTGCTCCTGGTGCAGCCAGCTGGGTGAAGGCCAGTTTCTGTGCAGGTGAAGTTGCAGGCAAGTAAGTGTGACCTTAGCGCTGGGGAAGGTGCCAGATTGACAGCTCTGGAAAGCAGAGGCCTCCGGTAATCCCCAGAGCCAGCCCCGTAAGAGCAGGGTCCCTCCAGGCTGTCCTTTGGAGTGGCTCAGCCCTGGGTTGAAGAGACCACCCTGGGGTTGGGAGGGTGCTTCACAGCCTGGGACCCAGGTAGTCCCCTCTCTACAAGGGGGCCAGGGCAGTGGTTGGACGGGCCAGGGAACAAGAGATCAGCTGCCCCGGCCTGGTCTGGATTTAACCCAGTGACTGAGCGACAGCTGCTGGTTGCCATGGACCCACTGGGGCCAGCAGAATGGGGGAAGTGGCGCCCCCTTGGCTGGGCCTGCTCAGCCTTTCCCTTTGTTTTCCAGGGAAGCTGGTTCTTCAGCCAACTCCAGCTTCCCCTGAGAGAGGGGCGTGGCAGGAGGAGAGCGGTGGACCAGCTGATTTGCTCATTGCCAGCCATGTAAATCTGGAGTCACTCCTTATGACTTCATTGGAGTTGCTCTGGGGTAAACCAAATGTCGCCAAGAATAGAATTTGGCCCCAGATATAGAAAGGCTTCCCGTTGAGTGTTTACTTTGGCTGTCTGGTTTAGTGGCCTTTGATTGGGCCAGGCATAGCCTTCTAGCCCCCTGTCAGTGTGTGATGCCGTGGGGCGGGCGGAGGAGAGCTCATCCCTCTGCAGCTGCAGTTGTTTAGCTGGTGCCGGTTTCTGCATGGCTGGGGTAGCAGGGCCCGGAGTAGCAGATCTCTGCAATGCGGGGGACATGGAAGCTGGAGTCAGGAGTCGGGGGTTAAAAACATGAGCCTTCTCCACTCTGGCCTCCGTACGCCGGCGGAGGGAGGGAAGGGTGGCCGGCCAGTGCTGAGCGAAGCATGCCCGAGACACTCATTAAAAGGCATTACATTGGTTTGGCAGGGAACTTTGCTGCAGGCTGGCTGATTTCTGGGGGGTTGCTCTTTCTATATGGTTGCTATGTGGTGGGTAAGCTGAGCTCTGCCAACCTGCAGCCCTTTCCCAGAGGGAACGGGAACTCCACAGTGATGCCAGGGTTAGCCTTTCTTGGTGCGCAAACGCCAGGCAGGGTTTGTTTCCCCTTGCAAGCGAAGCTTGTCTTTTCCCCGTGCTGCGGCAGCTTGCTATGGGAAGGAAACGAACTTCAAAGGTCTGAGTGCTGGACTTGGGTTCTGGAGGGTGCATCGGGGCGCAGGGCGTGTCTCTGGCAGAAAGCTCAGTTCTGTCCTTCCTGTTGGAGAAACCTGCCCTTGGTGCATGGGGGATGGTGGCTGGAGTTTCTCTGGGGCCCTTTCGTTCTTCGGTTTCTGCTGATGCTGCCTGGGGATGGGGGGTGGCTGTTTGTGCTGGAAAGTCACTGCAGCTACTGTTGGCCACTCACAGCCTCCAGTGGATTGCAACTGAGGCAGCTCCGAAGTGAAGGCTCTGTGTCCCAGGCCTGTCCTCCCAGATACTCGTGTCTCTGAACCAGACTCTGTGTGTCTGCCCCTACCTGTGTTTCTCCTCCCCCTCCAGGTGCGGTTTGGCCAGCAGAAGCGGTACCAGGACTGGTTCCAGCGGCAGTACCTGTCCACCCCAGACAGCCAGTCCCTGCGCTGTGACCTTATCCGCTACATCTGTGGGGTGGTCCATCCGTCCAACGAGGTGCTGAGCTCCGACATCCTCCCTCGCTGGGCCATCATTGGCTGGCTGCTCACCACCTGCACGGTAAGCGCGTGGGGCAGGGCCATGTCCCCCCTGATTCATCCATGCACCAGGGAGGAGCAGGGTAACATACCCAGTGCTGATCAGAGAGCCCAGCCTGCTCATCGCTGTCTGGGCAAGTAGCTGGGGGAGTGTGCATGACAGAGACATGGGTTGGATTTTCCAAAAGGAAGTTGGATCTCTGTGTCCCAGCAAGGAGGGCTGGGATTCCGGACTCCTGAGTTCTCAGCCTGGTTCTGCCCCTGCATTGCTGTGTAACTTTGGGCAAGTCACCCGCACTGCCCACTCCACTCCCGGCCTCATTCATGCCACATGGCATTGCTCTGCCTACAGTCCAGCAGCCATTTCTCCAGGGGCGTTGCGGGATCCTGCCCAAATAGGCACTTGTGTGGCTCTCTGTGAGACGCTGGTAAGGCCCAGAGCGCTGCTGGGAACATATCATCCTCTCTCCTCAGCTGCTCGCTGTTTGTTATCCTGGCCAGCGCCAGGATTGAGCATGTCAGACACAAGCCATGACGGGACAGCTGCTGGAGGGGAGATCCTTTCGAAGGGGGCGATGCAGAGAATGAACACGGGAATGAAAATGTACCCACTGACCTGTCCTGGTGGGGCCTGGTCACAGAGCTGCTCCTGTGGGAGGCGGGGTAGCAGACTGCAAAGAGCTCCTTGCTCCACTGGCCCTGTCAGGTGCAGCTGGACGTGCTGCCGGTGGAAACGGGGGTCTCTGCTCCGGCTGAAGGCAGCTTCAGAGCAGGCACGTTCCCTCCAGGATTCCCCAGCCGCAGCTCTGGCCATAGACCCCAGACCTGACCTGCAGTGTCAGCTCTGCTGCTGGCTGCCCTTTGGGCAGGCACTGTCATCTCTCTGCCTCAGTTTCCCTATCAGGTTAATGACCTGCCGGGGAAGCCCTGGGAGCTCCTCTGCTGGAAGAGGCTGTAGAAATGCCGTCTCGTTCCCAAAGCAGAGCGAGGCCTCCTCTCTGGGCCCCTGGGTGGCGGGGTGGGTGTGGAGATTGGGGAGGAGGGGCCGGGAAGAGTTGCCTTTGCCCCAGGCCCATGCTGCAGTTATTAACACAGAACCATTCACCTCCAAGCACTTTTCAAGCCTGAATCCTCCCACCCCCTTGGGAGGGAGGGGATGTGACCCCCAGCTTCCAGACTGGGGAGCTCTACGCCGGGCCCAAGGCTGCAGAACGGAATGAGAGCCCTGGAGCTAGGAACAGAACCCAGGAGTCCTGGCCGGGGCCGGGGCAGGGGCAGGGGCCGGGGCCGGGGCAGATAGGTGGGGGTGCGGGCCGGCGGAACACTGCTGCTACCCTCCTCATGTGGCTTCTCCTCCCCTAGTCCAACGTTGCTGCTTCTAATGCCAAGCTCGCCCTGTTCTACGACTGGCTCTTCTTCAGCCCCGAGAAGGACAACATCATGAACATAGGTACCATGGGCTCGCTGGCTCCCCGCCCTCCTCTGGGGGCGACGGCCCAGCCCTCTTCCCCTGCCCCCCTCCCAGCGCTGAACTCCCCTGCTTTCCAAGCCACTACTGAACTTTCCAGTGTGGCCTGGCTCCACAGAGCCTCTAACCCGCAGCCAGGTGGGGTCTGGCCGGCTCGAGGGGGTGGCCTGGGAGAGGGAGTCTTCCGCCTCTCCCTCCTTAGGGGCTGACAGCTGTCCCCAGCGGGTCCGTGACCCTGCCTGAAGCGAGTTCATTCGTTCTCAGTCCATTCCCAGAGGGACAGGCGCCTCTGCAGCTAGCCCACAGTGGGTCCCATCCCACATGCCCAGTGTCTGTGGGGAGGAGCCCCCTCGACTCTGCACAAAGCAGTGGGAAGGCTGGTGAGCACAGGATGGTATCTCTCTCCCCTGGCAGTGTGCAGCCCAGTCCTCTCCGGAGTCAGGGCCCCTGCAGCCAAAGCCAGGAGCTCTCCGCTTGGACAGCGGTCAGGGAGGGAGTTCCAAAGCGGGCCATGATAACGGGGTCTGTTAGCTCGCTAGAGCCTGATAACTTGTCTCCAAACAGCCCCACTCCGCCCCCCGGCCCTGTTTGAACTCCTACAAGGCTTTGCAAGCTGGCATGAGAGCTGCTTTGATGGAGCCGCTTTGAGCGGTGGTTTCCATGCCTGCAGCAGCAGACGTCTCCCCTGGGCTCTGTGGCTGGCCACGGAGCGCCCCTGCCTGTGTGGGCCAGAGCATGGGGGGGGAGGGAGGCTGGCTGGCTGGCTGATCTCACAGCCTTCCGCTTGAGCCCCAGGGTGGGGGGCCGCTGGGATCCACTGGAGCAAGGGCAGGAACGACAGGAGTGACAGCAGATGGCACTGCTCTGCCCTAGGTCAGGTCAGGGCCTGCTTGGACCCGAAGCCCACACTCTAGGGAGGTGGGGAGTGCAAATGGGGTTGGGGTGTGTAGGATCCAAATGGGGCATCTTGCCCTCATTCTGGGTGAGTGGAGGGGAGGTTTTGCTGAGTCCCCCGTTCTCAGCGGGGGCCCGTGGAGTGTTGGCGCTCAGCGTGGAGTGAAGAGTGACCAGTTTCCTGCTCTCTGCCTTCCAGAGCCGGCCATTCTGGTGATGAACCACTCCATGAAGCCCCACCCTGCCATCACAGCCACGCTGCTGGACTTCATGTGCCGGGTGAGCTGCAGAGACGCCCTCCCCCAGCTCCTGCACCTGTGCTGCCCGGCTGGTACAGTGGGACTGGGCTTGCAAGGGGCCGCTGTGGAAGCAGCTTTTCTGACAGGCTCAGTTCCACCCCCTTCCCGCCCTGACAGGACAGAGAGGACCCTCACTGCATTGACAGCGATGTCCTTGGGCAGGCAAACCAGCCGAGCAGGTGTGAGGCTGAGCCGTCGCCCACCTCTTCTGAAACCAGCCCCAGCCCCACTCAGTGGGGGGCTATTGGGAAGGCCCCTGCCCCCAAGAGCTTAAAGCAAACTCAGGCCCCAAGCCGGGTGACGACTCAGACCCAGGAGGCCCCTGAGGATGGTGTACAGGAGAGGCACTGGGGAAGGGGGGAAGGCGGGGTTAGCTCTTGGCCCACGGGGTGGGAGGCTGATCTTAGCATAGGGGACAGCTGGAGAAGTGTGAAGGGGCAGCGAGGAGAGCAGTGGGGGAAGGATGCAGAGGAGTGGAGGGCACAGTCCAGACACCCTTGGAGCTGCCATTCTGTCTGGTCACTGGGGCGGGGGGATTCCCTGATGTCCCCCCAGCCTGTCACCCGGATTCTGTGAAGGTTCCCGGGGGTTCCCTCTGAGAGAGCTGAGTTGTGGCCCCTCTCTGCACTGTGATCTGACCAGCTGCCGAGGCTGGCAGCGCCTTGGCACTGCCCATCACTGCCTGGGGATATTTAGTGGCACTAATGCATCTTAGCACAGGTCACCGGGTTTGCATTTAGCCCCAGAGCAGAGGCCGGCAGCAATTACAGGAGCTGTCATCCAGCTGGAGAGGCTGCTCTGTGCTGTCCTGCCCTTTGCGTGCAATTAACCTTACTGTCCACGCCTCACCTCGTTAGGGAGTGCAGGCTCAGCCCCTGCAGAGAGTGTTGTCTCCAGGGGGTATCGGGATAGGAGGAGGCTGAAGCTCCATCCCCCAGAGATGGGAAGGATGGAAAAATCTAGAGGGGATCATGGAAGAGCTGCCGAAGTGCCCAGCTGGGTAGCTGGTGGGGCAGGCAGCGCTGGCTGGGTTCACGTGGCATGTGGACACAGCAGTGAGCCAAACTTTGCACATGGAGTCTCCACGCTAAAGCTCGCCAAGCATTTTCAGTCCAAGGAGCTGGTGTAGAGAGGGGCCATCCCGGGGCTGGAGAGCAGCTGTCTTTGTCACACTGGCAGCCCCGGGGCAGAGAGGAAATGGGGGAAATGGGTACCTGAGAGGCTCAGAGTAATGCCTCCCTCTGGCTATTGTTCCCAGCCCTTCGGCGGAAGCAGTGGGCTCTAGTGGGTAAGGTCAGGATGTCTGGGTTTGATGCTCCCTCTCAGCCTGCTGTCGTGGCCACGATCCACAAAGGCTACGCTTGGCAAGTGCTCATGTGGGTGTTTGCCTGTCACTACTGTCACCACTCCCTGTTCTGCAGATTCACTCCCGACCCCAGGGGCTTGCCCCTCGAAATGGTCGGCTCTGCAGTAAAACCGACCGAGAGCAGCGAGGGGCAAATTCCTACACAGGGTCAGGATATGCTGCTGCAGAGTCACCCGGCCAAGTGCCTCTTTACTATCCTGGCATGGGCGTTGGGATGGGCGAGGGAAGGGGAGATGGGAGTAAAACCCTCTCCTGCTGCCGCCTCTCAGTTCAACGGGGTATGTTCGTCTGCTGCTCATGTGGCCAGGGCAGTTTGATTCCAGACAGGCAGTGAACTGGCCTCATGACAAGCTGCTAACCCACCTCGGCTGGCGGGGCTGGGTCTGCGGCCTCCCAAACAGCGGGACGAGCCCGAGGGCTCGGGGACCTGCACTAACTCTATTTTCTCCACCCCCCTTTCAGATCATTCCCAACTTCTACCCGCCGCTGGAGGTTCACGTCCGGCAAGGCGTGTTCAACTCCCTTACCCACATCGTGGAGAAGCGAGTCCTGGCGTAAGGAGTCATTCGGTTCAATACAATCACAGCTGCGCTGCCCTGCCCTGCCCTGCCCAGGCTCCGTCTGTCTCTCACCTAGCAAAGACAAACCTCTCACGGCTCCTCGCAGAGCAGGGGAACTGATTTGGGTTATGGCCTGTGGCGTAAGACACAGCCATGGATTTATCCTGCCCCGGAGCGAGGGTCCTGAGATCCATAGCTCAGGCCAGGGATGGGTTAGATGAGCTCCCGCCCTCTCGGGGGGGCACAAATGTCTCCAGTAGGCACATGCCACTGTGCTGCCAGATGAACAAGCATGCAGGTACCTTCCTAGTCTGCCTCACATCTGCTGCCAGCCTGCAAACATTGCAGCCGTTAGCAACAGCTGGGTCCCCCTGCCCTCCGAGCGGAGTTACAAACCCCACCGGATCCATAGGCAGGAAGGGGGACATCCCAGGCCTGCAGCTCACACAGCAGAGTTGTCTTGTGGAAGTGAGGCTACACCCAGCCCCTGGGGGGAATGAACCAGCCCCAGGCCCCTGACTCATCCCCCCACCAGCCTGCTTGTTCCAAACGAGGGAGCTCCTGTGTGGTTTGTCACTGTGGGGACTGAAGGGCCCTGAGATGGTGTGGGTGGAGCTGGGGGCGGGGGTGGGGCGTGCTGCCCTCTGTACAGAGCAAGGGGCAGGCAGCAGGGCTGGGAATGGGCTGCTGCTAATGATCTTGCTGGGGGGCAGGGAGGGGATGCTGCCGGACTGGATGAGGCATCTCTGGCAAGAGAGCTCTGTGGCTTTGGCCGAGTGTCGGGGGACAGAGCTGGGCTGGACCCATTGCGTCCATGGCAGAAGCAGTCCTGAGATGCTGCCAGAACTGGAGACCTGTCTGTGCCAGGGCCTGGGGCTGGGAACTCGAGTCCCCCAAGCCAGAAGGCCAAACCAAGCGGCCAGAGATCAGCGCAGAGTTGTGAAGAGCCAGTTACCCAGTGCTGTTCCCTGTGCTTTTCGCTCCTACCCTCGAAGGCAGGGGACTCGGTGGTCGTGGGGCTACAGCAATGCAGCAGCAGTTACACCAGCACTGTCTCCTTCCTCCCCCTCCCCAGCCCGCCCTGGGAGCAGATGGTGGTCACCAGCAGCAAATGCCCACCGGAGTAGTTTTCTGAGTGTGTGGGCAGTCGGTTCTCTCTCTTGGGGCGAGCTAGTGGTCTCAGGGCATCAGAGTTGAAGTGTGTCCCCAGGCACGCCGGGTGACCAGCGGCCAGGCAGGAAGGGCCAGTGCCAATTGATCCTTCTTTTGCACTGAAGTCTGACCTTCCTCCAGGGCAAGGGAGCCTGGGCCTCTGCCACCAGCCACAGGGCCTGGGGGCTCCTGCTCTGGGCTCCCAGTTCCAGGTGGGAGGTGTGGGGAGCCAGCTGGTTTGGTGCATGGGCAGGATCAGGGAATGCATCTTGGCTTGGACATTTCTCATCCCTTTCCTCCTCCCCACGCAGACCCCTGGCCCCTCTGTTTGACAACCCCAAGCTGGACAAGGAACTCCGTGCCATGCTGAGGGAGAAATTCCCGGAGTTCTGCAGCTCACCCTCACCGCCTATCGAAGGTAGAGCACCCGGGTCCTACAGGAGAGCGCCTCTCGCTGTGCGGGGCGGGGAGCTTTCCTGGCCAGGTCATGGCTCTTGGAGCTGCAGACTCACTGAGGCAGCTCTACACTGGGTGGCTGGAGCTTTACAGCCATGAATCTAGGAACCCAAGAGCAATTTTCAGAGGTGCCAAGCCCCAGAGACCAGCTGAATGGCATGGGAGCTGCGGGAGCTCAGCACTGCTGAAAGCCAGGCTCTTGGATCAAAGCTTTCAAACTTGGGTGCCCATCACTGCCAGCCCTTTGCCCTGGACTCCACTCTGCCTCGCATCTCATTGGGCACTGCCAGCCAGGACTGGCCTTGGGTTCTCCTGCTGGCCTAGGTGATGGCTAAGCAGGAAGGGTGGTGCATGGTGCCAGTACCTAAGAAAACTTCTGTGCTCTGTGTGGGGCTTCGAAATAGTGTCCCTGGGTCGGGAGCACCCCCAGGTAAACTGCAGCTTCTCTCACCAGCACTGCCCTCTTCCCAGAGAGCTGCGGCCTCGCCCCAGGACTCTGCCCTGCCCGCAGGGCGCTATGAACGGCCAGGGTAACCCAGCTCCCATTCTGACTCCTGTGCCTTCATTTTTGCAGTCAAAATTGAGGAGCCAGTTTCCATGGAAATGGACAATCACATGTCTGACAAGGATGACAGTTGCTATGACAATGCCGAGGCTGCCTTTAGTGATGATGAAGAGGACTTGAATAGCAAAGGTGAGAGGCTGTGGACAGCAGGGCCACCTGCACCAGCAATTGGCCAGTAATGCCCTCCAAGTGCTGCTGTATTTACTCAGTGCAATTAGCAGTCTCTATGTGCACCATTGTCTCCCCAGCGCACTCACTGGTTCCTTTCCTTCCCAGTGACCTGGCCCTGAGAACAAGCCGTGAGCATGGTTCCCAGAAAGCCACTTCTCCCTGCAAACAGCACAGTCGCTGAGCCCAGGGCAAATCTGTCCCTGCAAACAGGGCACCGGGGGCAGAGCTGCTCCTCTGTGCAGGGGGCCTGGAGCATTTACCGAGCGCTCTGCAGTCATTAACCAGTGCCGGGAAGCTGACACCTGCAAGCACTGGGGAAGGTCACATGGGCCCGGGCTCCTGGGGTCCCTGTTTCCTGAGTCTTAGCGTCCCCAGGGCTAGCATTTCCTCCGCTTTCCTTGGAGGCTTTCCTAGGCCCTCCTGGCTCAGGCTCGAGTGCTCTGACTGGCTTCTGAGCCTCCCGCTGAAATGGGAACCAGGCTGGGCCGAGCCATGGTGCGCTGTTTGCTGGGGAACTCCAGGATGGCTGGCTGGGGAACCAGCTCGCTCCTGTCTCAGGCAGCCCTTTCCGGCCCTTGACAAAGGCTTGCACATGTGGTTTTTGTTACACGCGTGGCAGGCCTCTCTGGGCATCTGGACTTGGGCCATGGGCTGGCTGGTCTGTTGGAGGCCAGAATTGCTGCTCTCAGAAGCTGCAGGCACCTGGGATCGTTTCTTCCGCTGGCCGTTGGTGGAACAGCTCTGCAGTCTCCCCGGCGCTCTGATTAGAGAGAGGTGTTGGGGTGGGGCGGGGTCCTGAGAGAGAGGGGTGGGGCAGCCCAGGCTGAGAATGAGCCGGTTGCCTTTTGCCGTGCCGCAGGCTGGTGCCCCACAGAGCGCTGGGCATGCTGGCCCCAAATCCACACACACAGGAAGCTTGAAAGTGCGATCAGTTCCCTTGGACCATCTGATCCTCACAGCTCCATGATGTACCATCTCTGCTGTGGCCTTCGGCGATTAGAGCCGGACGCTGGGAGTCCTGGGCTCTATCCCTCACGCCACCGCTGCACGCTGTGACTTGGGGCACGTTGCTGAACAGGGTATGGGTGAGGGGCAGCCGGGATACCTCAGTTTACCAATCTCTGAGCACTCCCCTTTACCTACCCTAGGGGTTGCAAGGCTTCTGACTTAATAAAGCACCTGGGGGTCTTTGGATAGCCAGCAAAGTGCCAGTATTTGGGGATGGGCCTGACCCAGAGCCCCAGCTCTGAATGCCTTGGGATCCACCTCCCATCCGCGGTGTTGTGACACCTCGTACCCTGCTGAATGTGGCATGCGCCTGTATCCAGCAGTCCCGCTCTGAGCACAGGGGTGGCACGGTGGTTTCCTTTGGGTCTGGGTGGTGGCTGGTGCCCACCTCTCAGGCTTGCGGTGATGCCAGCATGTTACAGAGCCCGACACGCAGGCAGCTCGGTTAAAGCTCAGTTGTTTTCTCCACTGCAGGGAAGAAGAGGGAATTCAGGTTCCATCCAATCAAAGAAACCATCGTTGAGGAGCCCGTTGACATCACCCCTTTCCTGGACCAGCTGGATGAGTCTTTGAAGGATAAAGTCCTGCTACTGCAGAAGGGAAGGTGGGTCTTGGCCAGTCGCGCTCTGTTCTGTGTCGGTCTCCTCATGCAGCAGCATGCGGGATGCTCCAGCCCTGTCGAGGCAACGCTGCAGACACTTGAACCAGAAGCCCTTGTGGGGCATTTATCTCCTCTGCGATGGAGAGCTTGTCTGAAGGAGGTGTGGGGGTCAAGTCTGTGAGGTGTGTCTTTTATTGGGGGGTCTCCCTCGGGCACTGGGCTCCTGTCCAGGCACATCAGAGCAACCATCTCGGAGCCACTCTCTGTGGGAGGCAGCAAGGGATGTTGGCTGAGAACCCTGGAGTCTCTGTTCCCAGAACAGAGGCCGCCTCAGTGCTCTCCTGTCATGCCTGGAGCCTGCCCCCTGTCTCCAGGGCCATACGCCACCCTTGGTGCCCCTAGGGAGGAGGTTAGTGCCAGCTGTGCTGGTTTTTCTTCCGTGGGTTTATCCCCCGGCCCACGTGTCCCAGCCGCCGCAGGGCATCCGGGGCTTAGGAACCCGGGGCAGGTGGTGAAAGGCTCCCTATCCCGCAATCCTCCATGCGGATGAGGTGCCACGGTGGGAGGTTTGATTTTTCCCTGGCTAGCTGGGCGTGTTGGCCGTTGGGGGTATTGCTCCCCAATCTCTGCAGATACTGGCCGGTCCGGGTCCCAGATAGCCCTCTGTCTCAGGGACAGTGCCCGGGGCACCCCTGGGAGAGCAGCTCCCTTCCCTCTGTCCCCACGCCCTGCAGAATGCTGTCTTTCCTTTTGACCTCAGCGTCCTTGGAATTAGCTCCATCTCAAGCAGGCTGACGAAGCTCTTTGCTTCCCAGACCCAGGCTCGGCGTGCTGATCTCGCTGGCAGCTTTAAGTGCATTTAATCTTACGCTGTTAGTCAGCTCATTTGTATGCTGTTCCATAAAGTGTCCAGAATGCTTTTGTAGCTAGGTCTTGTAGCAGCGTAGCGTGTTCTCTCCTTGCTGGCCTCTGCGGCGTGCACTTGTAGGCACGCCTCCCTGCCCGTGCCGGAGCAGTGCGAAGCAGGGCCTCTGAAACTCCCCCTTCCAGCTCTGGGGTCCTTTGGGCCCCTGCACAGAGCCGGCTGGGTACAAAGCACGATTGTCTCCTCTCTCGCTATCTCCCGCTGTAACTTGGATTGCCTCTTGTTTTTATGCTGCAGCGATACGGAAGCCCAGTGTGAGGTCATGCAGGAAATTGTGGATCAAGTCCTGGAGGTAGCTGCACAGAGCCCGACGCGACGCTCCTACCACGGGCTGGGTGACATGAGAGCAGCTGGGGGGTGGGCCTCCGATGTCTCTCCATGATCCAAGCAATCACGTTTCCCCTTGGAAATGTGACTAAGCAAAGACCTCCTGGAAGCAGCACCATCCTGTGGGGGAAGCACGCCTGTGTGAAGGTGTCTCGGTCCCGCAGGGCAGCGTGGGGGCCCCGGGCACACAGCCAGAGGCTGGGGGGATTGTACTGTGTGGGAGGTGAGGGGAGGCAGCCTAGTGCCCAGATGCTCTTGTGATGGGCACGCTGGCAGTGCTTGAACAGCTTGCGTCTCGGAGTGGCGTATTTACCACCCTGAATGCTAGTTGTGGCGAGTGCCCCTGGGCACTGAGCCAAGGGGGCGTCCTGTCAGTTTTGCTTATCTCAAGGGTCCACATGATAGATTCCCCCTGCTTTGATAGTGCTGGGCTTGGGGCACACATCTGGGTGAGAGCTCAAAGGAGCTCCCAAGGGGCCTCAGCCAGCAGGGGGTCATGCTGGCCACTTGCCAGGAACCTAGCACGTCCTGAATGGGGCAGATTTCCTCCCCCTCGCCTTCAGCACACAGGGCTCCATGCCAGTGCCCACTGCAGCGTCTGCAGGCCACGTCTCTGACCTACTCAGGGAGGCTGCATTCGAGAGCCCGGTGTGCTGAGCCCATGCAGGACTGGAGAGTCCTCTTGCCCGCTGCGTGGCTCCGTTTCCAGTCGCCGTTTGCAGAGGTGGCCTGAATTACCAGCCATTAGTGGCTGAGTGTCTTGCAGTGATTGTGAAGTGCTGCAGACCCAGGCGTCTGTGAGGGGCTCGTCTCACTGGTAACCAGCTCTGACAGCCGGCTCTTGTCACTGTGCCTTGGCAACAGAATGGATCTTGTGGCACTCAGGCCACGAGTTCCCGGCAGCCAGTATGTCTTGCCATGTACCACAGTACCAGGCCCTCACCCTGCCCCTTGCGACTGGACCTGAGCTGGTGGATGACGATCAGAGATGGCGCTTCGTTTAAGTGACTTTTTCTCTTTTTCCTCCTTTCTTTCCCCCAGGAGGACTTTGACTCAGAGCAGTTATCCGTCCTAGCATCCTGCCTGCAGGAGCTATTTAAGGCTCACTTCCGCGGGGAGGTCTTGCCAGAAGAAATCACAGAGGAGTACGGATTTATTTTTCTCTGTCTCATCCTTTCACACTGGCAATTGGGTTTTTCCCACTATAACTTCCGCTGCTCCCAGTGACTGCTCCGCAGGCCCCAGCTTCATGGAGCAGAGGAAACCCCGTCGGTGTCTGGCCCAGCGTGCTCCACCAGAGCTGTCGCAAACGGCACAAAGGCAGAGCAGACAGCTGCAGCACCCAGGGCTTGAATGAGACCATTCTCCCGAGTGCACCATGTACCACCCCCCACCACGCTGCTTAGCATGAGCGACATGTGGCAGTTAGCACCACACCACTGGGAGTCCCCCAACTCTTGCTGCCTGGGGACCCCAGATCCAAGTACCCCACCTGCCACCTCCTAGGCTGGACCGGTAATTCCCTAGTCTTCCCCCTGGTTGTAGGAGTCAGGACTCCTGGGTTCTATTCCCTGTTCTTCCAGTGGCCTCTAGCACCTCCCCTCTCTGTGCCCATTCGATGGGGGTTACTCCACCGGCCAGGGGTGCCAACGGTCAGACCTGGAATGCTTGGGAGGGCAGTGAGGTGCCCTTGAAGGGCAGTGTATTAGACTGTTAGCTTCCTCTAGCCCCAGGTGACCGTTGCCAAGTTGTCATGGCCAGCCGGCTGACAATGCGCTTTCCATGCAGGTCTCTGGAGGAATCAGTGGGGAAGCCGCTTTACCTAATATTTAGGTGAGTCTTTCTGAGTTTTAACTGACCGTGGTTAGGGTTTTCTCTGGTGTCTCCCACAATTCTAGCTGAACTCTGCACAGCTGGGTTTAATACGGTCACTGCTGCTCTCTGCCCCCTTGTATCCCAGGACTGTTGGGATTTCCTGCCACGTGCTCTCAGGCCAGGACAGCTCCAGGCGCTGTCGGCAGAAGGCCGTGCAGAGGCACCCAAGAAGAGGATGCTGCATGGCAGTGTGTGTCACGGAGCACTTGGGCCCAGCCTCCAGCTCACGGCCGCAAATGGCAGCTGAACGGTGGCGATATCCTGGGCCACTGCTGACCCACGGCTGCATCTGCACCAGTTTCCCGCTGTTGAAAATGCCTCATTAAGCTGCACTGATGCCAGCCCAGGGATTCCTGGCTCTTGGAGCTGTGATTAAACAGCAGCTGTGTCCTAATAGCCCTTTCCCTCTGAGCGGGGACTTCTGGGGGCAGGGCGTGAGCACCGTGGAGTCTCCAGTCCTCCCATCGCCTCCCCTCAGCCCTTCATGGGGAAATTTAGCTCCGTGGATCCTGTTTAGTGAGGAGCTTTCAAACAAGGCCTTGAAATCCCAGCTCCTCCCTGCTCTGCACAATGTCAGATTCTTCCTACGAGTCAGGCCTTGCCCTGAGTCTCCCCAGGCACTGTGCCGCATGCCAGCAGCCACCCTGGGGGGACAGTATCCTAGTGGGGTAAGACCTCCCCTATCAGATCAGCCCTGTGGACCGTGCAGGACCAGGAATCGGGGTTCCCTGTGCCAGCTGCACAGGGGAACCCTTGCGCTCGGCACAGGGGTCTCTCACATCTGAATGTAACTGTTCTCCTCCCGCCCTGCCCCCCACAGGAACCTCTGCCAAATGCAGGAAGACAATAGCAGTTTCTCTTTGCTGCTGGATCTCTTGTCTGAGCTCTATCAGAAACAGCCGAAGATTGGCTACCATCTTCTCTACTACCTGAGAGCGAGGTAGGGGCGGCCGGGCAGGCCAGGGGCAGGTTGCGTCCATCATGGGCCCGGCTAAGAGTGCTATGCGGGTGGCTCTCACTAAACAATCTTGCTGTCACCCGGGGAGCGTGCTGCGGGGATTCCCACCCAGCCAGGCGGCTGCAGGGGCTTCTTGTCTTTGCAGTTCAGCTCGTGTTGGGTTTGTCCTGGGCCCTTCCTCCCCGCCCACCCCAGCCCCTGCTGAGCAGCCTCGTCCGCAGGCAGAGCCTTCTGGGGGGCTGAGTCGAGCTGCTTCTCGCCCAGCCTCAAGCAGCAGCCAGACAGAATCCCTCCCTGGAGTCCACTCCCCGGGGCAGCTCACTCATGTCGCCCTGTGGCCCCTCTAGCAAAGCAGCAGCAGGGAAGATGAACCTATATGAGTCGTTTGCCCAGGCCACGCAGCTGGGGGACCTGCACACCTGCCTGATGATGGACATGAAGGCCTGCCAGGAGGATGACGTGCGGCTGCTCTGTTACCTCACCCCATCCATATACACGGAGGTGAGAACCCAGGTCGCGTGGGGGGCCCCCCAAGGTCTCCGCAGCAGGTCATCCCGGTTAGCTCAGGGGCATGAGGCGGCCTGAGCTAGGATCTTGTTAGGTCAGCGGGGCCAAGGCAGCCCTGGGCCACACGGGATAATTCATCTGCCGGGTGCTTGGATAGGGGCTGCAAGCAGAGGTGCTGGCAAGTCGGTAGGGAATGGTCTTCTCTCAACTGCAGAGCCACCCGCGGCGCAGCGAGAGGGCTCAGTGCTCCTGCAGGAGCGCTGCTGTTTGAACTAGACCTTCAGTCAGCGTCCTGATGGCTCCCAGGTGCATGAAATCCCCTGGTGCTTTTTGTAGGTATCAGGGTGTTAATCTTGCACTCCCGAAGCTTTCCAACTAGACACAGTTCTGTTCTGCACTTCCTGTCTTACTCAGTGTTGTTTGGCTGTTAGCAGCTGCCATGTTATGCCCCAGAAGTGGCTGCATTTCAGCTATGGGTAAATCGCTTGCTTACACTTGGCAAGGTTTGCGAATGGTGTGGGTAAAGGTGCTGTAGAAGTGGAAGCTAGTTAGGAAGGCTCACTTCCCTCCTTGGCCTTTCCCAACCAAGTCTAGCCACGGAAAGGTGAAAACCTGCCAAGCTGCAAGTCCCTGGCTGGTCCCTGTCGCACGTTCTCTAGGGCAGTGTTCAGGACTTGACTTCCTTTTCACTCTGAGCCCAGAGAGCGAGTTTTCTCCTGGCCTGCCCCATGTCCTTGCTGTCAGCCAGCTTGTGGTTCTAAGCAGGCGTCTCTGCGGGGCTCGGCTTTGGGAGCTCCAAGCTGTTACTTCTGTCACTCAGCAGCACGGCAGAGCTGGTCTGTTCTGTGGGATTCCGTGGGACAGTCAGTATCCGAGAGGGGAGCCGGGCTTCTGCATGGCCCCACGTATGTGCCAGCTAGTGGGGCTCAGGCTTGGTTCACACGGCTCATCCCAGGCTTGGCCAGCGCAGCAGTTGCCTTTCCCCTGCCAGGATGATGATGGGGGTTTGGCTCTCGGCTCCAATCCCTAGACTCTGAGGCTGCAGTCATTCATTTCAGCTGATCCTAGGGAGCAGAGGGTGAGAAACCACGGGGCTGGAATCCACCCAGCATCCTGCTCCAGTGCTGCAGGGAGCTCTGGCTCAGCACTCAGCGGGGTAACTTGACACGCTGAAACTGACACGGGTCACATTTTTGAGTGTGCTTTTTAATGCCCTGGGAGGAACAAGCTGATCGTGTGTGTCCCCGTCCCCCCCCCCCGGCCCCCTGCTGGCTGACAGGTCAGGAACATCTGCTGGGCGTTAAGAAGGGACCAGCCTGGGGAGAGTCCAGCCCACGCTGTTCTGTGGGGAAGGCGGCGTGAACGGGGGGGTGAAATGTGGCCAAGGGAGAGGAGAGAAAAAATATGGAAAATAACAAACCTCGGGGAGGGGTCTTGTCCCTCAGTCACTTCCCTGTGCAGCGCCCCTCCCCCAGCATGCTCAGAAAGGGGGCCCCGCACTTGTGATGACAACCAAGGAAAACCCCTCGTGTGAATCCTGTGCCCCAGGGCTGCTGCGGGCCAGTGTGTCTGCTCAGATCTTCAGGCCCTGTCCACCCTGGGGTCAGACCCATTCTCCTCTGGAGAGGGGCATGGCCAGCACCACTCGGGCACAGCTGCCTTGAAGCAGTGGACCAGCTGCCATCAAGTGGCCAGGGCCTCTGAGCCGTGCCAGGATTGCTTGCTGCTACCCGCCATCTGCCCCGATCACTTCTGCCCTTTCCTCATGGTGTGTTTTCCCTGCAATTTCTCTCTCACACACACACGAAAGGCTGTGACACTAGCAGATGTAGGGGAAATATAGGGCTTAATGAGACGCCTCTGGCCCAGCTGATTTCCCCAGGCAGCCGTATGTCTGCTCGAGTCAGCACGGCCAGGGTTGACGTTAGCTGCTCCTTGGGAGAGCTCCTCTGAGCCATGCTCTGCAGCCTCTGTGCTCTCCCGGGGCCTGGTTTGCAGAATTTAATGCTGAGCGAACACACCTGCCTCCCATTCCGTGCAAACCCAGACGAAAGGATCAGCTTGTCTCTCAGCCCTGCCCTGCTGCTTTGCTAACCCCTTCCTGCTGGCCGTCCCTTGGCCTGGAGCGCCCCCTGCTCTGCTCAGGGAGGGACGCAGGCAGCGTTCTCCCCTGGGTGCAAGGTGGGGCGATGCTGCCGTGAGTCGGGGTGCCGGTCTCTTTCAGCCTCAGCCTGGACCTGTGAGCCAGCCAGGGCCCCCAAGAGTTTCGTGCAGGTCCAGTCAGCTCCTGGTCTGCGCAGGAACAACATCCAGCTCAGCTGACTGCAAGGCATGAATGTGGGGTAACTGCATTGTCCTTGGACAGGGGCGATCTCTCCCCCTGCTCCTCTCAAGGCTGCAAGGCTGCTTCTCCCTGGGCTCCTCTCCTGAGCCCCTGCTCTGCTTGCAACTCTTCCAGTTCCCCGACGAGACCCTCCGGAGCGGGGAGCTGCTGAACATGATTGTCGCCGTCATAGACTCGGCCCAGGTAGGAGCGGGGGCTCTGCACTGGCGGGGAGGAGCGCCAGCTCTCAGAACTGGGGCGGGGAGGGGCAGCATTTGTCTCCTTCTCTGAACCAGGAGCACATAGGCTGAGCTCAGCATGGAGCTGCAGAGAGGCAAGGCGGGATGTACCATTCTGGGAGCCAGCTGCCATCTCCTGGGGAGCCTTTTGCACCCCTTCATTGTCGGGAAGGGCAGAGCCCTGGGCTCTGCAGCAGCCGTTCTAAATCCATGGGGCTGCCTCATTTCCCTGAGGGGCCGGGCCGCAGCGTCCAGGGTCGGTCTGTTAAATCCAAGCCACGTCCTTCAAGGGATTGTCAAGGCCTGGAGCTGCTGCAGGGAGGCGGGGGTGGGAGCATGGAGAGGGATTTGGCTGGATATGTTCTGATCCCTGTTGAGCTGCAGCTGTGTGGGAACAGCGGGTGAGGGGGCGGGAGGAGAAGGCTGCTGCAGAGCTAACTCTCCCGTGAGAGGAGAGCTGGGCGAAGGGGAGTCCCCCAAAGGGGCGAGACATAGGAGTCTGTTGGAGGCCTCCCATAGATCCCGTGGGAGCTCCGGTAAATGTGGCACCCCAGCCAGCCCTTCCTAGTGCTGTGAGCGACAGGTCGTGGGGCCTCCGCTTGGCTGGCGAGCGCTGCGTGAAGAGCAGGCGGCTCTCACCCCACAGCACTGGGACACCGGCACACAAGCTTGTGCTGCAGATGCCAGGATGTTTCTGCACACCAGAGAGAGGTCGCCGTAGCCTTGGGTCAGGGTCCCCCCAGCCGGCCGGGGCCCATGATCTGCAATGAGATGGCCCAGCTGCTGCTCCTTCCCCTCGCCACCGCCTGGATGAGGCCTAGGCCGCATGGTCTGCATCCCTGCCACCTCCTGGTGCCGCTCCCCGCCCAACGCAGGCTGCAGCAGTACGTGGCTGGGAGATGGGAACCGACTTGACTGACTCAACTCGGGTCCCATGCAGCAGTACTGGGGGGGCAGTGCTGCTGGGAGACCATCGCTCCAGGCAGCCGCAGGCTGGGGGAGCCCATTCTGGTTGGGTTTGGGCCCGGGCCGTGCTCACCTCTAGCCAGAGCTGGCTTCCCCCATCCTGATGTGACAATCCAGAGAGCTGAGCCCTGCTTGGAGACCCTCTCCCAGCAGCAACGCTCAGGAGTTGCCATGACATCAGTTCAGAGGAACCCAAAAATAGTCCATGGGAGGCCGGCTGGGGAGAGGGAGGTGGCTGCAGTCCCTGGCGAGAGCCAGGCGCTGAATACTTCTGCTGTCTGGGTGCGTCTGGAGCGCGATCTGCTGATAGCCCTGGAACTTGCCCTATTTATACATCAGCTGAGTTTTCAAAATGGCTCGGTAGCTGCTTTCCTGGGCAGCTCTGCCTTTCCCAGCTGCAGCAGGGCGGGCGCTTCAGCCAGGGAGTTTTGCTTGGCGGGCAGCTAGATGGTATCAGGTATGGGAAAGGCTTGAGTCATGGTGCCCGACCCTCCTGTGGCTCGGCTCGACTGGCTCCTGTCACTGCTTGTGGGGTCCGTCGCTGTCTGCAAAGCACAGCCCTGTTTTCCCAGCACACGGTGGTCACATTTCCTCTCCCCTCCCATGTCCAATTCGTTCGTCCCTTCCTCTTATTCTTCCCTGCTCGCTTCATCTGTTTCCCTGCAGTCCCTGGGTGGCCCAACCTGCCTGCGAGGGCAGCCTGGCAGGCAGAGTCCTGGCCTCTCCCTTGGAACTCAGCACTGAAAAACCTCCCAGCCGATGGGGATTCGTAACACGACAGACGGGCCTCTGACGGACACGAACGCAGCAAGGGGCAGGCAGGGAGAGGCGGGAGTGCTCTTGGCTCTCCTAGGAGGCCGCAGGGCCGTGGCTGTGACCAGCTGCAGCCCTTTGTCTTTGGAGAGCAGCTTTCCCGGACCACTGTGTGGAGCCAAGCGATAGCATGGGGAGAAGGGGCATCAGTAGCAAGCGCGTGAGGCGTAGGGGGAGACTGCAGGCATGGCAGAGGAGAAGGCTCTTGCCCCAGTGGGGGAGAGGGGGTGGGAGAGGAGCCAGGGAGTCGTGCTGGCAGCTTGCTGTAAGTGGGGCTAAGGGAAGGGCGACTTGCAGTCGGACCGTGAGCCTCTGTCAATGGCCAGGTTCTGCCCATGTGCTTGCGCGTGAGTGTTCCCGTGGGTTCCTGCTGCAGACAAAATGGGCAGGGTCCATGTGGCCCCTCGGGCTGGGCTGGAGGCCCCTCTCTATCCGCACCTAGCAGGGACCCAGCCCTTGAGAGCGGGAACGACGTGTGATTGATTCCCGCCGTGCCCTGGGGTCCAGCTGTGGGTCTCATTCCCTCCCCCAACTGCTGGTCCCCCTCACCCCTGCTGGTATCTGCCATGTTCTGTGCAGCAGGCCGGCTCCCTTGGCTCCGCACCGCCTGGGGTTGAGGTGTGAAACCATGAAGCTCTCTTGGGTCTCCTTGGAGCTGCCTAGAACGGCTCTGATTTACAAGCCACCTGCACTCGGGAAGGTTTCCACTGCGCTCGGCTGGATCCCTGTTTTTGCTGGGGGGCCGTTCATGTGTGCCAGATGGGCCGTGCTGGGGCTGCAGTTCCTCTGCCGCTTCCTGCCACCTGGGCTCTCCAGGGCTCATCTCTGTACGGCCAGGGCTGATGGTGCTGCACCAGGTGAGCACCGTCCCCCGCAGCTGACTGCCGCACCACCTGCTGCTGCTGGGAAATCCCACCGCTCCAGGGTTAACGTCATGCTGGCCTGGCCCCCTCCTGCACACAGCGCTCTGGCTCTTTGACACCCCCCTCCAGCTCCAGGCCTTCCTGCACTTACCCTGCTGTGCTCTGCTTTCCAGCTGCAGGAGCTGGTGTGTCACGTCATGATGGGGAACCTGGTGATGTTCCGAAAAGATTCGGTGCTCAACATCCTGAGTGAGTAGGACCCCCCTCACCCAGGGGTGGAGGTGGGCATGGCTGTGCGGGGGTGGGCGGGCCAGGGAATGAGGTAGGGTGCCATACTTGGGAGGCGAACATGAATGCAGCTTAAACAGTCACCAGCAGCCGCTCGTCTTGTGCGGCAGACTCTGGCCCCCAGCTGGGCAGAACAGAGACCTCTTCTCCCTGCTGCTTTACTCTGGGCTGGCAAAACCTCTCACCACCTTCCCATGACCGCCAGGAGCTGAGCCAGCCTGTGGCTCCTTCCCTATTGACATCACCCTGGGCATCGTGAGTCCAGACGCTGTCTCTCTCATGCCCAGCCCTGTGGTGTCGGCACCAGGCAGCACCTTCTGAGCTTTCCTCGGCCTCTTTCAGACTGGAGATGTGCCGGCCAGGGCTTGGACCATGCTGGGACAGTTCAGCTGATGTCTCCCTGCTTCCTAAGCAGCAGCTCCAGCAATCCACGTCCCGAGGCTCTGCTCCCAGCCAGGCAGGGAAGGGTGCCCGGTGCATGGGCAGGTGGGGCTGTTGTTTCTGAAGCACCTGCCTGGAGGAGCCTGTAAATCAACCTCCACTCGGCAATGTGTAATGGAGACGTGGCTGGCCAGTGCTGTGCTCTCAGGACCAAGGAGGAGGTGGCTTTCTCCCCTGGCGCTGTCAGACCTTCGTGGGTGGCACTGCTGACGGCATCCGGCGCTCCCTGCAGCTGCCTGGAATGGCATGCTCCTGCTACTTGCAAAAGCCCCGGCCCTGGGAGCGCTGAGTCCCCTTCCCAGCTGGGAGGGCCTGCTCACAGATCAGGACCGTGGGCGGGCAATGCTGGGAGCTCCAACTGGACCGAAAGGTGGCATGAGGACAAGGGGCTGGAGCCCTCGTTGACCTGGACTAAAGCAATGGGGGGGTGTTCCCGAGGTGGGGGGAGGAAATATCCCTCCCCTCTGCTCTGCAAAAGTCATACAGTCCGTTATAACTCTGCAGGTAACAAGGTCCTGGTAAAGAGATGCCCAGGCGTGGCCTGCCAATGCAGGAGCCTGGCAGCCTGGGGCAGCTGCGGGCAGCTCTCAGGGCTGGGACCATGGCACCAGCTGCCTGGAGATTGGCGTTTCCTCCTCAGATCCATGTCATCTTAGCTGCACTCCTAAAAGGCTCACTACCCCGAGCGGGCTCGTTGGATTAGTTGTTTGATCTGAGCTGTGAGCTGTGCTGATGGGTTTAACCAGGCTCGAGACAGAAGGCTTGGCAAGCCCTGATTCTTTGCAGCGCCAGGCCCTCGGTAATCCAGAGACACGCTGAACAGCATGGGGCAGGTTGTTAGTACCAGCTCGGCACGCCCTCCATCAAAGGCCTGGGCTGTGATCAGTGAGCTCAGATCATTCCCCCTCTCCCTGCGACAGGCTGCCAGAGCCTTTCAGGGGAACGCCAGGGAGAAAGGAGGGAAGGAAAACCCTGCTGCTAGTCCTGCCATCTCCACATGTGCACTTAGCCGCGGGGTTTCTAGGGGGCTCAGCCTGTCCGCTCACAGACTCGGGCCGGGACCAGTGCTCGGAGTGTCCTGGACCTGACTAGCCCTGTTTGCAGTAGTCTTCCCCCATGATGTTAGCAGCTGATAAGCTCTAAGTGCCTGGCCGAGGCTTTCCATTGTATACAGTATCAGCTGTTAGTTCTGGGGGCTGACAGGTGGTGGGAACAGTCGGAGGTGGACCTGTGGTCTGACCCAGCGCGTCAGGGTCTACTCCTGTGAAGCCTGGGGGCTGGGGTCCCCCTCGTGTTTGCTGTAGGACTCAGAGGTATTCGGAAAGGCCAGCAGGGACACTGCATATCCAGTCTGACCCATGTGTTCAGCACAGGCCCGGGGACTGCCCTGATTTAACTCCTGGGCACCCTGGAACAGAGCTTTCAGAAAACCACCGCTCTGGATTTCAGATTTCCAGGGCTGGAGAATCGCCTGGCTGGGCAGGTCCAGGGGGCATTTACCCGCCGTCCCTCCCGGTTAAAAAATTGCACCTTAGTTTGATTCTGAATCTGTCTCGATTCAACATTCAGCGTTGGTTCTTTTTCATCCTGTCTGCTGGGCTGACGAGCCCAGGGTTGTGTTCCCCACTGAGGGAGTCGCCCCCAATCCTGCTTTGTTAAGCTGAGACTGAGTCGGTGACTGAGAGACACATTCTGCGGCTCAGCTCTGAACCCTCTGCCAGGATCCTGACCTCACCCACACACACGCCCATTCGCTCCTTGGAGCCCCCTGAGCAGCGGGAAGGACCCTGGCCAAGGAATCGCTCTTGCTCTGGGGGACTCCCCTGGGGGGCAGAGAAATGCTGGGCCCAACAGTCCCACCCTCCTTTCCCTGGGCTGGGGTTTGGGGCTGGGACACTGTCCGTTCCCAGCCTTTGCCTGTAGCCCAGCTGGTGGCTTCCATGCCCAGGCCTCACCCCACAGCCCCAGGGCTGGGTGCTGGATTTCTTGGGAGGCTGAGACTGTTCCTTCATCACTGCAGGAGCAGGATGTCCTGGTACCAAGGGCATCGCCAGCCCCTTCCCCAAGCCTCACCCCTGAGGGGTCCAAGCCCCTTTGTCACCAGTAATTAACCCTCATGCTCTTTGCGAGAGCTTTGCTCCTGAGCGACTGGGGTCGGTGCCATCTGCCCAAACCACTCGGCTTACGGGGCCTTTTTGCACTCTGCTGAATATTGCGTTTCACACACGCCCCACCTGGCTCGCAGCCAGCAGGCAGATCATTAGCATTCGGAACATTGCACAGCACAGGGACGATCTCCTGGCTCATCTGCCGCCTGCACCCTGTCGCGGGGGCCTCTTGCGCTTGGCTGGGGGTGCCTGCAGAGCCCGAGTGTCCAGGCTGGGACACTGAAGGGGTAAGGGTTCCCCCAGCGAGTGCCTGACGAGGAATCTCTCCCGCCGCTCTGGTCTGTTTAGCTCTGGCCCTGGCACAGCATGGAAGGCTCCAAGCAATGCTCCAAACCCCCGGATTAAAGAACCCCATTCATTCCCTCCCTCTGAGACCCTGGGGCTTTGAGCCATTCAGAACTGCTTGAGTGACCCCGCCTGCTGGCACCCCATGTTTAAGCCAGCACAGAATGCTCAGGCTCCGCTTGGCTGCTGGAATCCTGGATCCCTCTGCCAGGGCGTGGCACAGACAGACAAGAAAAGGGCCACCCACACTCCCCTGCGAGACTTCCCTGCAGCATGCAGCCCCCTCACTCACATCTCTGCCCTGCAGCTCATGCTTGTCCTAGGCCCCTGCCGCCTACTGGAGCTGTTTTCCCTGCCTAGGGGCAGCGCCCTCCCCCCTAACGAGTGCTCTGCTTCCCCCTCTAGTTCAGAGCCTGGACTGGGAGACGTTTGAACAGTACTGCACCTGGCAGCTCTTCCTGGCACACAACATTCCCCTGGAGACCATCATCCCCATCCTGCAGCACCTCAAGTACAAAGGTGAGCCTGTGCCCTGCATGTGTCAGAGACACAATACGATCCCGGGGTCCGATCCCAGCTGGGTCCATCCAGCCTGTTCCCCTGCTCGGCAGTGCGTGCATGCCTTCAGGGAGAGGAAGCGTGCAGCCCTGTGGCCTGCCACAGGCTGCATGGGCAGACCTCACGAGGGGCCCTGGGGGCGGGTGACAGGAGCTGTGGGCATGTCTGCTCAAGTACTGGGCGTTCGTTCCCAATACCTGCAGCCAAGGGTTCTGAGCCCCTCAGCATTCACCGTGGGTCCCAGCTATCGGGAACTAACTAAGCCCCCTTGGTTTTCTTTGCAGAGCACCCAGAGGCACTGTCCTGTTTGTTGCTGCAGCTGAGGCGAGAGAAGTATGTATGCAGTGTGGGGGGTGGTATGAGCGTGCTGTGCCATGCGGGGAGGGGGGTTGAGGGGTGTATTTTGCTGGGCCCTTGAACTGGGCTCTCTGGGGTACTTCGCTGGGCCCTTGAACTGCAGAGGGCAGGGGTTCCCAAAGGAGAGCAGGCCAGAGCAGAGCGGCCTCTCTTGGCTAATGCTGGGCAGGGCCAGGCATTACGTGGCCCCGGGTGCAGCAGGCAGGGGGCGCTGGGGGACACCAGGGGGCCCTGCCCACATGCAGTTTGCTGCAGGATCAGGGCTTGTGTGTAGGGCTCATCAGGCTGCTTGCTGGGACCACATGCATTGAGTCCTGCCCGTTCTGCTCTGGGAATTCCTGGCTGGGTCGACGCCGGGTGGCAGCAGCAGCCGTAAGGGCAGGGAATCGCAGTGAACACACCTGTTTCCTTTCGCATCGGAATGACCCTTGGAAGACGCGCTGGAGGGTTCTGGGGAGGAGGCACTCCCCAGGGGCACTCCTTATCCCCAGCCTCCCCTGCCCCGGTGCGTTGGCCCACAGATGCCCCCCCGGGCTGTGGGTCCCCGAGCTGTGCTGGAGTAACAGGCAGTACCTGCTCCGGGGAGCACTGGTGAGGAAGACGCACCATTCCCTCGTTCATTAATGAGAGTGCGGAATGATGGTGACAGATGGAACGTCTAATTTCTCCAGCACATGGGGGCTCCGCTCCCTGCACTCCAAGGGAGTGATTGCTCCCCTGCGGCTTGGCTCTAATCAATCCAGATTGGATCAGTGCAGGAGCTGCCGCCGTCTCACGTCTTTAAGGTGGTCCTGAAGAATCCTGCTCTTCAAGTGTTCAAAGTGCCGGTCACAGGCTTTGCAAGGCCAGGCAGGGTCCAAGCAAGGGCTGCAGGCATGTCCTGGCCCTCCTGGGCAGTGAGTGAGGCTGCATGCTGTGTGCTGCAGTGTCTAGGGCGGGAGGTGGGAGGACAGGCCCTGTCCCTCCCTCCCTGAATTCCCCCCTCCGGCCCCCTGTCTTTGGCTGCTCAGACCCGCACCGTCAGTCTGATCTCTGCCTGCGGATTACAGAAAACCCCCTGGCTCTTCCCTGGCAGCCCCAGTCTCCAAGCCCATTACCCTTCGCAGCACCTCTGAAATGGATATTCTTCCCATTTGCAGAGGGGAAACTGAGCCCCGGAGAGGGGCGGAGACTTTGCCAGGGTTGAGTCGGCAGCATAGCTGTGACTTGAACCCCAGAGTCCTGGCTCCCAGGCCCTGACGCCTCTAAGCACCAAACACCTTCAGTTTGTGAATGCTTGAGACCCCAGGCAGGAAGGATTAGCAAGAGGGAGGCTTCCTGGGGCCAGCCTGTCTGCCTGGGGCGGGGTGGTTGCTGGCCACTGGGGAGTTCAGCTTAGTTGACACTGGGCTCAGGTGCCGTGTCCCAGTATCCCGGCCAGTGCCAAGGGGGAGAGGGGTTGCCTTCTGCCCTCAGAGCTGGAGCTAGGGCCCAGCTGGGGTGGGGGGGTCCAGCCCTACCCACCACTGGCCCTTCCCGTCACAGCCCCGCCCACATGGCTGATGTGCATGGACTGCTCCAGAGAGGCTCCCAGCTGGGGCAGCAGGGGGGCCGCAGGTCCGTAGTGACGTCTCTCGGGAGAGCTCTGTATTGCTGGAGCTGGAATAGCAGGGTGCTGCAGGCTGGGATTGACGGGCGTCGGCAGGGCGATGCAGCTGCCCCTGGGAGACTGATCCCAGACCAAGCTGCAGGGCCACTCTCCTGAAAGGTCCTTGGGGTGTCCACCCCCGGCTCTCTCTTGTTGGGGGTTTGATCTGACACTTGTCCCCAGTCTCCTCTGCGTGAGAAGGCAAACAGCCTCCTGCATCTGGGGGCAGAGGCTCTGTTCTGGGCTGTCCCCTCCCCCTTGCTCAGCAGTAATTGGCAATGTGATTCTGCCCAGCCCTGGGGACGCATTATCACTGCCTGCATTCCTCTTGCCTGCTTCTCAAGGGACACTTCCCCCCTGCCCCCCGAGACCGCTTTCAATGTCCTGCACGGCTGGCGCAGTGTTCACACTGGAGGACCTGGACGGGCAGTGCGAAAGCCACTGGCCGCTCCTCGGGGCTCTCAGTTCGTGCTGGTGATCCTTGCTGCCAGGCACCCTTAACCGTGGGGCTGTGGAGCACGTGGGGCTAACCCGACTGTCGTGCCAGCCAAGCTGCCCACTCCCTGCCCTTCAGTTCTGTGGCAGCTTGGCAGGTCAGGGAGACTCGGGCAGGACTGGGGAGAGGTGCTCTCCAAAGGGAAGGGGCACCAAGGTTACCTGCCCTGTGCCTACAGAGTGGGGCTGGGGCTTAGGGGTTCCTGCCATGCTGTCAGCACCTGAGCGGGGCCTGCTGGGGCTGGGCTGGGGCATGCAGCAGAGGTCGGAAGCTTGGCTTTGTCAGCGTCGTGGCCTCCACCAGACGAGACCAGTCTCCTCCCTTCCTGTCACTCTAGGGCTGGTACCTACTTGGCACCAGACACGCTGCCTGGTAAGGCTCATCCTGCCCCCAGCGTCTCTTCTGGAGGGCTGAGGACAAGGCACGGGAAGCACGTCTGGCACTGGGCAGGGGGCGTAGAGTCAAGGCTCAGGGTTGATCCGCGGCGTGACCCTAGACGGTCACTTTGCCCCACACCTCCGTTTGCCCATCTGTAAAATGGGGCAGTGGTCGTTTCCTCCCTGCCGGGAGTTGAGAGGCTGAACGAACACCGCCAGCAGCCAGGTGCCCCCCTTTGCTCCAGCCGTGGCACCAGCCGTGCCGAGGTTCTCCTGGGCCTCCCGTGTCCGTGCTGGGCCGTTTCCGTCACCGGGCACCTCTCAAAGCCGGAGAGCCGCCTGTCTGCCTCCCACGTGGCGCAGTAGTAACCCTGCCTGGACACTCATCTCTCGGGCTCCGTGCCTGCTCTGCTCACCTCCCATCGCTGAGCGAAGAGCTCTTTATTCCGATTCATTAATGCCGCATTTGGAGCTGGCTAATCTAATCCCGGCTCTAACTTGTACTCGCCCAGCCCAGCCGTCCCGAATGCACGGGCGCGGCAGCGGGAGAGCGTGTTGCAGCGAGGTTGACACAGGCGTCTGGTGCTGGCGCAGGGATTCTGGGGAGGTGCCAGGCTGCTCCATGGGGCTGGTCTCTTCCGTGTCTCAGGGAGAAGGGCTGTGTGAACTCCCTGCCACACAGCTTTGTGTCTAACGCACCTGGTCCCCGCCCAGCTGGAGGTCTTGGAGCCAGAGCTGAGCTGGGGAGCTCTGGACTAGGACAGCAGGGAGGCCCGCCATCCCCTGCAAGCCCTGGGACCTCAGAGCCAGAGGGCCATGCCGAGTCCTAGGGAACTAGCAATGGTCAGGGTTAGTGCTCCATTGATGGGCAAGGGGTGCCGGCTGCCTGCCACGTCTCAGGGCGGCGGGGGTAGGATTTGATGTGCCGAGGCTTTCCAATCACCCCCCTTTCCCTTTCCCTTCCCGCGGCAGGCCCAGTGAGGAAATGGTGAAGATGGTGCTGAGCCGGCCATGCCATCCGGACGACCAATTCACCACCAGCATCCTGCGGCACTGGTGCATCAAACACGACGACCTGCTGGCTGAGCACATCAAATCCCTGCTGATCAAGAACAACAGCCTGCCGCGGAAACGCCAGAGGTGAGGGGTGGGGGGGGGGGTCTCGCCTCAGGGAGCCTGTGGCCTGGCCAGGTGGACACGGGGGCTTGTTTTGGGTGAGGAGGTGTCCCCCAGCCTGGGCTGGCCCAGCGGCATGGGCAGGGCATGTCCCCGTGTTTCAAGGGCCTGTCCGGAAATGCCACCAGCTAAGAACAGGAGAGAGGCCCCCAGCCTGCGCTGGCTTGGGACAGCTGTCAGGGGCACGCTGCGCTTGTGGCTTCTACAGACAATACCGGCTGGGAGGGCTGCATTCCGCTGTTCAGCTCCTGTTGGCAGCTTGCAGCGCCCGTGGGGCATCGCTCCCATCGGCAGCAGGACAGCTCCTGGCAGGCGTGGACACTCCACTGGTATGGAGGGACCCAAGTCCGTGGGCTGCAGGGTTTCCCTTCTCCCAGACTTGCTCTGCCCTTCATCTCATCGCCCAGCCCCCCGGCACACCCTTCTAGGAAATCCCTCTCCTCCAGCCTGCCCTGCAGCCAGGGGCAGTATCTGAGCTGCCGTTAGCAGGGGTCGCTGCAGGGATGGCCCCTCTCCACCGGCCCTTCAAGACAGGCTGGGCTGGCCTTGCCGGTGCTGGCTCCGCAGGAGAGCAGGAGTGCAGGGTGAAGTGGGTCAGGACATGCTTCACAAGCACAAGAGTCCTGGAGTGTGTCTGAGATTCAGGGACACGCGGCTACGTCCCTGAGCCGGCTGGCATGGAGAGAGCAAGGCCTGGGCCGGCTTGGGGAGCAAAGGCCTAGCGCAGGCCACACCAACGCTCCCTGCAGTCCCAGCTCAGGAAGTGGCTTATTTGAACCCAGTGGGGCCGAGCCTCTGCCCTGAGAGTCTGAGCTGCATCTCCCTGGGTGGAACTGAGCCAGGGTGGCTGCAGAGCGGTGACCGGGACAGGGCTCAGACTAGGAGCTCAGTGCTCAGCCGGCCTCGTCGTCGTTGTTGTCCAAGAGCGAAGGCAAGCCGTGGGAATCCCCTCCCCACACCCTCCCGGCTTGCCAGGACCCCAGAACCTGCCTCCACCTTCCCCGCATGCATTTCCAGTTGCCTCCAGGCGAGGCGGAGCGCAGCCTGGCCATGGTAACCAATAACTAAAATCCAGGCAGGTATTTACAGCAAACAACTGGCTGGCGTGCTCGGGAGCATCCCAGCACCTCCAGGCGGGTGGGGCTGCAAGGTACTGGCCAGCCTCCCACTGCTGTCCTTCCCCACAGCTGCTTGGGGGTTCTCTTCCAGGGCAGAACGACCCCTTGGTTCTCGCTGGATTCCTCTGTCA
Source organism: Eretmochelys imbricata (assembly GCF_965152235.1). Lineage (NCBI taxonomy): Eukaryota > Metazoa > Chordata > Testudines > Cheloniidae > Eretmochelys > Eretmochelys imbricata. The sequence goes on along the minus strand of NC_135595.1, from coordinate 1,673,630 downwards.
CAGAACAGCCCCCTCCAGGTGCAGCTCTGTGCTTGTGTGGGGGGAGCAGGCTGCAGCACCAGAGCCCACGCAGAGCCTGCCTCACTCTCCTGTGTGACCCAGCCCCACATCCGGGGCTCTCCCTCGCTCCCTCCCTCATTCAGCGCTGGGTGAGCAGCCCGGGGGGCTCCCTGCCTGTATCTGCAGCCTGGGCAGGCCTGGCCCACCACAGGCCTAGCGAGACCCCTTTGGTGGGCAGCAAGATTGCTGGCTCCGTTGCCATGGTGAGGGATTAGACGAGAGGTGCCAGGCCTTGTGCAGTCGGTGTCCTGAAGCCAGCGTGGGCACAGCTGCCGCTCTCCAAGGCTTGTCCTGTGGCCGCTGCATGTCATGCCTCCACCCAGCTGAGCCGATGCGCAGCCGATGCCCAGAATGAGCCGCTCCGCTCTGCAGTGGGCAGAGAAGCTGCTCTTTGATCTCGCTCCCTCTGCTGTCAGCCTGCAGGGTCTTTTATCCTGAACTCATTGGCTGCCTCGTTTGGGGGAGAGCGTTTGTGACGAAGCGGGACTGTTCTTTAATGTTTCCTCTGAATAGTGTGGGGGTGCCTCAGTTTCCCCTAGGCAGTTCTTAAGTATCTAGGGGGTGGGATAAGGGTGTATGATCATTGCAGAGCCCTAGAGGGCAGGTATGTGCAGGGGTCTGGAGACAGAGAATGGCCGACACCCTCTTTCCTGGCAACTGATGGCCTGGGCCCTTCCCCCCTGCAAGGTGAGAACTAAAGGGTTGGAGAGCAAAGGAATCCGGTGACCTTCTGGCCAGGGAAAGGGACAAAGCCCAGAGGAGGGGGGGGCTGGAGAGAGTTTCAGTTTTGGGGCTGGCTGGGACATAGAGTGAAGGGCAGACATGGTTGTCTGGCTCACGGCCCCCCAAAATGGACCCAGCTGAGGGGTCCTGTTCTCTGTACCTACAAGCTCTGTGTTAGACCAGGTCCCTGTCGTCTAATAAACCCTCTGTTTTACTGGCTGGCTGAGAGTCACGTCTGACTGCGGAGTTGGGGGGCAGGACCCTCTGGCTTCCCCAGGACCCCACCTGGGCGGACTGGCTGTGGGAAGCGCACGGAGGGGCAGAGGAGGCTGAATGCTCCGAGGTCAGACCCAGGAAGGTGGAAGCCGGGTGAGCTTTGTGTCCTGGAGACAGGCTGCTCCCCGAGAGGAGACTTCCCCAGAGTCCTGCCTGGCTTCGTGGGGAGCAGGTCCAGAGCATCGCCCGGGGATGCCGGGACAGTGTTCAGCTCTTGGCAGTGGAGGCAGTGTGCCGTGCTCACATTCGCTGTGTCACAGACTGGGCCGGAGCTCAGCGTTCTCCAGCACCGGCCGGTCATTCCCAAGGATTCACTAGCTAACGGGTCGCTTGTCCTCCAGAGGAATGCAGCTGCCTCGTGGGTGGAACATGGCAGCAGTTGAAGAGTGCACAATGGTTTAGGACAGGAAGTGAGCAAGGACTACCAGTCCCGTCCCCCCTCCCACCCCAAAACCCAGAGTGACTTGGGCCTAGTGCTTGTGTGTCTGTGTTCACACAGCTTTTCTCAGCCTGGCTGGCCCCCAGCAGCGTGCCTCCCATCAGCAGTGCCCGTCCCTCGGTGTGTCCTTCCCAGCCAGAATCTCTCAGCCTCACTTGCCAGTTCTGCCCCTGTGGTGTGGGGCTGTCCTGGGCTGGCTCAGGGCGGACCCAGCTTGTGCTTGGAGCATTTACATGGAGAGGATCCCGTGGGGCGTGCAGGCCCCATGGGCGCTCCAGAGAGAGACTGGTGCTTTGCAGATGCCCTGGTGAGACCTCCCCTTGCTGCAACGCCCTAGCAGTCCTCACCTCAGGCAGCCTCAGCCAGGGAGTGGAGAGGAAAGCAGCAGCCCTGCGATGCTCCCTGCACAGGAAGTGGGTACCCTGGCAGGAGGCCATCCTCAGGGTTGGGGGGCCGGGGGCCTGGCACTGCTGCAGGGAGTGGACGCACCAGGCTGTCACTACTGGACACCATGGTTCAGGCTGCCTAGCACAGGCACGAGTGAAATGAGCTGGTTGATCTCGGTCCTTTGAGAATATTTGTTGTGGCCAAAAACAACCGCATGGTGGAGATTAATTCTGTGCCTGAAACTGGACTGTCCCGGGGTGCTGCAGGTCAGGGCTGAGGTGCATAGGTGGGGTTGGGAGTATCTGGGATTGTTGGGGTCCAGGTCTGGTGCTGGGGGGGGGAGGCATGTCAGGGCTGAGGTGTAGGGGGGGTGCTCTAGAGGGATGCTCTGCAATTAGAACCCAGTCTGAGGAGGGAATCCTGTGAAATGCTCCCAGCACATCTGAGTGAGGAAGGGACGAGGCTCGTCTGCATTGGCAGCAGCCTGCACGCAGCCACCGTCCCCAGGTCGCTGCGGGACCACACTCCCCACAGAATGCAGGGGGTGTAACGGAGCCCTGCTTGTTTTCACAGGCGCCGGGCCCTGCAGCTGCCTCCCCATGCCCCATGTCTGGCGCGCGCTGGGCTTGCCGGCTGGATCTGCTGAGTGCTGGTGTTTCCCCTCCTGCACAGTCTCTCCCAGGGTGGCAGAAGGGGCCATGGTTCATGCATGTGTAACGGACATGTGTCACTGCCGTGTCTTGCAACCCCACTGAGCTGGGCATGGGGTCTGGACCCAGCCTGGCCTTTCCCATTCGAGCAGGGGCACAGTTTGGAAATGCCTGGCAAAAGCTCCATTCTCTATCCCGGGCAAAGAGCTCTTGGGATTCCCGTCCCCCAAGCACCAGCGCTGGAGAAAGGGCCTGGCTAATAGAAAGGCTGCAGGCAGCACCTCCAGGGGGCCCAGCCCTGCCCCAGCCACTCCACTCTGGTTCTGGAGGGACCCACTCGAGGGGAGATGGGTTCTATTCAGTCCTCGGCCCCTCCGACACCACGAGTGCCGAGAGCAGGCCTGAGAGCTTGCAGAAAGCCCCCAAACAGCCACCAGATCAGCTGGAAATACTGTGCCTGGGCCAGGGAAACGGGCAAATGGCCCCTTGTCCAGTCCTGCTCCCCGGAGCTGACCCCCACCCGCAGGCCAGCTCCTGACGAGGCGGTTTGGGGGTGTCTCTGTTGGGGGAGAACAGTGCCCTCCGCTGTCCTCCCAGGGCTCTGCGGGTGCAAAAGGGACATCTAGTGTCCTAAAGAGGCACTGCCGCGGGGCGCAGCTCCTAGTCTCTGGACGCGCTCCCTGCAGTGCGGGGCACGGTCCCTGGGCTGGTGCCAGGCAGCGCTGCTCGGGGAGTCTGGCTGCATGGCCGGGGCATGGTGCTTGTGCTCCTGGGAGGAGAGAGACAAGCTCCCAGTTTCACAGCTCTCTCCCCTTGTCGTGCCTTGTTCAGTGTCTGTACCGCAGAGGCTCCAGGCCACCCGCTCAGGGACCCGCTGGGCTAGGCACTGTATGGGCCCCGCTACCCGCCCTCCATTCTCCCCCGCCCGAGGAGCGGTTCCTGTGGAAATCTCCAGCTCCATCCGTTCGGTTCCATTTCCCCTCATTAATTAGCAGCGTTTGATAGGTGATCACCAGGGCTCTTTTCATTATTTTTTCCGGGCCCAATAAATTGGCTGTTCTAATCCCAGCTAGCGAGCTTGCCGGCCAGCTGCCCCCTGCGGCTGTGAAACCAGCGTGCTGGCACTGCGAGGGACACCGCATGCCCCGCAGCCTGGCTCTGAGCACAGGGGTGCTGCCGGGGAGGTTTGGCCTGGGACCCCAGGTCCCTGCTGCAGCGCCAGGAGGGGCTGAGACTGAGCCCCGGGGCAGGATTAGTTCCATGGTTGCTGGGGTGCAGTGGCCTGGCATCGAGCAGCCCCTGGGGATCAGAAGAGCCTCCAGGCGCCCCAGCTTCACAGACCAAGCCCTGGGCTCGGTCTCATGCCAGGTGCTGAGCCTGCCTTCTCCCCCACCCCTGCCTTGGGGCTTCTGCAACGCCCTGGTATCTGAGTGAGCAGGGAACAACCTGGTGTCCCCCAAGAGGGTGGGGCAGGGCCTTGCTCTGACATGGCCTGCCCTGGCGAGGGAGAGGCCCCAGCTACAAGCGCTGGGCAGAGGCGGGATCCCCACGGCACCCTGAGCACTCTGGGACAGTGGGTGGCTCTGGGGCCCCCCAGGGACTAACTCTGCCTCCCTTGCCCTGTCCTCAGCTTGCGCAGCTCAAGTAGCAAACTGGCCCAGCTGACGCTAGAGCAGATCCTGGAGCACCTGGACAACCTCCGGCTCAACCTGACCAACACCAAACAGAACTGTATGTGGGCCGGGCCAGGGCTCTTCTCCGCGCCCGGCGGGAGGGGCTGCCTGGCCACCGGCGGGCGGAGCTGGGAGATAGGGGGCAGGCGACAGGTTGGCAGCATGGTTGCTCCTGAGTGCCTGGGATGGGGTGAGGCCGTCAGGGTCCGGGACCCTGTGGTGCTCTGTGCCGTACAGACGCATTGCTGGAGCCCTGATCCACTGTGGGGTGATGGGCAGCGATGCTGCAGGGTTTCCTTTCTTAGCACCATGGCTGGAGGGGCACTGCCCTCCCCTTCTCCCCCCATGGAATCGCTGGCTCCAGCCTGGCTTGGGTCAGCAGAAACTGGGAGGGACATCCAGGCTCTGGCCTCTGGTGCTGCCTCCTGGGACAAGAGCGCTTCCTTCACCCACTGGGCTGGGATTCTGCGCCGTGGGGCTTGGCCCCTTCCTCCTCCACATAGTTACCCAGCCCTGTACACGTGGGGAGCCAAGGTACAGAGATGGGATGGAGCCTGGCGGGTGGGACCCAGCCATTGGTCAGTGCTGGAGGGACGTCCCTCCAGACTCAGCCAGGCAGAAGGGCTTGCTCCATGGCACTGGCCAGCAGTGGGGCTGGTAGGGTAGGGCTCTGACTGGCCTTTCCTCTCCCTGCCTTCCAGTTTTCAGCCAAACGCCGATCCTGCAGGCGCTGCAGCATGTCCAGGCCAGCTGCGACGAAGCCCACAAGATGAAGTGAGTGCAGCCCCGTCATCGACCCGCTCGCTGCCCCCGGGGGCAAAGCAGGGTGGCTCAGTGGGGTGTGCTGGGAGTGCACCCAGTCGCAAGCTTCAGCAATAAACTCAAGCTGTGTGTTCCAGCCCAGGCCCCCTCGTGCAGCCAGGCAGGAACCAGCCTGCATGTGCCCCGTGTGTTGCTATGGGGCCTGGGGCTGTGCTGCTGGCTCTGGGCCTGGAGATGGGGGGCGGGGAGAGTCCCCGAGCTGCTGCTTCTGCTTGGCCCAGAGACATGGGCTGGGCCCCAGCCTTGCTAGCCGGTTCCCCTTGTGCTCTCCCAGCCTCAGGACCCAGGGCTTTGCGCTGTCCCTAGAGTCCAGGGCTACGCACTGGGCTTCACGCAGCCTGTCACCCGGGGCAAGCGGGGGTGACGCGGGGTGTCCAGAGAGCTGGGGCAGCATGGGGGAGTGACGGGCCAGGAGGGAGCAGAGCTGGGGAGCTAGTGCAGCTAAGGGGACCTGAATTGCTCTGGGGTGGGGCTGGGGGTGCCCAGAGCCTGACCCCACCCTGCTTGCTCTCGGTCCAGGTTCAGCGACCTCTTCTCCCTGGCAGAAGAGTACGAGGACTCCTCCAGCAAGCCCCCGAAGAGCCGCCGGAAGGCCGCGTTGTCCAGCCCCCGCAGCCGGAAGAACGCCGCCCAGCCAGCCAACAACGAGGAGGAGTCTGCCTCCAGCAGCGCCTCGGTGAGTGCCGCCCCAAGGGGCCCTCTGGAGAACTGGGCCATGGCACCACGCGGGGTCCCGGCCATGGAGCGAGGGACGGCTGGGCACGTCCAGTAGCCCTCACCCCACTGGGCTCCAGGGCAGGGCTGCAGCACGCTCAGCGGGGTTCCTGTGCTTTCCCTGGGTCCTTCCCCTGGATAGGGGACTCCTGCTCCCCTGTACCTTCTTCCTCTGGTGGGGACAGGTGGGCACTGCCTTCAGCCATGCCAGCTCCGGGAGCTGCTGCTGGACACAGCCATCGCGGCCCCAGGGCTCTGCCACAGCCCTGCGCAATGGGGCAAGGATCCCACTGACCCCAGCCTCACCGGCAGCACCCACGGAGGGTCACCCCCCCCGGGCTTGCCCCTCTGCCCACCCAGCAGTGTCCATGACTGCCGCCAGCCCCCAACCGGGCCCTGCCGTCCCCACCCCCACCGGTCCCTCCCCCTCTGCCCGCCCAGCAGTGCCCGTGACGGCTGCCCCCTGCTCTCCCTTTCAGGAGGAAGAGGACACCAAGCCGAAACCCACCAAACGGAAACGGAAAGGCTCGTCCGCCGTGGGCTCGGACAGTGACTGAGGGGCATGGCCCCGTGCCCAGCTCCACCCTGGCCCACTGTGGCAAGTGGCAGCAGCGGCTCTGGAAGTCCCTGCAAAGCAGCAGCAGCCGCCCCTGGTGGTTGTGGAGCAGCTGGGCAAAGCCGTCCCCAGGCTGGGAGCAAGCGAGGCGCCCGCTGTGTCTGTGGCTGCACCCGCCACGTGACTGCAGCCTCCTGCCGGCAGCACGACGCTGCCAGCCCAGCCCCACCGGGCGTGACTTCAGTCCCTTCCTAACGGAATTGTAGGGTGACCGGCTGGAGCGAGCGCCCCTCTGCGTGGCCTCTGGGCGCCAGGCCGAGGGGCGCGGCCCTGAGTCCCCGAGAGGGGGCAGCCAGGGTGATTCCAGCAGCAGGCGTGCCAGGCCCCTGCGTGCCGGGGGCTGGACAGGAAGCCAGACAGGCTGCAGAGCAAAGGTCTCCTATTTTCATATAAGAAGTGTAAATAAATAGTGAGAACTAGATTGCTGCTCCGAGATGCTTCCAGGAGAGGATGGCCTAGCAAACCAGCAGGGAACCCCAGGCTCACCTGTGCCATGGCAGCCAACGGCCTGGGGCACCTGCCACCGTTCCCTGGCCATGCTGGGTTAGTTCCCACCTGTGATTTTCACCACAATTCAGAGCCTGGGCCCTGCTGCAGCCTTTAGCTTCTGCCCCGGAGCGGGCACTGCCCAGGAAAGCACAGCCAGGGGGGCAGAGACCAGCACCCAGAGCCCATTCGCTGCTAGTGGGACGAGCTGGGGCTGGGAGTCCAAAAAGAGCCAAACCCCATGAGCAGCCACTGCCCCCCAATCTCTTCCCTGCGAGCCAGGCCCCCCAAGCTGGGAGAAGGAGCAGAGCACAGACCCAACGCGAACGGGCTGCACCGGTGCCGAAGACACCTGCTCCGCAGCACTGTTCACAGGCAGGTGGCCAGGACACGAGGCTGGTGATTCAAAGCTCTTTCCCCAGAGAGTTTCACCTTTTAAAGTGTTTTTAAAACTACAATAAAACTGTCAAATGTTTTGTACAAAGTGCCCGTCTTGCCTGATGGTTTGTGCCTGTGGGCAAGGCAGAGTAGCTGGCACAGGGACAGGCATCGTCTGCCTCTGGGTGGGCCTGGGGAGACCCCATTGGCCATGCGTTCAAGTGAATGGCTCTTTTCTGGGCCACCCCCCGCACCCCCGAGCTTTGGCCCCCATGGTCAGCCAGCGCCTCCCCCGCAGAGCAGCTGGTCCCCGAGCCCCTTCCTGCTGCGTTGCAGACCCAGCCCGTGGGACACAGGCGAGTATTGTCCTCGCCGGGAAACCCACGGAGGCCCAGGCAGCTTGAGGAGACTTGCCCAAGGTCCCGCAGAGAGGCCAGGCCAGAGCTGGGAACAAAACAGTCATCCTGGCTCCCAGCCCCTTGCACTAACCACTGGACCCCATTCCTCTCCCAGAGCCGGGGAGAGAACCCAGAAGTCCTGGCTCCCGGTGTCCTGCTCTAGCCCCAGGACGCTGCTGCCCGGCTTTGGCCGGCCCAGGAGACAAGCCACTCCTGCAGCGCACGGGGTCGAATGGTGCCAGGGCAGAGGCCCTTGGTGGGCACTGCGCCACGTGGGACTCGGCCTGGGAGTATTGCCACTTCCTTGCTACGTGGTGGGTTTAGACGTGGCAGGCCCCTGTGGTGCCCCCGGCCCATCCCTCGGGCCGCTGACCGTAGCCCTGTTAGCCCAGCCGTCACGCCGCGCATGTGCCATTTCTCCCCGCCTCCCTTCCAGGGCCGCTGCCCAGCCCAGCTGCCAAGGGGAAGAACCTGCCAAACTCCCTGCTCAGGACAAGCCAGCCCCTTCCCAGGGCAGGCTGGGCAGGGACTGCCCGGGCCATGGGGGGAAGCGGGGCAGTGGGAGGCCTGGGTATGAGGAGACTCTGGGCTGTGGGGCAGGGAGGGAACACAACTGGCCTGTGCTGGGGAGGTTCTTGGGCCTGTGCGGCCCGCTGCAGCCCCGCTCGCAGCTGTTGCCCTGACATCAGGGCCCGGCCCAGGCTCCCTGGCAGCCCGAACTGCTCCAGCGTGGGCTGCTCGCATGTTTCCAGCTATGGAAGCCGCCTAACCTTTCCCCTACTTCGTCTGGTTTCAGCTCCAAGCCACAGACCTCCTGGCGCCCGCCACTCGTGTGTTTCTCCTGCGAGCAGCAGACGTTGGGAATGCGGCAGGAAAACCCCCGCGCCGCCTTCTCCTGCTCAGCCCTGCTCCGAATGCCTGCCCGGGGAGCGAGCTGCGGCTTGTCGGCCCCCCGCAGAAAGGCAAAGGCGTTTTTCACCTCCCCAGCCCCCTCCTCCCTGAAAAGTCCATCTGGGAATCAGAGCTTCAGAGGACAGGAGCCTAGACCCGGGCAGACCGAGGGCAGGGACGCGGGGGCGGCCATGGCCGTTTGCACAGCGCTTGCCTTGGGGGGAGGCTGCAAAAGCTGCTTGAAACCGACTGGGGGAGGAGAGGCGTAGAGATGCATCAGCAGGCAGAAAGTGGGTGCACCACCCAACCCGGGGCAGAGGGTGGCTGGGGGGGGGGGGGGCTTGCTATAGTTAATCCCGCCTGGCACCATGCCCTCGCTGTTACCCCTCTGGTTTGCACAGGGGCTATTTGGCCACCCCAATCCACGAGGCAGATCCGCGTCCCCTGGCACGAGCCAGGCATGGGCAGCTCGCTGCAGCCAGCCAGAGATTTCTCATGTGGCTCCCATTAGGAAAAGCTGTGGGAGCCCTGCGCTTTGCCACTGAGCCGAATGCAGCCCCCAGGCCGGCTGGGCGTGAGCTGGGGAAAAGTTCCCTGCTTTCCGCTGACTCACAGGGCTGGGCTTGGGGCTGGCCGAGGAGCTGGCAAGGATGCAAGGGCTGTTTGCTCCCAGCTCAGGCTGCGCGTGGGGCGGCCCAGAGTGGGGCAGTGACGGGGCCAGGGTTCAGGTCAGCCCAGCCTGCGCTGCAGGGGGTGCATGGAACTATCCCTTCAGCCTGGCTGTGTCGCCAGCATCTTGCTGGGCCTAGCTCGATGCTGGCAGGAAAACGGCCCGGAGCCAGGGTGAGATAAGGGCCCCTAACGCTACCCACACAGTGCAAGACGGTCCCAGCCCTGGGGAGCTCAGCCGTCAGATGCAGGGCCCCTGGGTCTGCCCAGTTTACAGCCGCATACAAGGATCTTGCTGGGGGCTGGACAGAGGAGGGGAGGGTCTGGTGTGGCCCCATCTCCACAGTAGCCAAGTCCTTCCCCATCTTCCCAGTGTTTAGTACCTGCCCAGGGAGCTGGGCTGAGCCAAGCCCCTGTCTCCCAAGGACTCCCAGTGCCCATGGGCAGAGGGTACAGGGCGCAGAGGGGTTACAGGCATCCCCTGGGTCTGGGCGTGACAGACCCCTCCCAGAAGGTCTCTGAAAGCCAGCATCACATGGGTCACCGCAGGCACTGCCCGGTGTCCGTGCTGCTAAGGTGGCAGGAGACCCGTGTGCACCCTGGAAATTGTGTGCTCGGGCCTTGTGCTTAAAGGCAGGTCAGGCCGAAGTCCCAGGCCCTGAGACAGGCTCCGCCAGCCGGGAGCCAAGTACCGACCTGGCTGACCAGCGTGCGGCGTGTGGCTTATGCAGGAGCCTGGCTGGCCCATGGAGTCAGCTGCCAAGGAAGAGATGGAAGGGGCCTCCACCAAAGAACGTACCTGGCAGGGACGGATGGTGGGGACCCTGGTTGCAGGTACAGAGCAGAGCTCTGGACCGTCTGGTCTAACAGAACAAGGGGTGCAGAGAGAGGCCCTGCTGCCCAGGACCCGCTCTAGGCCCCAGGAAAGCAGGCACGTGCTGGGGGTGGCACATTTCCAGGGGCGGCGTTGTGGCCGCCCCCTCTTTCTTTTGGAAAAATCCGCCAATGTACGGAAAAAAAAATACAGGAAGATCAAAACCATCTCCAGTAATGCAATAGGAGCATGATGTGAAAAATATCGTATCACATCTTGACACGGTCACTCATAACGTGAATGTGCGTAAATGCGTAAGCGTTAATGGTTCTTGATCAACTAAATCAGGAATCACGATTACTTGTGTGTACATTCGTGCCAATTTCCGTGTCATGTCGATGCCAGCGGCTAAAGGGCTCAAATGCTGGGACGAAAACGACTTTCCGGAGCTGCCTACCGGCCACAAAGAGAGAAACGGCAGAAAGCATTAGAAAAACTCTCTCGTACTCCAAATAAGTATTTTTTAAAAGTCGACAGTCAAGGAGAAAGCTCTAAGCAATGCCTTGAAAGTGATTCTTCACCAACTGATGAAGACCACTCGAAGCAAAGATTATCTTTATCAACTGATAAAGTCGAACAACAATCCGACCAAAGATTATCTTCCCTACCTGATGAAGACGGATGTTTCTATTGTATTTTGGAGGGTGCTATAACTTCCACAGCAGAACGATTTTGTCAGTCGCACGGTCACTGTGAAACTTTTGCATTTTTATACGATATTGGAAATATTAAAAATCAGTTTTCCCAAGACGACGCCCTGAAGCACGGCCAAGGCCTGCGTTTTGCGCTCCCTGCTGCTGGGGGGCGGGGGGAGTAGACCTGTGTGATGAATCAATAGCTTTATCTGAGCGAATAAGCCCTAACACTTCTCCTCTGAAAGTATGAGAATTTCTAGCACGAAAAGATTTTTTCTCTCCAAGCACCCCGCGAGCAAACAGGCCCTAGCAATTCTTTTCATCGCTGAGACGCTGGGCGCGGAGGAGATGCTCACGGGATTCATTACAGGGTATCGTTGAACCCTAAGTGTGAGTACGCTAGTTGGAAATTGTTTTATTTCACTAACTATAAATTCTCCGTTTTCATTTTTATTTCATTTTAAATACCACAACGCTGCAAAGTGCAAACTGTAAAAGCCACAACAAAGCTAGAGCCGGCCCTGCTGCCACCCACCCGAGGGAGACGCTGCCCGTGGGCGAGGCCGTTGGAGAGGAGGGTCTCAGCCAGGCTGGGGAGAAGGACTTGGGGGCAGGCAGGACTCCAGTAGCCAAGCGGGGTTCGGGGCCCTGCCCGGGGAGGACTGGATTTGTGGGTGCCCCGGGGTTTCCATTAACCCCGCTGGCTTTTCCTCCCCTCTCTGCTGGGTGTGGAAACTGGATTCTTGTTCTCCCTGGAAGCCCAGCTGGGCGCCAAGTGGCCGGGGTTGCCCCGCAGGGGCCGTGCTGGCCCCGGGGACCGGGCCAGGCCAGGGGTGGCCCGTGGCTGGCGTGTATCTACAGCGGGGTGGGGCAGCACCCAGGCGGGGGGCACTGCCCGGCCAGGGGGAAGCAGGCGCCTCCCAGCCCTGTGGGCCCTGGGGAGCTCTCAGCTCCCCGCTCCACAGCTGGGAACCGAGCCCCCGCGAGCCCCGGGGCCCCTCTCCTGCGCCAGCTCCCGCCGGGAACGCGGGGCGCGGAGCCGGCTCGCTACTGCAGCGACCCCCCGGCCCTGCTCTGGCCCTCCCCCCCCCGCTCGGGGGCGCGCCCAGCCTCCGGCGCGGGGCCCGGCCCCCTTCTCCTCCCGGGGCGCGCAGGCTCCTGCCCCGCCCCTGCGCGCCCCCGCGCCCGGCCAGCCCCAGCCCGGCTCCGGCGGCGGCATGTACCTGGCCGGGGCGGCGGCGGCGGCGGCCGCGCTCCTCTGGCTGCAGCGGCGGCTCTGGCCGCACCTGTGGGCGGACGCGCGGTTCCTGCTGCGGGCGCTGCGCTGCCGGCGCCGGGTGCTGCGGGGCGCGGCGGGCTGCAGCCTGGCCCAGCGCTTCGCCAGCCTGGCGCGGGCGGCCCCGCAGCGGCTCTTCCTGCGCTTCGAGGCGCGGAGCTTCAGCTACGGGCAGGCGGAGCGGGCGAGCCGGCGGGTGGCGAACGCGCTGCGCGCCTGGCGCGGCCCCGGGGGGCCCCTGCTGCCCGGCCAGACCGTGGCGCTGCTGGTGGGCAACGAGCCCGGCTTCGTGTGGGCCTGGCTGGGGCTGGCCCGGCTGGGGGCCGTGCCCGCCTTCCTGGGCACCGGCCTGCGCCGCGGGGCGCTGCTGCACTGTCTGCGGGGCTGCGGGGCGCGGGCGCTGCTGGTGGCGCGCGGTGAGTGCGGGCGCGGGGGGCGCGCGGCGGGGGGTAAGGGGGAGCCCGGGGGGGGCGGCCCGGGGGGCGCGCGGCGGGGGGTAAGGGGGAGCCCGGGGGGCGGCCCGGGGGACGGAGGCGGGGGGTAAGGGGGAGCCCGGGGGGGGCGGCCCGGGGGACAGAGGCGGGGGGTAAGGGGGAGCCCGGGGGGCGCGCGAGGAGGGCGGCCCGGGGGGCGCGCGGCGGGGGGTAAGGGGGAGCCCGGGGGGCGCGCGGGGGGGACCTGGGGGACGGAGGCGGGAGATGGAGGAACCAGGCGTGGGGGGGGAGGGGTGGATTGTGGTTCTCTGGGGGGCGTCCCAGAGGTCACTTGATAAACTAGCCTCACCCAAAGGATCATGGTGGGACGGGACACCCTGCCCGGTCTGGGTGTTATGGGGAGCAAGGGAGCAAAAAGCTGCCCACCCCGACCCTTGCCACAGGACCCGGCTTCCTGCTGTGACCAACTGCGGGCCCCTGGGCAGCTACCTCTGCACCCTGTGGCCCGGCTGGGGACTGGACTGGCTCTTCCCCACCCGCCCAGCCGGTCAGCCCCAGAGCCCTGAACATGGGACGTAGTTGGGGCCAGGTTTTGGAGAGAGCCCAGCATGGGGCCAGCAGGTGCCCACTGGGTGCCGGGGACGTGTTGGGTGCTTTGTATCCGCTGGGTGCCAGGCAGGGGCTGGGTGCTTTGTATCCGCTGGGTGCCAGGCAGGGGCTGGGTGCTTTGTACCCGCTGGGTGCCAGGCAGGGGCTGGGTGCTTTGTATCCTCTGGGTGCCAGGCAGGGGCTGGGTGCTTTGTATCCGCTGGGTGCCAGGCAGGGGCTGGGTGCTTGGCCCTTGGAAATCTCACCCCAAATGAGGGCGAATGCTGGGTGCTCTGGGGTCCTCTCAGTGCCACGACACTTGACTCCTGCTGTAGACGGTTTTGGTACCGAAGGGGGGACAGGCAAGGCCCGTGACTCTGCAGGGACCCCCATGAGCCCCGCACCGCTGGGGCTGGGGCTGGGCCTGAGAGGCGGAGCAGGCAGGGTCTCCAGCCAGCGCTTTCGGCAGGGGCTTTGGGCTCCCAAGTGGAGTCAACGCCGCTCCCTGTGCAGCCTCCCTACCTGGGCCCCGAAACCACAAGGCCCGTGTGAAACCCTTGGCCTGAAACCTTGGCATTAAAGCTCCTGTGGGCGCTGCTGCCCCTGGGCTGGCTGGGAACTGAGCCCCTGAGGTGGCTCCTTGGCATGGCTCTGAAAGCCCCAGCTCCTGTGGGGCCAGGTGCTCCTGGCATTGCCCAGTCGGGCAGGCAGGTCTCTCGTGTCCCTGGCTCCCCAAAGGCCCCGGCTACAGAGGCAACCTCCTCGCTGGTCACCATGGGCAGGGGCCCAGGGTCTGGGGCCCGGTGTCTGCACTGCGTCGATAGGGCCAGGGCCTCTGTGGTGCCATGTTTGCAAAGTCGCCGTGCCGCGGGGGACGGGCACTGGCTCTGTCTGAGCAGCACCCAGCCCGACAGGGCCCTGCAACCTCCCCCGGGGCCCCGCAGCTCGGCCTGGCCGGACAGGGCCCTGATCCGGGCTGACGCCTCTCGTGTTGCCTTGCTATAAACCCAGGACTTGACCATGGCTCTGCTCAGGCCTGGGCAGAGCCAGGCTCTCGTTAATGCCACTTCTGCAAACTCTTCGCCAGGCTGGGCTGGAAGAACCTTTTCAAAGAAGTTTGAGGGAAGTTCTCCCGTGTGCCCCTCCCCCCACGTGCCCCACCCTTCCCCCGCCAGCCGCTGTGCTGTGGCAGTAGGAAGTTTTTCCAGGAAGATGAGCCCCAGCCACGTTGTTTGACTTCCTTAAAGCCGAGAGCCCCAAGTGGGTGGATCCGCAGTCTGGCTCCTTGGACCCACGGCTGCCTGGGCCCAGCACAGAGCAGGTCCCGAGCGCTGGCCGGGCTGGGGCTGGGGCTGGGGCTGCTGTGGGTCGCTGGCGTCCCACAGCCCAGATGGGTTCGTTAGTGCTCCTGTCCCTGTGACGCAGGGCGCTCTGTGCAGGGAGCAGGGATGGGGGAGGGGAGCTGGCTTTGAGGGGAATTCGGTGCCTGGGGGGCCCAACCAGGACGTGCCAGGTGTGGGGCTTTAGGATGATCCGGCTGGGGCAGGGCAGAGTCGTGCGGTGTTTGCTGTGGGGCCGGGTCTCGGCGTAGGCAGAGTGGGGGTATCCCTGGGGGTCGCCTGGCATCTGGGTCTGAAATCAGGGCACCCTCCTGGCATTGGAGCTGGGCCAGGAGCCGTGTTAACTCCGCGATTGTATCGCCCCTCTGCAGAGCCCTGCCCCACCCGGGAGCAGCCCAGACCCCCCCAGCTCGGTTCACACCGACAACTTGAATAACTGTAATTAACGCAGCAACATGGCGCTTGGCCCGAGCCACCCTCTGGCGTTGCCTAACGAGCTGGAAGTCATCGCAGTAATTGCTACCGCTCCAGGGCTTTAATGATGATTTAATTGGTGACAATTTGGCATCCTCTGCGGGGCGGATTTGCAGGGGCAAATCCTGCCACGGCTCAGCCAGGCGCGGACGCTGCGTGGCCTGGAGCTGAACCCACGCTGGGGAGCTCACGAGAAACACGCGGCTCCGTTGCTGGGGCCAGACAGGATCCCGAACCCACTGCCCTCGGGTCAGGAATGGCCGGATCTAGCCCTGAGCTGGGCCTGGGCCAAATCCGCAGCCGGTGCAAATCAGTGATGCCCTTCGGCCTGCAGCGTGCCAGCGGGGCGGAGACCGCGGGGACGGAGAGTTTAGAGGGGAGAAGCCTTTGTCCCACTGAGCTAACCCTGCTCCGGCCTGGCCTGGCACGCTGGCCCCTGCCCTGCTGGTGGGCTCTGGTCCCCCTTGCCCGCCCAGCCCCTCGTCCCTGGCATACAGCTCCGAGCACAGCCTCTCTCCTCGCCCTTGGGAGACGGCCCATCCCTTCCCACGTCTGGGTCCGTCTCCGTCCATCCGTCACTGCCATTTTCCGGCCCTCCCCCCATGGCTCATTACTCTCCTTTCCCCTTAACGACGGGGCACCGCAGAGGGCGGGGGTCTCACCCCAGCCACGGGGCAGGGCCCCTGGCCTGTGAATCGGGCATTGTCTGCTGCCCTGTGTGGTGTCTGCTCCAGCCATTGGGTGGGATGAAGGAGGCCCCATCTCGGGCAGCGCCAGCCGGCCATGACTTTGGCACCGGGCTCTGGCCGTCTGGCAGCTACACCCCAGGGCAAACGGATGGCCCTGCCCCGGAGCTCATGCTCTCCCCCTCCCCGCAGATCTGTGTGACTCTGTGGAGCCCCTGCTGCCCACCCTGCAGGAGCTGGGCGTTGTGGTGTGGGTGTGGGGCCCGGGCCCCTGCCCGCCGGGGGTTACCAGCCTGCAGGAGCTGGTGGAGGAGGCATCCGAAGAGCCGGTGCCCCCAGACTTATCCACGCCCAGGGACATGATGGACACCTGCCTCTACATCTTCACCTCGGGCACCACAGGTGGGGCCCCACCGCTGCCCCCAGGCCCAGGGCTCCCTGCAGGGCAGGGGCTGTGGGCCAGAGTGAGGGGCATCCACAGCGTGGGCGGGGGGGGAAAGGGTCAGCCTGGTGCTCTCTGGTGCTTGCAGACTCTGCCCCTTCCCAAGCCCTGAGGTTGCAGGAGCAGGGCCCGGTTCAGGGGCCCGGGGGCAGTCTGTGCCCGCTCCGTGCCCCGATGCAGGGATCCCTGCTCTGGCTTCTCTGTGCATCTGGGGAGCTCCTTGGCATCAGGTGGCCGTGGGGCCGGGATGAACAATGGGGACGGCGGGGGGGGCTTCGGGGCCCCTGGCTCTGCAGCTGTGGGGGGATGGGGCAGTTTAAATGCAGACCACTCAGTGCCATCGGGGCTCAGGCCAGCTGCTGAGCAGGGCCTGAGGGGAGCAACAACTGTGGGGCATCCCTCAGGGTGGGAAGCCGGGGGGCATGCCCAGCTTGAGGGGGCCCATCTGTGGGGACTCACCCGGAGCAGCTGGGGGGGCGCTGACCTGACCCCACTCCCCTGTGGGTTGGGCACCGGGGAGCCAGGAGCCTGGGCTGGGGCCTGGGGCATGGAGTGATCCCTGTCTCCCCCCACCACAGGGCTGCCCAAGGCTGCCCGCATCAGCCACCACAAGTCCATCATGTGCCTTGGCTTCTACCGCCTGGTGGGGGCCTCCAGCAAGGACGTGATCTACGTGGCTCTGCCCCTGTACCACATGTCGGGCTCCCTGCTGGGCATCGTCGGCTGCATCGGGATCGGTGAGCAGGGCAGGAGGGGACCTGTCTGGGTCTGGGCTTCCCCTGGGGGTGGTGGGGGGCTTGGCACCAAGGGGAAAATAATCCCAACTGTCCATACCCGGTGAGGGGGTCTGATGAGCTGTTCCCCCGCAGGAGAGAGGTGCCGGAGCTGCGTAGCTCCCTGAGCAGGGACGCGAACGGTGTTAGGAGCAGTTGGGAAAGAGACAGATAAATAAGTCGGAAAATATCCCAATGCCACTATAGAAATCCCTGGGCCACCCACACCATGAACACAGCCTGTGGGTCTGGTCGGCCCATCTCCACGAAGATGTGTTAGAATTGGAAAAAGTGCCAAGCAGGTCAACACCATGCTCAGGGGGCTGGAGCAGCTTCCATCTGAGCAGAGATGAGTCAAGCTGGGACTGTCCAGCTCAGAAAAGAGCCGGCGAAGGGGGGGATATGCTAGAGGTCTATAAAATCATGCCTGGGCTGGAGACAGTGACTAGGGAAGTGTTATTTACCCCTTCACATAACACAAGAACCAGGGGTCACCCGAAGAAATTAACAGGCAGCGGGTTTAAAACACACATGAAATACTTCTTCAGACAGCACACAGTTAACCTGTGGAACTCATCGCCAGGGGATGTTGTAAAGGCCAAAAGTATAACTGGGTTCAAAAAAGAATGAGAAGGTCATGGAGGATACGTCCATCAGTGGCTGTTCAGGGGTGCGGCCCCCTGCTCCGGGTGTCCCTAAACCTCCGACTGCCAGAAGCTGGGTCCGGGTGACAGGCGATGATGAGTCACTCAAGACTTGGCCCGGTCTCTTCGTCCCTCTGAAGCGCCCGGCACCGGCCGCTGGCGGAAGACTGGGCACGGGGCAGCTGGACCATTGGTCTGACTCAGTCTGGCCGCTCAGATGTTCTTAAGCTTTTGAGGCCCATATTCCAGCAGGAAGGGGGGCCCCTGAGACTGCGGGGGCCCATCTGGGCCAGGGGAACGGTGCTGCAGCCGTTAGAAACAAGGCCACTGAGCTGAGCGTGTCCATCCCTGGCTGCCTTGGGACCCGCCGGGCACCAGCCCCGCAGATCACCATAGTGGCAACAGTGACGCTTTGCCTGTCCCAGGGCGCTGGGCTCCTCGCCAGCAAGGCAGGATATGGACATGGAGAGAGGCTGGGACAGAACCCAGGAGTCCTGGTTCCCAGCCCCTCCCCCTGCCCTACCCCACTGGAGTCCACTCCCCTCCCAGAGCTGGAGACAGAGCCCAGGAGTCTTGGCTCTAACCAGTAGGCACGCTGCCTTGGCCCGGTGTCACCGTGGCCTGAGTGGGGAGGGTTGGTACCTGGCCCGTGGTGAGCCAGGGCCCCGGGGCAGCTCTCTGACGGCGCTCTCCCTGCCAGGTGCCACATGTGTGCTGAAGAGGAAGTTCTCAGCCAGCCAGTTCTGGGGCGACTGCCAGCACTACGGGGTGACGGTGTTCCAGTACATCGGGGAGCTGTGTCGCTACCTTGTCAACCAGCCCAAGGTCAGCGCCAGGAGCTGGGAGACCACGCGGTGCCAAGGATCGGGGCCCCTGCTGGGATTTGTACCCAGTTCCCTCCTGGATGCCCCCTTCTTAACGGTTCTGACCCCCGAGCACGGCCTGAGGCGCCCCAGCCTTGGGGTGGGAGGGGGCAGCTGGTCAGCACAGGGCCAGCAGGATGCCCAGAGCTGCGGGCACCATACGAGCACAAACCCTCCTGCCCACTGGGGCAGACGGGGGAAATGGAGGCCTGGTAGCGACAGGGCCAGGAACAGACCCTGTGCTGGCAGCAGGGCTGGGAGCCAGGATGCCTGGGTTCTGCCAGGATGCCTGGGTTCTGTCCCCAGCTCTGGGAGGGGGGTGGGCTCCAGAGGTTAGAGCAGGGGGGGCTGGGAGCCAGGGTTACTGAACAGGTTAAGATCCTGCATTAACCTCTGGTCTGGGGGGGGGACGATCCCCTCGCTGAACCAGAGCCCCCCACCCCCGCCCCAGAGAGAAGGGGAGCGGAATCACAGCCTGCACCTGGCCGTGGGCAGTGGGCTGCGGCCCGACGTCTGGCGGGAATTCCTGCAGCGCTTCGGCAACATCCGCATCGTGGAGACCTACGGCATGACCGAGGGCAACATCACCTTCTTCAACTACACCAGCACCCTGGGGGCTGTGGGGCGCGGCAGCTTCCTCTACAAGGTGAGCAGGGCAGGGCCATCGCTGGGCAGGGGCTGTGGGTCCGGAGTGAGGGGCACCGGCAGGGCGGGGGGCTGCGGGTCGGGAGTGAGGGGCACCGGCAGGGCTAGGGGGGCAGTGGCGGGGGGCTGCGGGTCAGGAGTGAGGGGCACCGGCAGGGCGGGGGGCTGCGGGTCGGGAGTGAGGGGCACCGGCAGGGCTGGGGCTGCGGGTCGGGAGTGAGGGGCACCAGCAGGGCTAGGGGGGCAGTGGCGGGGGGCTGCGGGTCGGGAGTGAGGGGCACCGGCAGGGCTGGGGCTGCGGGTCGGGAGTGAGGGGCACCAGCAGGGCTAGGGGGTCAGTGGCGGGGGGCTGCGGGTCCGGAGTGAGGGGCACCAGCAGGGCTGGGGGCTGCGGATTCGGAGTGAGGGGCGCCGGCAGGGCAGGGGGCTGCGGGTCGGGAGTGAGGGGCACCGGCAGGGCATGGGGGGGGTCTCTGACTCTCTGCACCCCTTTCAGCTCTTCTCCCCCTTCGAGCTGGTGCGCTACGACGTGCTGCGGGGGGCGCCGGTGCGGGACGCGGCCGGGTGGTGCCAGCGTGTCAGCCCAGGTGAGTGGCAGGGGCTGGCCGGAGGGGGGGACCGGCCAGCTGAGGCCCCTGCTCACCACTGCCCCCAACAGGCGAGACGGGGCTGCTGATCGCGCCGGTGACGCCCCAGAACCCCTTCCTGGGCTACGCGGGCGGCAGGGAGCTCTCGGAGCACAAGGTGCTGCACGGGGTCTTCACCGCGGGAGACGCCTACTTCAACACGGGCGACCTCATGGTCCACGACGCTGCCCAGTTCGTGTATTTCCGGGACCGTACCGGGGACACCTACAGGTACCCCCCAGAGAGCCCTCCTGCGCCATCCAGAGACCCTCCCTCAAGGATCCAGCCCCACCCTGTCCAGAGAGCCCCCTCCTGGTGCACGCACCCCCTGTGCAGTTTGGGGAGCCCTTCGAACCCAGCGCCCCAGAGGGCAGGGCCCGGAGCCGCTGGTGTTTGTCCCTCTGGGGCCTGACGGGGCTGCTGGGTTCGGCCTCGTGCGCAGGGGCCTGACCCGGGTGGGCCCAGAACCTGAGCTGGCAGGATCCAGGTGCTTCTCCCAGTCCCCCCAGCGGGGGCGCCCCGGGGTCGGGGGCTCTGGCTCTGCCCCGCTCAGGCTGCGCTTGCCCCCAGGTGGAAGGGTGAGAACGTGGCGACGACGGAGGTGGCCGAGGCTCTGGCCGCGCTGGACTCGCTGCAGGAAGTCAATGTCTACGGGGTCGCTGTGCCAGGTACCCCCCCCCAGCTGGGTTCCCCTTTCCCCCACTGCCCCCTCCCCTGCAGGCTGTTGCCAGGGGCTCCCCAGGAAAACGGGAAGCTGGGGGGGGGTACAGCTGCCTCCTGGAGCCCAGTGGGAGAATATCGGGGCAGGGAGGTTCTGTCCCTTCTGCCCCCCTCCCACCCCGCACACACCAATGTTCATTTCTCCCCCAGGGTACGAGGGCCGGGCTGGGATGGCTGCCATTGTCCTGCGGCCAGGCTGTGAGCTGGATGGGGCCCGGCTGTACAGCCACGTGGTGGAGTTTCTGCCCCCCTACGCCCGCCCCCGCTTCCTGAGAGTGCAGGTAATGCCCGCTGGGCACCAGGACCATGGCGGGGGGAGTTCAAACACCACCGGCCTCCCTGTCAAAAGCTCGGAAATGGCACCCCTGGGGCAAGATGCGGCTGCCTCTGGGGTGGGCATGAGGGCTCTTTGGGACAGGAAGTGACAAACATCCTAAATCCAGGTGGAGCTGCAGGGGTCACCTCATTAAAGCCCCAGACAACACATAGCAACTGCCCCTCCCCCCCGAATTGCCAGAGCGCCCCCCGCCCCCCAGGGCACCAAGCACAGCAGCTTGGGCCAGGTGAAGCTGTATGGGGGGGATTCTGGCAGCTTAAAGGACCTGAGCAAAGACCCAGGAATCCAGGCCAGGGGGGTGTCAGCCAGCGGGAGCCCCCAGCCTCTGGCACTCGCACCCGGGAGCTCTGACCCCCCTTGCCTCCAGCAGTCCCCCCCGTCCCTGCAGTGCATCTCACGCCAGGAGCAATGCCCCCTGCCCCCAGCCGCGCTCTGACATGCACGTCTCCCTGGCAGGATCACCTGGCCACGACCCAGACCTTCAAACAGCACAAGGTGCGTCTGGCCAGCGAGGGCTGCGACCCCACGCGCCTCCCAGACCCGCTGTACCTGCTGGACGACGCCTCGGAGGCCTACGTGCCCCTGACCCCGCGGCTCTGGGAGGGCGTCATCTCGGGGGCTGTCCGGATATAACCCCCCTCGCCCCACCCGCCTCGGGCGCCCTCTGGCTGGGGGTCACCTGGGGAGACTACAAGTCCCAGCATGCATGGCTCAGCACCGTTGCATGTTGGGAGCTGTAGTCCCCCCTGGCCGCACCTGGGCGCTTTGCTCCCTGCTGCTGCTTGGCCAGGGCCAGGGCTCTGGGGTGCTGCCTGCCCCCGTGGGGAACAGGGGGAAACAGGGCTCAGGTGGCTGCAGGGAAGGATTTTTTCCCCTGCTGCGCCCTGCCCCCACTGCACCCCATGTTTTTCACCTCCTAGCCCCCCACCTCCTGCGCACACCCCACTCCTCTGCCGCAGGAGGCTGGAAGCTGGGAGCTTGGCCGTCTCGTCCTGGCTCCCCCATGCCTGTCTCCAGCAGGGCAGCTCCATGGGTGCCGGCTGGGAGCTGTGCCTGGGATTTGCTGGGCGGTGCCCTCCATCCCCCCTCCCCGCACTCGGGGCGGCTCTCCCCTCACAGGATCTCGGCTCCGGACGGGCTCCCGGCCTGGGGTGTTGGGGCAAGGGAGCTGCCTGGGTGCCGCAGGGTCACACAGCGTGGGGGGCGCTGGGCGGGGACCCCAGGGAGCTGGATTCAGATCCTGGCTCCACCGTGACTTGGGGTGGCCTCGGGCTGGTCGCTGAGCTCCCAGCTGGGCCTTGGGGGAACAGCGCTGCCTCCCCGCAGCCGGATCTGGCTGGGCTGTTCCGACTGCGAGATGGGCCGGCAGGGACCGACCCTGGCCGCAGCCTGGACGCTTTGTGTCCAAGGACTCGCCAGGCGTTCTTTGCTCTCGGGGCCTTGGGGTTGGGGAGGGAGGTGACCAGGGTGGTGGGAGGTACCAAGGAGGGGAGGTTTGTACTTTTTATACCTTTTGGCAAATAAAACATTTTTAACAAAGCTTGTTGCTCTCTCGTGCCCCCCCCTTTGCCTCTGGAGCTGGGAGCCCCCCTTTGCCCCCCAATGTCTCCCTCTGGCACTGGGTGTTCTGACCCCACAGCTGTGGCTGGGTAGGGTTAGGGTATGTCAGTTCTGCAGGTTTTGTCTGCCTGGGGGTCAGTTTAAGGGCCCTCCAGAGGCTGCCCAGGGAAGGGGGATGCAGAGGCAGGACCCAGGCCAAGCCCAGAGCCTCATCCCGGGCACCTGCATCTCCCCCATTGGCCTCCAGTCTCCGGCCTTGGACCAGTGGGTGGAGGGGAGCTGGAGCGTCCCCAGCGACCCCCCCCTCCGTGCCCAGCCCGCCCACGGGTGGCAGCAGGACAGGCAGGGACATGATCGGGCCACCCCCAAGTTCCAGGCACCTGCCTGCACATTAAATCTGCCCTGGGCTGGGCTTGGGCAGTCGGTTGCACCCTTGTCCATGGGACACAATCTCCTCCCCGGCAGCCTGCTAGACACGAAAGCTGGGCCCCACGAACCGGGGCCCTGCCTGGGCATCACTAGGGCTCCATGGAGGTGCCCCCTCCCCCAGCCGCTGCATATGCACTGGGCCTGCTGGCTGGGTCCACCCTGTGGAACTCTCTGCCACTGGAAACATGAATGAGCAGAGCCACGTGGCAGCCGGACCTTGGCCATCCCCAAATTAGCCCCTGTGCATGCCCCCCATCCCAGCCACCCTCCTCAGCTGTTCAGACTCCTGCAGGCTCGAGGGGGGGTGTCTCTAGGCCAGGTACCCTGATATTCTGTGGCCATACCTGCCCCAGACAGATAGAGGCCTCTCCACTGTGGAAGCCTCAAGGGGGGGAAGCTGCAGAAGGGGGGGCCGAGGAAGCAGACACGACCTCCACCCCACCCCCTGCCCCAAGGTTAAAGCTGTTGGCATGAGCCTCGCTGTCCCCAGAGGAAGGGAAGAGGAATCTGCCCCTTGTCCTGGCCTCAGCGGCCTGGGGTGGGGGTCCCTGCTCGCCCCCACAGAGCAGCTCATGCAAATGCTGCCCCCACCCCCACAATCCCCAGGATCCATGCCCCAGGCTGGGTAAATCCCCTGATTTCAACCCAAACTGCGAAATGGGGTCAGGTTTGCTTGGTCTGGGATAGCAGGGGGCTGTGGGTCGGGAGTGGGGGCACTGGCAGGTCCGGGGGGGCGGGCAGGGGGCTGCGGATCGGAAGTGAGGGGCACCTTTGGCCGGGGTGACAGCTCCTGGGGTAACAAAAGAGGCTGGTTCCTAGGGGTCCCGCCAGAGAGGAAGCGTCTCCCCCTCCCGCCTGGCTCCTGCAAGGAAAGTTGCGGGGGGCTGGGGGGGGGGTCAGTGTCCCCACGAGGCCGCAGTTCCCCACTTTCCCCACCAGAGGGCGCCGGAGGCTGTTTGCGAGGACCCTGGTTTAGTTGGGTTTGATGCGGGGGGAGGTGCAGGGTCCAGGTCAAATTAATCTCAGGCAGAAACCGGGGCTGAAACCTGCCCGGGAAACTCCCACCCGCCGCCCCGCCGAGCCCCTGGTGCCCATTGCAAAACCCACCAGGGCTGGGCTAGCGGGGGCTGCGGGTCGGGAGTGAGGGGCACCGGCAGAGCTGGGGGGGCAGGGCTGGGCTGGCAGGGGCTGCGGGTCGGGAGTGAGGGGCACCGGCAGAGCTGGGGGGGGGCAGGGCTGGGCTAGCAGGGGCTGCCGGTCGGGAGTGAGGGGCACCGGCAGAGCTGGGGGGGAGCCCAGGGCTGGGCTGGCAGGGGCTGCCGGTCGGGAGTGAGGGGCACCGGCAGAGCTGGGGGGGAGCCCAGGGCTGGGCTGGCAGGGGCTGCGGGTCGGGAGTGAGGGGCACCGGCAGAGCTGGGGGGGGGCAGGGCTGGGCTAGCAGGGGCTGCCGGTCGGGAGTGAGGGGCACCGGCAGAGCTGGGGGGGAGCCCAGGGCTGGGCTGGCAGGGGCTGCGGGTCGGGAGTGAGGGGCACCGGCAGAGCTGGGGGGGGGCAGGGCTGGGCTAGCAGGGGCTGCGGGTCGGGAGTGAGGGGCACCGGCAGAGCTGGGGGGGAGCCCAGGGCTGGGCTAGCGGGGGCTGCGGGTCGGGAGTGAGGGGCACCGGCAGAGCTGGGGGGGGGGGCAGGGCTGGGCTAGCAGGGGCTGCGGGTCGGGAGTGAGGGGCACCGGCAGAGCTGGGGGGGGGCAGGGCTGGGCTAGCAGGGGCTGCCGGTCGGGAGTGAGGGGCACCGGCAGAGCTGGGGGGGAGCCCAGGGCTGGGCTGGCAGGGGCTGCGGGTCGGGAGTGAGGGGCACCGGCAGAGCTGGGGGGGAGCCCAGGGCTGGGCTGGCAGGGGCTGCCGGTCGGGAGTGAGGGGCACCGGCAGAGCTGGGGGGGAGCCCAGGGCTGGGCTAGCAGGGGCTGCGGGTCGGGAGTGAGGGGCACCGGCAGAGCTGGGGGGGAGCCCAGGGCTGGGCTGGCAGGGGCTGCGGGTCGGGAGTGAGGGGCACCGGCAGAGTAGGGGGAGCCCAGGGCTTTGCTAGCGGGGACCGTGGGTCGGGGTGAGTCTGTCACGTTCCCCTCTTTCTGCTTCTCCAGCGCAGCGAGGTTTGGGGGTGCGGGGTCTCTGCAGAGAAATCCCCCCAGGAGCCTAGCGGGGTTGGGGGGGTCCCAGTCAGTGGCGCTGCGGGAGAACGTGGTTGTGACGGGGCCTGGCGCAGCTACTGGCCTGAGACACCCCCCCCCCCCCCCGGCTCCCTCCTCACCCCGGTGTCAGGTGGGGCGGGCTGGGGGCGCCCTGGCCCTGCGGGGGGCGGGGGGTTGTTGCTGTTGGAACAACTGAGCTGCGGCATAACCGCTGGGTGCCCCCCCCCAGCTCCCCCCTCGGCAGGCAGCGACGCCCCATTGCATGAGTTCCAGACGGGCCGGTTCTCCAAGCCCCTGTGGGGGGGGCGAGTCCAGCACAGGGGACACCTGGCAGCCCCCTCACTCAGTGAGATGGGGGGCGCGGTTCTGAGGTCTGGGGGGGCAGCGGAGTCCTCCTCTCCCCCAGCTTTCGGCAGCCCCCCTAATCCTCCCGGTGTGGGGCGTGCGGGGGGCCGAGGAATAAAATTCACCAACTGGCCCCGGCGGCGCCCTGCAGCCTGGGCCCCAGGGACGGGGGGGGCAGCATGGACCCCCCCGTCCTTTAGCCCACTCTGGGGCCTCCTCCCAGCAGCTCCCCCAACCCCCAAACGGCGCCGGCCGGTAGGGCAGGGAGGAGGGGTTAATGAGCTGGGGGATGATCCAGCTCCCCCCACACACCCCGCCCCGCTGCCCAGAAGCCAGGGTGAGGGGCACAGGGAGGAGGCGGGGCTGGAGCGAGGGGGCGGTGGGCAGCCTCCCCCCTCCCCGCCGCCGGCTCCCTGGGCCCCTTTGTCCGCGGAGAATGGAGCTAAGCGCTGGCGAAAGTGACACCGTGAATGGGGCGCGGATTAGGGGCGGGGGCCCGTCTCCCTGGGTAACCGCCGGGGCTCGGAGTGCAGCTGATGGGATGGGGGGGATCCGGGACAGTGGCTCCCTGAGCCGAAGCTGCTGGCGAGGGGGACGCCGGGGAGCGCCGGGGGGGGCAGGCCCAGCTTTGAATGGGACCGAGCCCCAACAGGGGGAGACCCCTCCCCTCTCTCCCCCCCTGAGCCTGGTTCATTGAGAGAAACGCCCCCCCCCGCCCCGGCTCCCTCTCTGGGATCCTGACTCCGGGCCTGATTTCCGGGGTGCTGCAGCCCCCCACGCCCCCCACTCCGGCAGGAGCCGGACCTTGGCTGCAGAGCTGAGATGGGATCAAGGGTTTGTTCTGAGATTTGTGTCAAATCCACAGGAGCGCCCCCCTCCCAGAGCCAGGGACAGAACCCAGGAGTCCTGCCTCCGCCCCCCCAACATCCTAGCTAGGCCTGAGTGTGTCCCCCTCCCGCCCCCAGCTGGGGCCAGGGTCCCTGCAAGCCGGCCTGGAGCCGCTGGTGGCCGGGCAGACGGAGGGGCTCGGCCAGGCCTCTTTCACCCCCCCGGGCCCAAGCAGCCCCTGGGCCGGCCCATGGCCTGGGGAGCGCGCGGGTGGGGCTGGGGGTCGCTGGCTGCCTGGAGCGGCGGGGGCGGGGGAATGGTCCCCCCACCCCCCAGCAGCACCTCTCTGGGCCAGGGCAGATTTCAGCACCTGGGACAGCGGCCCTGCCTGGGCCCAGTCACCAGCGCCCCTCACCAGCGCCCCAGGGCTGCAGCGGGGCCCCGTAGGGAGGATCCACCCCCCCTAAATCCCCACCAGAAACGGGACCCCCAGCGGACGGAGCCGCTGGCCCCCGCCATCGGCTCTCCAAACACAGAGATCAGCTTAACGCCCGGAACACGGGGTGGGGGGTGTTTACTCCGCCCCCGCC
Organism: Eretmochelys imbricata; assembly: GCF_965152235.1. Taxonomy (NCBI): domain Eukaryota; kingdom Metazoa; phylum Chordata; order Testudines; family Cheloniidae; genus Eretmochelys; species Eretmochelys imbricata. Next base: position 1,647,154 of record NC_135595.1, on the reverse strand, counting down.
CCCCCAGCCCCTTGGTTGGTTTAAGCCAAACAACTAGAAAGGGCCTAGCCGGGCGAATCTTGCTAAAGTCTTGGCTTTCGAGGCATCCCGTGGCGGTGAGTTCCGCAGGGTAATTTCGCGGCTGCGAAGACAGTAGTAACTCCTTGTGCCGCCTCTCTGCTCTACGTCGCCCGGCCCCTGCTTCCAGCAGAGCAGGAGAGATCGGGGGGCTCCGGACCCCGACCCCGGACAGTTAGTCCCGAGTTTGTCCCTAAAATACCCCCAGCCTCTGGCTTCCCCCCATCCCGGGCCCCCGCGGCCCGCCTCTGCACCCCGAGGCCCTCTGCAGCCGGGGGGGGGTTCCCGGGGAAGGCTCCTCCTTCACTCCGCGGTTTGTTTGCTCCCCTCCAGCCCTGGCTGCACCCCAAACTTCCGGGGGAGTCTGAGCCTGGGGCGGCTCCAAGCTGGGGGCACCGGACCGGGCCCCCTCCCCCGCCAGCCCCGGGGACTGCAGGCTCCGGTGCCGAGTGAGAGGCGCAGCCGGGGTCCCCCCCGAACCCCGAGCCCCGCAGATCCGGGGGGGGGGCAGGGCGAGCCCAGCCCGTCACCTGGTGCCGCGCTGCCATTGGGCGGCCGCTCCCTCCCCAGCCCCCCCCCCCCCGTCCCGTTCCCCCCGGCCGGCCCGCGGGCGGGTCCGTGGGCGCTGGGCGGCTCCGCCAGCCGGCGGGGAAGTTACCGCGGCGCCAGGGCGGTCGGGGGACCGGACCGAACCCGACCCGGACCCGGACCCGGACCCGAACCCGAACCCGAACCCGAACCCGAACCCGAACCCGGACCCGGACCCGAACCCGAACCGGACCCGGACCCGAACCCGGAGGCGGCGCGGAAAGCGGCAGCGGCGAGCTGGAGAAAGTTTTCCCGGCGCGGGTCCCCATGGCCCGGCCCCCCGCGGCCCCGGGCTGAGCCCCTCCGGCCGGGACCCCCCTCCGGCCGGGCCATGGCCCGCTGGCGGCTCTGCCTGGCCGGGCTGCTGCTGCTCCAGGGCTGCGGTGAGTGGCGGGGGGAGCCGCGGGACTGGGCCGCCGGGGGCCGGGCAGCGATTGCGGGGGCGGGGCTGGATTCACCCCCGTTCACCGCCCCGAGCCGGGATCTGAACCCGGGGCCTGTGGGGCAGGATCGGGCCCCAGGGGGCATCGCTCCCCGCACACCCCGGCCGGACGGTCCCGGCTCGGCCCCGGCCGCTCCCCGCCAGGGGCCTTGGCCAGCGCTCAGGGGCCCGTCTACACTAGTGCCTGGGGCCAGCCAGTGGGAAAGCCCCAAAAGACGAGGGGGGGCTTTAAACCGCGTGAGCTGGGGGTGACCCCTTGCGGGCCCCGGGGGGGGGGGGCGCAGCACTAGGACAGAGGGAACAGGTGCCCCCCCCGCCCCCCACGCGCTGTAGGTCTGAGCCTGTGCTGTGGGGCAGCCAGCTGGGTCCCTCCCCAAGCGCCCACCCCCCGCCCAGAGATGCTGTCTCTGGCTGAATCCCCAGTCTGGGGACACCTGGGGGCAGAGGGCAGGAGCCTGCCTGGCTCTGGGCAGAGTGTGGGGCCCAGGGCAGAGGGCAAAGGGGGCTGGAAGCCAGCTGGACTCCCCTCACCCAGAGACAGTGGGGTGCTGCCTGTTTGTCTGCGGTTTAGGTTTGGGGATCCCCCCAGGCCTGCGAGGACTGCTCAGGTAGCCAGAGTTGGGGAGCGGTACTCCTCCATGGACCTGGGCTCTGGGAGGGGAGCGGGGTCTAGCAGTTAGAGCAGGGCTGGGAGCCAGGACTCCTGGGTTCTATCCCCAACTCTGGGAGGGGAGTGGGGTCTAGTGGGTTAAAGGGGGGCTGGGCACATTTATGAGGCTGGTATTAGTTAAGCTGCTTTGAGCCCCTCAGGTGGCAGGTATGAGAGATGACAAAGTGGGGGTGGGGGCCCCACTTTTTTCTCTCACCCCATAGTTCCCAGTGTGTTTGTACTGGGGGGCTAGTTTCCCCCTCCCCCAGCCTGTCTGATGTGGCAGACATTGTGGCCCAATGATGGGGGGTCTGTGCTGGCTGAGCCCCCTTTGGATTGGGGGGATGCTGCAGCCCCAAGTCCCCACCTGTGCTCCCTCTTCCCCTGCCCCCCACAATCCTCAGCCGGTGCTCGGGCCCCCCAGCCTGGGGGCAGCGCCGGGGTGTTGGGGAGGGGACAGGGCGGTGATGGATCAGAGGGAGGGCGAGCGCCTTTGAGTGATGGGGCGAGTCATGGGAACCTTACCCCAAGTGAGCTGGTCACGTGAGCCAGGCCAGCCAGGCAGATGGGCAAGGTGGGCGTGGGGGCTATTGTGCCTGCCAGGAGCACAATGGAGGTTGCCTCCACACCCTCTGACCTGCCCCATTGTTCCCTTCCCAGGCTGGGGCCCAGCCCCACCACAGGGCCTCCCTGCCCCCAGCACAGTTGCAAAGGCCAGGCTGAAAGGCAGCATCCATCAAGGTGTCAGGCTGGCAAATCCCCGTGTCCTCCCCTCCCCCCGCCTCGCCCACTCTCGGCTCCATTGTCACCAAGAGTTAACTTTGTGCTGCCCCCTCCCACCCCGGGAGCAGGCGCGGGCGTCTGGGGACAGGAGCCAGGGGCTGCCCAGCAAGAGTCGAGAGCATCCCAGGGATTGTGGAGCCGGAAGGGGGGCACGGCGGCAGAGATGGGCCCTGGGGACGGTGAAAGGCCCCGGGGACTCGGAGCACAGGCCGGCGTACTCTGCGCCCAGCAGTGAATGGCCCACAAGCCCCTCCCCCGAGGAGCCGGGTCTCTGGTGGCAGAGTGAGAGCCTGGGGGACTCCTTGCCACAGGGCCCCAGCGAGGCCGGGAGCTGGGCAGGGCTCAGAAATGGCTCCCACATATCAGCGGAGGGCAAGGCACCCAGAGGAGAGCAGTATCTGTGGTCTCATCCAGGCATTAGCCGGGTGGAGAGGCGAACACCCCCCTGGGCGGGGCACACCCTTACAGGGCCTCCTTCCCATGCCTGAGGCAGATGGACCGGCCTGCTTGGGTGCCAGGAGGGGCTAGGGTGCAGCTGGTCGTTACGGAAGCACCTGAGTGTGCATTGCACGAGCAGAACTGTTACACGCTCCAGGCTGGTCCGTGCTGCGCACACAGCTGTGGCTTGCACTTGGGGGGACGGGGGCACGGCAGTGGCCTGTGTATTTTGTGCACTTGCATGAATTACACAGGTGTGTCATGCCGTGTGCGTGGGGGGGTGACTGACCCCTTGGGTCAGCTCGTGGGGTGTTGTGTCTGGCCTGCCCATTGGGTGCACACGCTGCGAAGGTACGTGTGTGCATCACACGCCGATGGGGGGGTGCATGTTCATGCCACACATGGGCAGACACTGCATCCGTGTGCTTGGTGTGTCAGTGCGTGAGCTGGGCACGTTTCCCTTGGTGCCCCCGGCCAGCTGGTCGGGGCGGAGCGTGGGGCTGAGCTGTGGGTCTGTGGGAACCCCAGGCATCGACTCTTGGGCTCCAGCGCCGGCAGGTTTGGGTAGCTGGGGGGTGGGAGGGGCGCATGGAGAGTCCCACTTGGAAACCCTGGAACTGCTGCTCTTGTGGCCCAGCTCTACCCCAGCGTCACGCCCCGCCCAGCCCTTCAGCCAGGGCTAAGCAGCTGCGGGAGCCTCAGCCCCGGGGCCACTTGGCAGCCAGGCCAGAGCATATGCAGGGGATGAAGGGGGCCGGAGGGTGGGGCTGGGCCAGGATCTTTCACTTCCTGGCCTGTCCCACTCTCTGGCTGTGCAGCGTACAAGCAGCTGCCAGGTCCTGCCCCAGAGGTGGCTGACAAGGCAGGCCTGGGGGGCGTGAGACTCCGCTCAGCGCTGTGGGGTGACTCAAGGGGGAAGCTGGGCTGGGCACTTAGGGAGAGCCGGGGCGAGGGTGGGTGGGTGGAATCTCTGGCACTGGACGGAGGGATGGTGAGCAGGTGAGGAGGTGGGTGTGCGGACGAGGGGAGCTAGCCACGGGCTGTAGAGATGGTGGCCGGAAGGAGGGGGTGGAGGTGTCTGTGCAGACCATGGGTGGAGGGAGGGCTAGCCAGGCAGGTAGGTGGGTCCTGGATGGAGGGATTGAAAGATGCGGCTGGATGGAGGGTTGGCTGCAGGGCTGTGTATGGCGCTGGAGGGGGTGGATGGAGGTCACTGACGGAAGAGAGGGAGGGGAGGGGATGGAGGTGCCGGTGGGAGGGGTGCGTGTGACTGGAGAGTAACAAACCCACCCTGGGTTGATCCTGCTCCCAGCGGCCCAGGGAGCTAGGGCCCAATCCTGCCCCATTGGGGGCATTGCCTGAGAAGCGCTGGCCGTGGAATCCGGCCCCTGGTGCTTTGCAGGCTCCGTGGGGCCCTGAGGTCCAGGCCGCCCCGCTCTCCACCACCTCCATCCAGGTGTCCTGGCAGGAGCCCCCCCCGGAGGTGACTGAGGGGCTCATCGGCTACGTGCTGCACATCCGCAGGGCGGGAGGTGAGCGGCCCTGACCCCCCACCCCGTGCCCCCCAGAAACACCCCCCCAAGGCCTCACTCCCCCCCGGGCTCCCCCCAGTTACATTCCCCCACCTCCCACCCTGCATCCGTCCCGCCGAGCCCCCAGGCTGCACGCCCCAGCCACCGCCAATTCCATGCCCTGAGATGACCTCCAGTGAACCCCAGTGCCCCCCCCCGGTCCTGAGCCTGACCCGCAGTGAGCCCCCAGCCCCTGCCAGCCCCCAGGCCGTGGCAGCCGCTCATCAGCCCCTCGGGCCTGCCTGTTTCAGAGTCCGACAGCCGGGAGCTGCAGGAGGCCGTGAGCAAAACCACCTTCCAGCACCTCTTCACCGGCCTGGCGCCTGCCACCCCCTACCGCCTCCGCCTCCGAGCCTGGTCGCCGCTGGGGGCCAGCCAGGCCTCGGAGCCCATCCTGGCCACCACAATGGGCAGCAGTAAGAGGCCCCCCGCCGGGGAACCCGAGCTGCCCCAGTGCCCCAGCCTGACCCTCGGGGGCGCTGGGCTGCAGGGGGCGGGGGTGGGGCTCAGCAAGGGGTGCTGAGGAGTGGGAGCGGGGCTCAGTAGGGGGTGGGGCTCACTGGAGGTGCTGAGGAGCGGGGGTGGGGCTCACTGGGGGGTGCTGGGCTGCAGGGCGCGGGGGTGGGGCTCACCGGGGGCACAGTATGGCACTAGGGGGTGCTGTGCTCCACTAGGTGCCCCCTTTCCTAGGTGCGCTACACCCCAGTTCCTGAGCCCTGCTCACAAAGGCCAGGGTGCCCCCCCCCACCCCAATGCCTGGCCTAGTCCCACCGTTGGGGGTCTGGCTGCTCCCACACTGAATCCCCCCTTGTCACGGGGTCCCCGGGCGATGCTCTGGAGCTGCTCCCCACGAAGTCAGACAGGACCCTGGGGAAGTCTCCTCTCTGGGAGCAGCCTGTCTGCAGGACACACAGCTCACCCGGCTCCACCTTCCTGGGTCTGACCTCGGAGCATTCAGCCTCCTCTGCCCCTCCCTGCGCTTCCCACAGCCAGTCCGCCCAGGTGGGGTCCTGGGGGGGGGGCAGAGGGTCCTGCCCCCCAACTCCGCAGTCAGACGTGACTCTCAGCCAGCCAGTAAAACAGAGGGTTTATTGGACGACAGGGACATGGTCTAACACAGAGCTTGTAGGTACAGAGAACAGGACCCCTCAGCAGGGTCCATTTTGGGGGGCAGTGAGCCAGACAACCCCATCTGCCCTTCACTCTATGTCCCAGCCAGCCCCAAACTGAAACTCTCCCCAGCCCCCCTCCTCCTCTGGGCTTTGTCCCTGTCCCGGGCCAGGAGGTCACCGGATTCCTTTGTTCTCCAGCCCTTTAGCTCTCACCTTGCAGGGGGGAAGGGCCCAGGCCATCAGTGGCCAGGAAACAGGGTGTCGGCCATTCTCTGTGTCCAGACCCCTGCACACACCTGCCCTCTAGGGCTCTGCAATGATCATACACCTTACCCCACCCCCCAGATACTTAAGAACTGCTTAGGGGAAACTGAGGCACCCCCACACTATTCAGAGGAAACATTAAGAACAGTCCCACTTCGTCACACCCCTTCAGCTACAACTGGCCATAGGATCCTGCTTCCTCTCCTGTCCCAACATGCTGGGCAGCTAGCCAGCAGCTGCCATGTTCCACCCCAGAGGTGGCTGCATTTCTGTGCTGGGTGAACAGCTGTGAATAAGCTCCCTCTCCCTGCCTCCTTGAGGGCTGGGGGGGCTGTCCCAGTACTGGGTGCTGAGCCCCATGGTCTGTTTAGTCCCCGCAGCCCCCAGCTTCTTCACCAAGGTGCTCAACGCCAGCGTGGTGCAGGTCTTCCGGGCGCTGCCCCCCCAGCCAGGCCGGATCGAGGGCTTCACACTCTTCCACCGCAAACTGCCCAGCCCCCACTTTGAGGGGCCGCAGCTCCTGGCCAGCACGGCCAACTCCTACGTCTACAGCAACCTGGGTGAGTGTCTCTCCCCCCCGCAGGCCTGTGCCCCCCGCAAACCCCCTGCATGCAGCCCTGTGCCCCCCACAGCCCCTCTGCCCTGCAGGCCTGTGCCCCCCATGGTCCCTCCCCCATAGGCCTGTGTCTCCCCCCCCCACAGCTCCCTCCATGCAACTCTGTGCCCCCCCATGGTCCTTCCCCCCGCAGCCCTGTGCCCCACCCCACAACCGCCTCCATGCAGCCCAGTGCCCCCCACAGTCCCTCCGCCCTGCAGGCCTGAGGCCCCCCACCATGGTCCCTCTCCATGCAGCCCGGAGCACCTCATGCCCTCCACCCGGCCCCTTTGTGAGGGTCCCCTGGGTTTCTTTCTGTGTTGGGGTGACCCCTGGCACTGCCCCACCCCGGAGCAGGGCTCTCTCCCCCACCCCCCATGTCCGGTTTGGCCTCTCGCCGGGTGCCAGCCCTGCCAGCCAGCCCAGTGCCCCTGCGGGAGGCAGCCCCTGCCCCCTGCTCATGCCCTGCGGCTCCTTCCCCACAGAGCCCTCGGCCCCCTACGAACTCCAGCTCCAGGCCTTCAACGGGAATGGAGACAGCAACAGAACTGTGCGGGTCGTCCGGCTGGAGGGGAGCGGCCAGACACTGGGTGAGGGGCCGGCGGGTGGCGGGGGGGGGGGCCTGGCTGGGCCAAAGTCAGCACGCAGCTGGGAGCCAGGACTCCTGGGTCTGTTCCCCTCTGCCCTGCACTGCCCTGCTGCGTGCCTGGGGGAGAAACAAGCCCCCCCAGCGGGAAGCAGCCAACTGGGGGGGCCTGGCCATGGCGGGGCAGGGGGACCCAGCCCATGGGCAACCAGTGGTCATGTGGGGTAAGGGGGGACTGGGCTCCCTGTGGCTGTGGGGGGGGCAGGGGGGACCTGGCCCGGGGGCTGTCTGGATGCTCTGTGCTTTCCCGCCCTGCAGACGCTGACCCCGTGTGCCACTGTCGGCCGGAGGAGAGCTCGCTGGCCGGCGTCGTGGTGGGCGTCCACATCGGCATGGCCTGCATCATCTTCTGCCTCCTCTTCCTCATGTTCGGCTACCGCAGGCGGTGAGGTCCCTGGCTGGCCGCTCTCTCACACCAAGCGCCCGGCATCCCCCCTCCGGCCCCTCCCGGCCCCTCGCATGGGCCACGGGTCTCAGGGCTCTGCCCTCCCTGGGCTAGCCCGTGCCTGGCCTGAGAGGGTCCAGCTGCTGGAGGTCTGGGGCTGGTGCCCCCCAGGCCTCACTGCAAGCCCTGGGCTTTTCCCATGAGCCGTGCCCCTCCCCATGCTAACCCGCCCCCCCGCATTGCAGCCTCTTCTGCGGGAACGGCACTCAGGACAGCTGGACGGTGCCCCAGGGGGCAGAGCCGGCCCAGCCCAGTGCCCGCAGTGTCCCACAGACCGCCCCGCCCCCCCGCCAGCCCAGGCCCCCAGTGCAGGGGCCATTGTACCAAAAAGGCCCTTGGGGCAAATCGAGGGGGGGGGGTGAAACGAGCTGGGGCGACGGGCAGGGGGCTGTAGCCTTTCCCCAGCCCAGTGCACGTGGGCGGGGGATTTGCCCCCCGCCCCCACTCCCATGCCGAGACAGGGCCGGGCCCCTCCTCCACCCATAGCCCTGGGTGGGGGGTGGGGGGGAAGCAAGGAAAACTCCAGATCTCCCTGAGCTTCCCCCTCTGAAAGAGGGGGTTCAGCTCCCTAGTTTGTCACAATTTCCCCCCCCCGCCAAAATACACGGGGGGGGGGAGGAATTGTCCTACCAGCCTCCCCCAGGTGGCACCTGCGCCATGATGCCAAATAGCTCCAAACCAAATGGGAACCAGTGGCTGGGCCTGGGGACCATCCCACAGGGTGACCCCCCCCAGTGCGGGGGGAGGCCAGGCGCCCAAACCCCCCACCCCCGATGCGGGGAGCCAGGCACCCAATGCCGCCTCCTCCCCCCATTCAAAACTCCCTTTGCTGCTTTGCCATTTTTGTCTCTATCCAAATTTTTTTTTTTTAAAACAAAAGCCAAAATTGTGCCCCAGACGTGCAGCTTTAAGGAGCCGGTGCCCCCCCGACAGAGGCTGGCATCAGGCCCCCCGTGGCCGGCCTGGCTGTATCTCACCACTGAGTTGGGGCACCAGGCCGCAGAGCTCTTTTCTCCCCCCGTCCTCCCGCACCTCAGCCTGTCTTCCCAGTACAGGCGGCTCCTGTCCTGCTGCCCGTGGGCACAGCCCCCCCCATGCCAGGCACAGGGGCAGTGCCATGGGGGGCTGTGTCCCCGGCAACTAGGGCATGCCCAGCTGGGGGGCACAGAACCACTCCTGCCCCCCAGGAAGACTAAAGAGCTGCAGAGGCAGGAGCCCCAGCCCCTTGGCAAAGCAATAATGTCTGCCCCCCCACCCCTCCGGAGTGCTCCAGCTGGAAGGGGCTGGGGGGGGAGCAATGACACAGGCCCCTTGGTGCCAGTCCCACTTCCAGCCCTTTAAACATGGGACATGGCATGAAGCAGGGAGGGGGGGAAGAACATCCCTCCCCCCACCAGAGCCACTTGGAACCATCCTTTGGGCTGACAGTCTGGGCCCAGCGCTTGCCCCCCGGTGCTGTCTGTCCGTCTGCTTCCGTCTGGCCTGTGCCCTGCAACGAGGCCGGGCAGAAAAGGCAGGTTCTGTCACCGGTGCCAACAAGCGTCCGTGTGTGTGAGTGAAACCATGCTCCCAAATGTCGTGTGCGCGCGAGCCGGCTGGGCCGCCCCGCTCGGCCTGTGACCAAAAGCCCTTTGGGTTGACTGGGGGGTGGCCGGTGCAGCTGATGAATGTAGATTTTGCTTTGTTAGACGGCGGCTCCATGGCAGCTGGGCCGGCGGCTGCCTCTGCCCTGGCATGCCAGCGGCTGCTGTTTGCAAAGGGCTCCTGAATCCCACGAGCCCGGGCTTGTCACCCCCCCACCCCGCCTGCATGTGACAGACCCTCCTGTGCCACTTTCTCACCTTTCTCTCGCCAGGGTCCACGTGGCACCAGCCCCCCCCCCCCAAGTATTAATTAGTGCTTTTTGCTAGTACCATAACTCACTGCATGGTGCAGGGCGCCCATTTCACTGGCAGGGGCTGGCTCAAGCAGACCTTGCCCTGTGGGTTCCCCCCGCTTCAGCCAGAACAGGCTGGGGTTAGCCCTGTCTTTGTGCCCCCTCACCCCAGCACTGCTGCTGCGCTGGGCCCCGCCAGGCTCCCAGGGGAAGGGAGCGTGTTTGCCTCCTTCTGCCAGGGCTTAAATGCCAAAGATTCCCCTGGCCCCAGGCCTGCTCCAAACTCCAGGCCTTCCCCCTGCAGCCCGGATGCCCGTGGAGCTGCTGTGTCCCGTGGCAGCGGGCTCCAGCCAGGAAGCTCTGCCGTGGGCCAGGCACTGTGATCCCTCCTGGCCTTGAAATCCCTCGTCCAGCCCCTGCCCCAGATCCCCCCCTGGAGCTACCACCCCAGCAGCAGGACCGGGCCCCTCAGTGGGGTGGGGGAGAAGAGGCTCTGCAATAGGGTGACCCATGTTCAAGCTCCCCCCTCAGGGGCCCCAATCCCCAGCCCCATGGAGCCGCTGCCCTTATGTGTCGCGACACAAACGGTAGCACCAATGAGCAGGTTCTGTCCACGCGTCTGTCTGTGTAACGTGCCGGGCTGGAGCCGCCCCAGAAGCTTTAATGGGCTGGGCACCGCCGAGCAGCCGGCCCGGAGACACTACTGCTCAGCCCGCCCGGAACAGGAACGGGGCCAGAGCCAAGCCAGGACCTCCCCCTGCCAGAGGATGGAGACAGGAGCATGACCTGGCCCCTGCTCCCCACACGCTGCATCCAGAGGCTCAAGGGCTTGAAACACGCAGTTGCTGCCCCTGGGGCTCTAGGTAATGGTGCAGGACTTGGGGGGAGCCCCTGGGGCTCTAGGCAATGGGAGCCCTGCATGGGGCAGGGCTGGGAGGAGGCAGCCCCTGTAGGGGGAAAGCCCCAGCTTGGGCTTAGAATAACCTCAGCTCTAGCCCCTTAGCTCCACACCCTTCCTGCCTTCACCCCCTCACAGCCTCCATCCCCTGCCCCCCACCGCTCCTCTAGCACCCCCAGCCGGTGCATTTAACAGCCCATAGCTCTCCCCAGCCCCGGGGAGGAGCACCGTGTCCCCCAGCTGTGGCTGGGATGGAGGGCAGTGGGGCCAGGGCAGCAAGTGGGAGCTGGAGCGCAGGGCCTGGCCCTCTTTCTTGACTGTTAAAATTAAAAATAAAATGGAAAAAGGAGCCTGGCAGCAAGTGGGGTCCTTGGGGGTGAGCCATGCATCTGTTACGGGGCCTGGTCCCATCCAGCCCCGGCTAGTAACAGCAGTTACCTGCCCCGGGCCCAGGGGAGACAAACGGGGCCTGTGTGCCTATCACAGGTCTTCCAGCCCCTCTGGAGAGGTCAACAAGGCCCATAGCCTGAGCACAGGGGGGTGGTGGGGGCAAGGCTAGCCTTCTAGCCCAGCCCAGCCCTCCCCCAGGGGCAAGGGGGAGACACAGTCCCACCCAGCTGCCATCAGAAGCAGCCCCTAACTTCCTGCTCAGGGCAGCAGGGGGAAGCCCAGGACCCTCCCTGCAGGTAAGTGGGGCACCTGCTGAAAGGCCAAGAGCAAAATCCAGGTGCTTGTTCCCCCACCCCTCAATTCCCCCAGGCAGGACAGACACCCCCTGGCTGACCCACAGAGCCTCTGGAAGGTTTGGGCTGCCTGCACTCATGGCCAGGAACTGGGTTCTCCCCTGCAGCCCCATATGCAGGGCTACTGGGGCCATCTAGCCCCAGGGACTGGGCAAGAACCCACTGGGGGAGCTGGGCCCCAGGCCCCTGACTCAGGACCCTGCTGCAGCAGGAGCTATGCCCTGGTCCTAAATGTAGGGGCTGACGCCCTGGGCATGTACCCCTGCCGGCAAGGAGTCCATTTTTCTATTGCAGTTGGGGGCTGGCCCTGATCCAGAGCTAACCAGCCCCTTGCCTCTTCACCACCTCACCCAAGAGCCTGGGGGTACACATGGGGTAGAAAGGAGCTGGCCTTTCTTCCCTCCCTCCTGCCTCATTTCCCGCTGGCTGGGGGCGGAGGGGCTTGGATGCTCTGTAGCAGTAGGAGCCCAGCGCAGTTATGGAAGGCCATGCCCCAGGGCAGGCTAGGTAGATAAGAACGGCCCTACTGGGTCAGACAAAAGGTCCATCGAGCCCAGTGTCCTGTCTTCCAACAGTGGCCAATGCCAGGTGTTCCAGAGGGAGTGAACAGAACAGGAAATCATCACGGGATCCATCCTGTCACCCATTCCCAGCTTCTGGCAAACAGCAGCTAGGGACACTATCCCTGCCCATCCTGGCTAACAGCCATCGATGGACCTGTCCTCCATGAACTGATCTAGTTCTTTTTCAAACCCTGTTATGGTCTTGGCCTTCACAATATCTTCAGGCAAGAAGTTCCCCAGGTTGACTGTGCGCTGTGTGAAGAAATACTTCCTTTTGTTCGTTTTAAACCTGCTGCCTATTCATTTCATTTGGTGACCCCTAGTTCTTAGAATCATAGACAATCAGGGGTGGATGGGACCTCAGGAGGTCATCTAGTCCAAGCCCCTGCTCAAAGCAGGACCAAGCCCCAATTTTTGCCCCAGATCCCCAAATAGCCCCCTCAAGGATTGAACTCAGAACCCTGGGTTTAGCAGACCAATGCTCAAACCGCTGAGCTATCCAATTGTTGTGTCATGAGAAGTAGTAAACAACCTTTTTTTGTCCACTTTCTCTACACCAGTCATGAGTTTATAGAACTCTATCATAGCTCCCCTTAGCCATCTCTTTTCCAAGCTGGAAAGTCCCAATTTTATTAATCTCTCCTCATACAGAAGCCATTCCATACTCTTAATTTTTTTTGCCCTTTTCTGAACCTTTTCCTATTCCAATATATCTGTTTTGAGATGGGGCAACCACATCTGCATGCAGTATTCAAGATGTAGACATACAATGGATTTATATAGAGGCAACATGGTATTTTCTGTCGTATTGTCTATCCCTTTCTTAATGATTCCCAGCATTCTGTTCACTTTTTTGACTGCCGCTGCACATTGAGTGGATGTTTTCAGAGAACTCTCCACAATGATGCCAAGATCTCTTTCTTGAGTGGTCACCGCTAATTTAGACCCCATTTTATAGGGGATTATGTTTTGCATTTATCAACATTAAATTTCATCTGCCATTTTGTTGCCCAGTCACCCTCTTTTGAGAGATCCTTTTGTACTCTTAACTATCTTTAGTAATTTTGTATCATCTGCAAATTTTGCCACCTCACTGTTCACCCCTTTTCCCCCGATCATTTATGAATGGTGAATAGGACTGGGCCCAGCGCAGACCCCTAGGGGACACTACTATTTACCTCTCTCCAGTCTGAAAACTGATAATTTATACCTACCCTTGGGTTCCTGTCTTTCAGCAAGTTACCAGTCCATGAAAGGACCCTCCCTCTTATCTTGTGGCAGCTTACTTTGCTTAAGAGCCTTTGGTGAGGGACCTTTTCCAAGGCTCTCTGAAAATCTAAGTCCACTATATCCACGAGATCCCCTTAGACCACATGCTTGTTGACTCCCTCAAGTAATTCTAGTAGATTGGTGAGGTATGATTTCCCTTTACTAAAACCATGTTGACTCTTCCTCAACAAATTATGTTAATCTATGTGTCTGACAATAGTGTTCTTCATTATAGTTTCAACCAGTTTGCCCGGTACTGAAGTCAGGTTTACAGGCCTGTAATTGCCAGGATCATCTCTGGAACACTTTTTAAAAATTGGCATCACATTAGCTATCCTCCAGTCATCTGGTACAGAAGCTGATTTAAATGATTGGTTACAGATGACAGTTAGTGCTGGAATTTCACAGTGAGTTCCTTCAGAACTCTTGGGTGATACCATCTGGTCCTGATGACTTATTGCTGTTTAATTTATCAATTTGTTGCAAAATCTCTAGTGACACCTCAATCTGGGACAGTTCCTCAGATCTGTCACCTAAAAAGAATGGCTCAGGTTTGGGAATCTCCCTCACATCCTCAGCTGTGAAGACTGATGCAAAGAATTCATGTAGTTTCTCCACTATGGCCTTATCATCCTTGAATGCTCCTTTAGCACCTCCATCATCCAGTGGGCCCGTGGGTTGTTTAGCAGCTTCCTGCTTCTGATGTACTTTGCGATTTTTAAAAAAAAGTTACTTTTTGAGTCTTTGGCTAACTGTTCCTCAAATTCTTTTTTGGCCTTCCGAACTGTATTTTTACACTTCATTTGCCACTGTTTATGCTTCTTTCTATTTTCCTCCCTATGATTTAAACTTCTACTCTTTAAAGGATGCCTTTTTGCCTCTCACTGTTTCTTTTACTTTGTTGTTCAGCCCCACTGGCTCTTTTTGGTTCTCTCGGTTTTTTAATTTGGGGGACACATTTAAGTTGACCCTCTATTAGGGTGTCTTTAAAAAGTTTGCAGGCAGCTTGCAGAGGTTCCACGTTTGGCGCTGGACCCTTTAATGTCTGTTTCACTAACTCCTCATTTCGGTGTAGTTCCCCTTTCTGAGGTTAAATGCTACAGTGGTGGCCGCTGTGGTGTTTTTCCTGCCACAGGGATGTTAAATTTAATTATAGGATGGTTACTATTACCGAGCGGTCCAGCTAGATTCACCTCTTGGACCAGATCCTGTGCTCCACTTAGGACTAAATCAAGAATTGCCTCTCCTCTGGTAGTTCCAGGACCAGCTGCTCCAAGAAGCAGCCATTTAAGGTGTCAAAAAACTCTCTCTCTGCATCCCACGCTGAGGTGACATGGACTCAGTCAATAGGGGGATAATTGAAATCCCCATTATTTATTATTGTTATTGAGTTTTTTATGTTAATAGCCTCTCATCTCCCTGAGCATTTCCCAATCACTATCACCATCCTGATCGGGGGGGTCGGTAATAGATCCCTACTGCAGAAAGGGAGAAAACACCCACATGGCAGAAGGGCAGAGCTGATAAATTCTTCCACGCAGCTTTCTGAAAGAGACAGTTTGAAATTGTCTGAGTATTTTGGTCCAGGGCGTTTAAGCTGCAGCACGCTGGAGGGGAACGCCCCTTCCTGTGGTCCTCGCAGCTATAGGGAGTAAAGACAACAAAGGGTTAAAGCCTAAATGTTTCAATTCAGCCCAACCCAACTTTTGCAGCCCTGCGGTGCTGGACCATGGCCCTGGGCTGACGGGACAGAGCTCCTTCAGCACAGGTCTGTACCAGCACAAGCCTGAGTAACCCAGTGGCATGGTTAGGCCAGTTGTAGGTCTCTCCCCAGCTCTGTGGCACAATCCAGCTGTAAAAGGAGAAAGATGGAGGTGTCTGAGCAGGGGGAGTGGAGTAGCAGAGAGGGCAGGATCTGGGACACCTGGCTCAGCTGTCCATGCCCTTTTCTCCCCCATGGAAGCCTAGTGGCAGGTTTAACCCTACAGTAACTCTAGTGTTTGGGGCAGGGCTGGCACAGGAGTTATAGCCAACAGCCAGGCAGCAGCGAGGGCCATGGTTATGGCAGGGGAGGGCAGGGCCAGGGGGCCACCCCTGCACTCTTCACTGCCACTTCCATTTGGGTGCCATTCTCCCCTAGGCTCCTGGCGGCAGCCCTGGCTAAAAGGTTGGTGGTTCAGTGGTCGGCTCAAGGCCCCTCACAGACAGGAAGGCGAGAAAAGATGTTCAGATGTGTCCAGAATGCTCCCACAGGGGTCTGGGTCAACACGGGAGAAGAGGCTCTTGGTCCTGGGGGTGGCAGTAATTTGGAAAAGCAACCTGAAAAGGCTTTTCCATCTCTCCTGCTATTTCCATAAGGCACACAATTAGCCTTTGGAACTCATTGCAACATGTCACTGAGATCAGCTGTTAAAAAAGGCAAAGGGAATCACCCAACTAGAAGAATATCTAGTTATAACAGTCGAACAGCAAACAAGGATCCAAATGTTCCTGCTTCAGGACATGAGCCAAGCTCTGATCACTGGTGCAAAGCAGACATTTCCCAGGGAAAGGCAGGCAGGCCACAGAAAGGGGATTGCTGTCTGGCAGGAAATTGCAAGATTTTGAAACATGGTTTAATCCCAAATGGGGATGAAGAGTCCACATCAGCATGACCTGCATCATCTTCTGCCTCCTCTTCCTCGTGTTCGGCTACCGCAGGAGCCTGCCCCCCCCAAATATATATATATATTTTTTAATTTAAACAAACAGTTCTGTCATTTCTCACTAAAACTGATGAATGGTTCATGAAAATAGATTTGAATCAGTGTTTTCTGAAGGAAAAAATTCCTATGGAAGTGTTTCCATCAGCTAGAGGAGCATTGACATGTTACAGGGGGCCCTGCTGCTAGGTGAGAACTGATCTCCCACGCCCCCTCTGGGACACCACCCACCCCCAAATGCAACGCACCAGCCTCATAAAAAGTTATAAATCATTCCTTTCTTTATTAAACATAGCTTGCAAGTGATAAATATTACAAAGTTTTTTTTAATCCTTTCTCCAAAAATTAGCTTATTATTTTTAACCAGTCACTGCATAATCGCTTGGCAGTATTTAAACAGCTTTTTTTTTTTTAAACCAGATTTCAAAACACAATGCAAAAAAAACTTAAAATTGTGCAAAAGGCCTGGTTTCCCGCACCCCTCACCTCTCGATTAGCTAGGCTGCAGGTGTGAGGCTGGGATCCCCTTGCTTTGTCATACTGTATCCCTTGCTATCCACCCAGACTGCTCTCTCCCTTCCAAGCTCTGGGGGCATCACTCAGTGAGGATGAAGGTGCTGTGCAGTCAGGAACCAGGGCAGAGCACAGTACCAGTGCCTTTGCACAAACTGTTTGGGGGATGGAAGGCTCTGCTGAGAAGTTGGATCCAGCAGCACCCCTCCAGGGACGTCGGGCACTCAAGCCGGTGACTCCAGGCCCTGAGCAGCCAGACTGGATGTAGCTACAGAACAAGGTTTGCAGAAGTGGGTAGCGATTTTGCGTGCCCAGTCTGAGATGCCTTAAAGGGGTGTAGACTTTCAGGAAGGGCTGCCAGAAAAGCCAGGCCCCTTTGAAAGGCTCCAGTTGGGCCTCTAAAATCACCTGTGAAGATTTGGGCTACACTTGAGGTTGCAGGAAGGGACACAACACCTGGGCCAACCCTGGGAAGATGCTGAAAGGTGAGGCGGTTTCTGCTCTGAAGTGCCCTGCTAACTGGGAGCCTCTTGCTCCCATTCCTGAGCAAAGCTTGACTGCCTTTCCCTCCATCAGAGCTAGCCACAGCTAGGTAGAGTGAGCCAGATTCCAGCCTGGCTAGAGAACTCAACCTCCCGCTTGGTTTCAGCCATGCAAACTGGGCGCAGACACAGCGAGAACACGCTGGACGGGGAGGGCGACGACCCAGCTCCCAGTTTCTGAATGAGTTTAGCAAGAATTGCTGATCTGGAGTCTTTCCAGAGCAGAGCTGCACATGCTGGTGACAGAGTGCAAACAGAAGTCTGCTAAATGCACTGGAATTGCCTCTGACCTCCTAAAGCACCCTGGTGCAGCCGTATGCCCAGACCGTCCCTATCACAGCACCCTGAGGGAACGGGGTCTGCTATGGAGCTGCTTAGCCCATTTCTGAGCCAGCAAGTCACCTCCATCAGTGTAATCTCTTGGCCACATGAACAGCTGGAGGGGCTCGGGGTGTTTGTGGGAGGGAAAGCATGGAAGTGAGACACTAACACACCCTTCCCCATTCCCAGAACAGAGAGGGGCTGTAGCTTCCCACCCCGCCCAGTCCATTTCAATCCCCCCCCTACCCCCGTCATGCACAGACGGCTGGGGCAGCCCTTGCTGCTGGCACCAGGCACCCACTCTAGGACGCGGCTCAGTCCCTTGGTGTTCCAGTGCCATTGATCAGCTGGGAACCTGCCAACACCAGGGTGCTTGTGGAGAAGCAGGTGGGTGCATGTGCGGACGTGGAAGGCTTCAGAGGAGCCAGAAACTGGCAGCCAGGGTGAGGGGGACTGGAGAG
The DNA here is from genome assembly GCF_965152235.1 of Eretmochelys imbricata. Taxonomy (NCBI): domain Eukaryota; kingdom Metazoa; phylum Chordata; order Testudines; family Cheloniidae; genus Eretmochelys; species Eretmochelys imbricata. The sequence continues at coordinate 1,629,676 of NC_135595.1, read as the reverse complement.
AACAAGCCATTGCCCAGCCCTGCAGAGCAGACACACCACACAATGGGCCACTCTGCCATGTTCCACGGGCCCCCATTTTGCCAGGCTGAAGGGAACGCTACAGCAGCCTTAGCACGATGCTGCTCACCCCACGGGGATTTGAGAACAGGTGCAAGTGCTGAGAGCGTTTTTCCAGCAGGGCAAAGGGTAGGCGAGCAGGTTCTGAGCCTGGGCTGGTTGGAGCAGGACCCACCAGGCTGCACCAAGAGGAACGCACCCAGCTGGGGTGAACGGGAGTCTTCAGGCAGGTCAGTTGCACAGAGCACTACAAAGAGCGTGCAGGGAGTGTAGGTGTCAGCTGGCTTAGACCGCAGGGAGGAGGAGACGAGAAGCCGGGACTCCCAAGGGCTCTGGATCTTACAGGTGCCGTTTGCTCTCTCAGATGCACACAGAGAGTCTGGACAGGCATTGGTAAGAGACTCGGAACCCAGGGAAGGGTTACACCAGCACCTAGTGCCAGCACCTTTATGTCTGACCAACAACTGCTTACGCTGCCCCTCCCCAGGAGGGGCTAACGACCACAGGAATCCTGGGGCAGCCGTTCTGAGAGCAGCCACAGTCGCACAGTACTGGAGACCACGCGTCTCAAGCTCTTTGGATTGTCATCGCTGCTGGGAACAGATGTTTCTCCCTTCCCCAGCAGCCGGTCCGAGAAGCTCTATCATTTCATCCTGGGTCCCTGCCTGTTTTGGGCTCTGCTGAGCGTCTGCACAGGCTCTGGCAGACAGAACATGAAGGAAGCCGCACACCGCAGGTTGTTATAGATGTATATTGTATATATGCCAATGCAATAATAAAAACAGTGCAAATACAATTACAGTTCATAATACTTGTCCCCACCCCGATCCCACTCCCCAAGATCCGGATGCTCCCCACGGGAATGCCCCACCACTGCTGGTTAGAGAGACATCACGAGCTGTAAACCTAACGCTGGGGGAAGAAACTTCCTGCCTCCACTGCACTAGGGGGTGCTGGTAACTTGTAGGGTCCTTCTTTGTGTGTGTGAAAGGCACAGATTTGGGAGGTGGCAATTGCCACCAGTGCATTTCTGCAGGCTAGCAGTTCCCGCCCGGACAAGAGCGCCAGCCCCTGGGATCTTCGCCCTCTGCAGCCATCTGACTTCACTTCCCTAACCCACCCGCCGGAAACCACCCCTTTTGCACGTTTCAGGTCATACACAAAAGGTCACACTACAAAAGGACGTAACAACTTTCACAATATCCATGGCGAGGCTGTTTTTTTGTTTTGTTTTGTTTTCTACACAATGTACAATTGTTTTTAATGTGTCAAGAAATAGCTTATATACACGAATGAGTCCTTGTTATAACATTTCGGCCGCAATATCATAAGCTAATTAAGATCTTGTCAGGGTGGGTGAGTGGAGGTGGGTGAGGGTTAGAGAAGAAAGGGGGAGGGATGGGTTATGCCTTTGGAGGAACAAAAAATAAAACCCCACTAAGCGTTCACAAGCAGCTCTACATCTAGCTGTAAAAGAAAAGCTAACCGAAGCGGGGAAAAAAATCCCTATTTCTGTATCTAAAAAAAGAGACGATTTTCTACCATACATCACATCCATAAAGGGGGAGGGGCACTTTACCAGGGATTGGGAGTGGTCGCGCGCTGTGGTCAAGACAAAAAAAATTTAAACCTGTGCAGATCACAGACAAAGCAAGCATCTTAATTCCCCTTCGACAGAGATCAGCAGGCAGAAGGGTGGGGTGTCAAATACTGCAATGAACCAAACTGCTGTCTGTAGAGTTGGACACTCCACCATCCCCAGCAGCAGTGCAAGGGTCTAGGCAACAGAAATTCCCTGGGGATTTAACGAGACGAAGCCAAGGAGATTCCCCAGTGGAAGGGGTAAGGTGCCCAGGGCAGCAGGAGTGAAGGATGGGCTCCGATGACTGGGGGATGGAAACAGCATTGAAACACAAAGCAGGTGCCCAGTTTTTGGTGCTCCCAGGTTTACCAACATGACCTGGCACCTGCCAACTGCTGCTGGATTGCTGTCCAATGAACCCAGCCCAGAGCCCAAAGGGAGCATTTGCTCTGTGCTTTCTAACTTGGGGTACCCCTCTACCAAGTGTGGGAAGAACCCTGCTTGTTGCAGGAAGTGTTTACAGAACCAAGGAACAAAACCCCAGAGAAGAGGTTCAGCCCCCCAGTCCTGCAGGAGATGAGAATTTCTGTTTCACGTGAACAGCTGGGGCTGCACGCAGGGAGAGCGCCCCGCTAATGGTTCCCTCTCCCCTTAGCACCACAGAACCCATCAATGTGCAGAGACACACTTCCAGGACAAGAGTTGGGGGAGAGGGGAGATTCATGAATGATTTTACAATTCAGCAACCGATCGGCAGGAGTGTGAAACCATGGAGAGAGGGGAACTGGGCAATGAGCAGAAAACAGCTGCGGGCCGAGTAATACGACTGGCTCCTGTTGCTGGCTAGGGCTTGAAAACAGCTCACAGAGGACATCAGCCAAAGGGAAGGAGCACCTCGAGGCCACAGCCAGCAACAGATGGGCCAGCAGGGCTCTGAGCAGGGCCTCACCTGTCTCAGTAAAGACACTGTGCACCTCCAGCACTTGATGGACACCCAGCAGCCCACACAACCCCCTTGTGAGGCAGGAAAGCATCACCTCCAATCTACAGCTGGGGAAAGAGGAAGGTGAAGTGACTTACCCAAGGCCACAGAACTGGGAGTAGAACTGGGGAGTTCCTGGCTCCCGGACCCATGCTCGGACCATGCTGCCTGCAACAGAAGCAGGTCAGCCTTCACTGCACTGGGTCAGACAGGGTGATCTGCGAGGCCCGGGCTGCAGGACGGAAATAAATCTATAAGCAAGCAACAGGGACGTTTTCTTTCACCAACCACTGCAATAATCAACCTGGGGTGGTTGGGGAACCCTGATCCCCTTCCCAAGAAATTTCACTTAGCACCATTATTGTTAACTTGCTCTCCGACAATTAACTAGTGCATCAGGCCCCAGCGGCAGGGACTCATTAAGTATTGCACATTTTTAATGTTAATCTCAGCCAATCTGCTTGGGCCACCTCGTACCTCTAGGTAACACCCACTGGGGGAATGCGGGCAGGAGACAGCAGGACAAAGCCAACTCCATGTCAAGAGGCAAGTGGTGGTGGTGGTGGGGGGCAGGAAGAACAGGCTGATAATTTCTCGGCTTTAATCAAAGGAGAAGAAACAGTTAGTCAGAGTGCTCCCCTCTAAGCACAGCAGGTTGATAATCAACGTCCCAGTGGGTGTGGGAGAGGAGTGCCACGCCAGCTAAACAGTGAACCACAAAACAAAAGAAAAAAGCCACTGCGCGTTCCACTACTTTCCAAAAAAATCCTTCACCTCTGGAGGGCCCCAGGCACGCATCCATGCCCCTCATTTATTAAGTGCTCACTGAATAGAGGGAGTGGGGTGCACCGAAGCAAAGAGCGGGGAAGGGCCTGTTGTACCAGCACAGCCCCCCCCCTCCCCCCACTTTGAGATGATCGGGAGAGGGAGAGGAGAAGTCTGCACAGGAATCGGAGCAGGTAGGGAGGGCCTAGCTCTTGCATTGATACAGACCCTCCTCTCCAAAGACAGGGGCAGGCGCGTTGTGCCTCTTTGGGAGAAATCCTGCTGGCTTTCAAAGTAAAGGCATCAGACCTCTTTCTTCGGTCACTCGGCAGCTCTCCATTCAGACGATGGCAGTTCAGTTATTGCGGCCACAGCTATCACCCAGAGACAGGAGGGACAGAGCCGACAGGAGCCCCAGCGTCAGTGGCGACGCAGCCCGGGGTCATGCTGAAAAGAAGGGTGCCTCTTCCCAAACAGCAAGTACTGCCGGGCACCCTGACAATGACACTCCATGCGAGTGGCGACTTAGCACTTCATTGCACAATTAATGTTCCATCAGGAAACGCTGTCCAAGGAGGGGAGGGTTTTTCAGAAGCAGCAAATCAAGCATATTCACTTTGTTTTGTAACAGTTTGACCAAGGAGGTTCCCCCCATTAACATAATTCAATCAACAGCAAGCGGGAAGGCTCCACACCAGCATCCTGCTCCCAAGACTGCAGTTCTGCTGGGCCTCTTTCCAGGGTACTGGCGAGGAGGTGGCGCCCTCTGCTGCCAGGAGATGGTTCTGCTCTTTCCGGGTTCAGGTGCGGGGTGTCTTGAGGCAACGGTAAGTGCAAATAGAGCGATCTGCAGACAACGACTCTCAGCTTGCTCTTGCTTTGGGTTTGCTAACTCAATCCAATCCAAACTCCTACCACAGCTTGGTCCACTGTGCCCTGCAACACTCTGTTTGGCAGCTGGGACGCTTACAGCTTCACGGCGTCAATGACAGGGAGCTGCTCTTGAGAGCACAACAGCATGGGGGTGGGGGGGGGGTTCAAAAGGCATGAGGCCACTGTGCCCTTTGGTAGTTCATCACAGTCCCTTAGAGAACTTCAACTTCTAAACAGGGAGCATCAGAATTACAGGGAGACGGAAACACGCACAGGGTGGCAGCACGGGTCAGCTCCATTTCTGCTGCACTGCATTACGGAGTCTGGTAGCCCAGCTGCATTAGCACAACTGATAGGATTCCCTGGCACAACCCATCAGCCCTGCCATCCCTTGCACTGCTCTGCCAAGCACAGAGATCTGCATCCAGCCACATGTGCACTGCACTGAAACACAGCTCCTTCACACACGGGGCTGCCTTCCTCCAGGGAAAGGCATCATGCGCCATTAACATATGCACGTGGGCCAAGCTATTACGGACCAACCCCCCAGCAAGATTCAATTGGACGCATCCACAGAACTTCTGTCCCTTACCTCTTTTGGTGAGCAACTCAAAGAATGCAAGTCTTAATTCGCCCTACTAAGTGCATAGAACAGCTGTCCAAACGCCAGCACATGGCCACCTCTCCCCCCTCTTCCCCTCGAGTCAGCACTGACCACCCTGTACAAATGGTCACTTGGAGTAGAGTGGATGCTCTTAAAAAAAATCTCTGGAAAGGAAAAAAGTTTAACCATCCATTTAGCAGAAGGAAAAATAAAACAATTAAAAATTCTATGCTTTGTCATTACAAAAAATAGCATAAAACGAGCATTAACACATGTATAGTGCTGATTTCAAGCAGACAATTGTCCTGACCTCGGGCAAGGGGAATGACCTCACTGCTATAGAAAACCAAAGAGAAGAGTTAAGGTTTGGGAAAGGACAGGTCGCTGAAGTTTTGAAATGTTTTTTGTGTCTTTTCCCCGTGTATCGTAGGCACCAGTACAGGCACTGCATGCGACAGAAGTGGGGGTGGGGGGGGCGAAGGGTCAATAGGCGTTATTTCTGTCCGCTGATGGACTGCGATATAGACCGGGGTGGGATCATATCTAAAAGGTATTCCCGCTGCCGGTCTGCCAAGCTTGATGCTTTGTGGCCTCCAATCCCAGCATTCAGGTATGCAATGTTAACACCTAGAGGGGAGAGAAAAGCAAGTGGGGACAATTACTCCTGTAACACACGTGACACACCCAAAACCACCCCGCCCTAGAGAGCGCAGAGGGGCCAGCCTAATGGAACTCAAGCCATTGACTCTTACTGCCACTCCCTGAAAGAGAAGGCTCCACGCCCCACCCACGCAGTACAGGTCTGTCCCCTGCACGAGCCAGCATCCTGTCAAGCCACAAGGCTTCCACGCCTTCCTTTGGGAGCATGCACCAAGTCAGGAGCAAGTGTGTGCCAGGAACAAATGACGGTTCTACAAGGTCTCTATTGTCCTTGACCGATCATCATTACACTCAACGGTAATTAGTACAACTGACCCCCCGCCATTTGTTTTAAAGGCCATTTGGTTACAGAATCAATTAAAACACAGGCCTAGCCTTATAATACAAAGCTACTGTCCCAGAAGGACACACGAGCTGTGATGGGCTCTCTCGTGTTTGTCAGAGCACTGAGCAGCCAGCCGGGCAACATTAGCACCTGTGCAGGGTCTCCAACTTCCATGCACGTGACAGACATGAACCTGGCCTCCCAATGACCCTCAGGTCAGTGGAATTATCTGTTTAGAGATGGAGGAACTGAGAAGTGCAAGCTCCTGGCCCCGGAGCAGGTCCCCGTCAGTACAGCGAGCTCCTCCACTCAGGCCACTGGCCATGCTCTGAGGAGAGGACTTCCAGCCTCTGACAACGTGGTTAAGGGTCTTAGTCTAATCCGCAGCCCGGCCTCCCCTTCCCATTCCGCAGACCAACGTTTGACGTTACCTGGCATACCGAGGAGACCACCCGCGACAGACAGCTGTGGCGCCTGAGCGAAGTTGGACAGCATCGAGCGGGCAGAGGTGGGGATGCCACGCTGCAGAGTGCTCTGGGGCTGTGAAGCCTGCGGGCAGAGAGAGCAAACAAGTGGAAAGTGAGCAGTACACACACACCCCACCTTTTCCAGAAGCAGCACCAGTGAAAGAGCAAGGGCCACGAAGGGCTCTGGCCATAATCCACAGGTACCAACACACACATCCTGACCCAAAGCCCAGCTCCGGCATGGGAAAGTCAGGCAGCTTTGGTTTCACCAGACAGGGACAGGTGATGTATTCAGAGCTCCCATCCCTGTTGGAATGAAAGGCAGGAAGGTCCCAGACCAGTGTCAGAGCAAAACGGTGACCAGCCTTGACAGGTCATTGACCGTCTGGCAGTAGGTGCTAGTGGAAATAGCAAGTGGGCAGCAGCCAGAGACGAGGGGAGGGACTGCTCTCTGCCTGCGTCCACCATCCTGAAAGCCCAGTGCTTGCCAGTGACTGATTTCAGGCCTTAGGCAGCCTTACCAGGCTGAGAGCTCACTCCGGTGCCTGCTCCCACTGCTGGCTGATCTGGGAGTGACAGGGCAGGCGACCGAAAGGGGGTTATACGCCTTCCTGGCAGATGGCACTGAGGTGCCAGGGGACCATAGCAGGGCAGGCAGCTCAGGAAGCTGTCCCCATCATCTCTGCTTGTAGACCAGGTGCCACCCAGACTCAGGATCACTGCAGTAAGACTGACTACCACAGCATGTGGACGGGGGAAGAATTACAAAGGGATGATAATATTGAGAGGGAAAGGGCCCACAAAGTACAAGGGATGGATGAGAAACAGCCCCCCGCTGTTACAAGGAGCTGCTTGGAGGCGACAGGGTAAGTCTCAAGGCAGGCTGGCTGCTGCCTCTGGTCTCACACAGCACTGCAGAGACTCAGCATCCCAGCTGCATCGGCGTTGGCTCTGGCCATCCAGACAATGCATTACACCAACTGAAAGGGCTAACCCCTCCCCTGCCATGGCCACCAAGAGGCTGGCGGTCCCACACCGCCGGAGCTGCTCACCTGTCGGAGTGTGTGGTGCCTCATGATGGTCTCCTGTTTGCCGACACTGGACACGGCAGGAGCTGCAGTGGGAGATAAGGCTGCCTGCTGCTGTAGCCTCTGCTCAATTTCCTGCAGGAAGCAGAGGCATTTTAGAGCCACAAACAAGGGGCCAATTTAGGAGCATTTACCCCAGTGGCTATTGTCAGTGATACGCAGGAACAATTCCTTCTCTGGGGCCCTTATGGGCAGCAAGGTCAGTGTATGGCAGAGAGAGTCCCAATTAAACCTGCTGCCTATGCTGGGGGGCTGGGGAGGGGGTAGAAGAAGTGCCAGGGAAAGCCAGCCTTGGGATCCTTCTGCCCTCAAAGCAAGAGGAGCATTTAGGCTCCTTTCTACATGCAAGCTGCATGTGATTTAGTTACTGTGGAGCCCTCACTGACCCCCCTCTTCCTCCCATTGCTCCCAACACGCCTCTGCCTGAATCGTTGCCCAGGGTCTGATGTTTGCCGGAGATTGTAAACTGTCCGTCTATGTCTGGAAAATGCCTTGCGTACCAACAGCGATACACAAGGACATCTAATCAGCTCTACCCAGAGCAAAGGGCCTCTCAGTTTAGTCCGCAGTGTGGATTGCCAGACGTGTGAGAGCAGACCAGACTAGCACTAGAGGGGGCATCTTAACCTACACCCCCCAGCCTGGAACAGGACAAAGGGGCTAGTTGGAGTCCTTGCAAAGGAGGTGGCTTGCAAGGGCCAGGCCAGCAGAGCAGCGGCATCAGGGGATGTTCCCAGTATTCCAGCATTCCCACCCCACAGGGCTGGAGTCACAGATAAGCCATCCCGGTGGATCTGGGCAGACCAGAGGATGTGGGTCAGGGCAGCCCATTAGAGACCCACTGGACTTTAGGGGAGCTTTTCAAGGAGTGCCCAATTCCCACTGGCCTCCACAGGGGCTGGGAAGCTACCGCCCTCAGGGGGAGCTTTCGGAAGGCACAGAGTGACCAAATGCAGCAGCTCAGAAGTAGCTGGCAGTTTGTCCATTGCTGAATTACACATTCCCTGGGCCACGAGCCGGGCCACAGGCCACTTCCCTCATGGACCTCAGCTGACTGAAGTCTGTTCACCTTGCCCCAAGTGCTAAGGGAAGGAGGAAGAACTTAGAGTCTCCCTGACATCAGGGCAGCTTCTCCCCCTGCCCTTGTTCTCAGCTCCCGCCCCTAAGCTCTAACCCCCACACTGTGGTCACCATCCATCTAAAAAGGGAGTTGGCAAGACTTCATTCAGAGCCGCCCAACACTGCTCCCCACCTAGCTGCTCTGGGGGGAGCACAGAGCTTCCCAGCAATGACAGCAGCAGCTAAGTATACTGTATCTATAATGCTGCCAGCCACAAGTGGAAGGATGAATTCTGCTCCAGGCCCCCATGATGTTCAGCCAGAATCACTCCTGTGGCCCGGCACGGTCTCAAAGCACTCTGCAAACACCAAGTGTGGAGGTAGGCAAATGTCCCTATGTGACAGCTGAGCAAACAGGTACTGAGGGGCTAAGCAACTTCTCCAGTATTACAGGAAGGCAGTGGCAGAACTGGGAACAGAAGCCAGTAACCCTGACTCCCAGTTCCCAGCCCACTTTGCCTCCCACTGCCAGTGTGCCAAGCGAGTTATAAAGCCATTGGGAGACCGTACACAAAGGAAAAGGAGTAACGGGCCTCAGGAAATACTCCGTTCACTGCAGGAGAGGGTATTTTTAGATACCTAGCACCGGCTTTTTTTAAACTAAGTACTGCACTGACACAGGGCACCCCTCCAGGAACTGGTCACAAGACTGTGTGGAGGAAAGGGAACACAGATTGCCTCTGCACGCATGGCAAACCCATGCGCTGCTGGGGAAGGGAGAAGCAGAGATTGGAAGCAGGACTGGAGCTGCAGGACGCCTGTGTCTCCAGCAGGTTGGGATGCCAGGATGGAACTTGCCTGCTCCTGCTGCAAGGCTTTCACAAAGGCGTTCTTCAGCCGGTTGGTGTGCTCTGCCTTCAGCGCCTTCTTCTGATTGGAGGTCATGCACTGCTCGCACAGGATCTTTCCGTTCTTCTCCTGCTTCCAGTGCGGGGTGAAGTCAGTGCGGCACTGAGCACAGACAAAGGGCTCCATGCGCAGAAGGGATGCGCAGCCTTTGCCTAGACATCACCAACAACAGGGGTTAATGGGGTGGTGCAGACTCCCCCAACCTTCCCCACAATCATGGAGACAGAACCAACCTGCACCCTTAGGTCAGTGTAAGTAAGGGGCACTCTGCACGTTAAGAGTCAGCATTGCCAAAGAGAAACTTTGGATGGGAGTGGACTAGGCTTTGCCATAAGATATGCTCAGGATGAACGTAAGCGTGGGTCCTCCCTGTGCAGCTATGCATGAGATTCCAGCCTGCTCTCATTCCTAGGCTCAAGGGAACCGCAACATCAGGAGGCTCTCAGGTAGGGGGCTGCCCAGGTACTGCCCGCAAGGATGAAAGTTGCCAGTGGCCAGCTTTAAAGCCAAGAGTTAAACTGTCAGGCTCCAAACAGGGGAGACACTGAGATCTGCTGAGTTCCACCGGAGTTCGGCAGGACAAAAGCCAGTAAACAGATGATTTTAAAGAGACCTCATCTGGAACCTGAAATTCCCTGATGCAAACAACTCTACTCTGCAGAGTAAGCGCTGGTACAGTGCATCCCTGTTCCAAGTCAGTTACCCTACAGACGGTATTTGCTCCCCCTTTCCAGATACAGATTGTATCTTGCCTAAGAATATTGCAGAGGGATTTACATAACCGAGTTCTTACAACTCTGTTCCCGGCTACTCTTCCTGTTCCCATGGTAACAGACAGAGCACTGAAATCAGGGTGAGGTGCTTTTAAAACAATTATTTCAAAAGAAGGTGCTTTAAAAGACAAGCTGTTGGTGGAGATTCAAAGTCCATTCCCATGGGAATGGAAACTGCGGGCCAGACACAGGAGCCCTTGGCAATTTCAGTGCCAGAGAAGAGGGACTCATGCCATTTTGCATCTGAACTCCAGAGGTTTGTTTTGTGGGTTTTCCCAGGTAAAGGGCTGGGGGAGGATTCTTTAAAAAAAGTCTCCCCTTTACCCCCCCTACCCAAGGATAGAGTGAAGGGGGCTAAGCTGACCAGGGACCCTTTCAATGCTTGCTAACCAATCAGCAGTCGTCTCTCAAGGACCATACCTTAGGTGTATACACATACAGGCAGTTCCTCAGCCTGCTCACTGCCATTAGCACAGCATGAGGATTTCACTGCCCTGGACACTGCAATGCTAGAACTATACTTCGCACTGATCTTCGAAGCACTTTACAGCCATTAATCCTCCCAACACCCCTGTGAGACAGGCAGCCAAACACTGCCAGTTTTTCAGATGGAAAGCTTGAGGTGGAGAGGAAGTGACAGAGCCAGACTCCCATTCTTTAAGCCAAGGATTTCAGCACTATGCAAAGGTAAGTATGACCCCTTTCACAGAAGGGGAAAAGAAACAGAGGGGAAGTGACTCGGCCAAAGCTACCATTCTAGGAATAGAACCCAGGCATCCTGACCTCAGGTCTAGCCACTGTTGTCTTTGTAGTAGTCGTGTTGCTCACCTGGCTTGTGCTGCCTTGTAACTCACCTTGACTGTCAATAACACTCTGTACCACCTCCTCCAGTCCCACCATGTAGATGAACTCGCTGTTGGCTGCGCTGGGCAGAAAGTGAAGCAAGGGTGCTGGCGGTTTCGGGGGTGGAATCTCCAGCAGCGTTTTTTCCAGTTGCTTGCGCAGGGCAAGCTTGGCAGCTGCCTGGGAATTGGCGGCATCATTCAGAGCACTGGGGCTGGGGAGCGGGGACGACACCCTGTTCACAGTCCCGGGCTGGATATGAGAGGCAAGGTTCATGTAGATGGCTGAAGAAGTCGTACGCTGGCAAGGAACAGAAGAACTTGACTGCTGGAGAGAGAAAAGAGAGGGTTAGGGCGGGCGCCTGATGGCTGTGCAAAGAAAGGACAGTGCAATCTGACTGATGGAACTTCAATCCCTCTAGGGGGACTCGCGAGGACACTGCACTATGGCTCTAGGTAGCCTGCTGAAGGTAGGTACGGCTCAGTGGTAGAGACTGCAGTCACTACACCAGAAAGCCAGGGGCCAGGAGTGACCTGGGTCCCAACTACAGGGTATGTCTTAGCCTCTGCCATTAACTAATCAGCAACATCACAAATGCCCTAAGAGACATCTCTGGAGGAATTAAATCTGCATCAAAAAACCTCTTCTGCAACATCCAATGGTCTAATGAACCCTACAGCCAGTTTAAGGAGACCCTGGCTAAATGAACACAAGCTCAAGCCCTGCATTCAGGTGCCTGTGCCACCCTCATCTGGAGTGTAGGCAACACTATGTGCTGCGATTCTCTAGCTGGCACCGTTGCTCGTGGTCAAGTTGTGCTCCTCCACACCTTTCGCCTCACTGATCTGGCATGTGCCCAAGCATCACCACCACTGCCAGATGGTGTCCATCTCCTCCCACACAGGTGTGCAGAATACACCAGCTACCTCTTCTTCCATCCCCAGCAGCTGTCCTCCGTATCCTCCATTCGCTTGCGTTCTCAGCCCTTGATTCCTTTGGCACACGATAGTAACAAAGCACCTCACACAATCCCCTACTGACTGCAGATACAGTATTCAGCACCACTTCCTGCAAGAGTCCAGATCCACGCAGGCAACCAAAGTGCACTCAGAGGCCTTGGCTGCCAGTCTTCCCCATTCCAAGTGGCTCTCTCATTTCATATGGCTGAACATTGCAACATGGCCAAACAGAAGACAGTCCCAACCAGTAATAGAATATGTATCTGATGTTTCAAGAGAGTTAATTTCCCAAAGCTGTGGAAAATTATGAATTAAACTGATTAGAGGAAAAATTTAGACATCCAGTTCAGCTATCGAATTTTCAAAAGAATTTTGAAGATTGGAGAGGGTGCAGAAAAGGACACACAAATTATTCAAGAACTAGAGAAAATGCCTCAGTGAGAAACCTAAAGAGCTCAAATTGTTAGGCTTCTCAAATGATTGAGAGGTGACTTGATAACAGTATCTAGAGATCTTCCCGGGGAGAAACAATGGGTAATAAAGCACTCTTTAATGTAGCGGAGAAGGGCAGAACAAGAACCAATAACTGGAAGCTGAAACTCGACAATTAGAAATTAGGCACAAATTTTTAACAGGGTGATTAATCCCTTAATAGTTTGTTCCAGTGAAGTGGTGTATTCTCCACTGCTTGGAGTCTTCAAAATCGAGACTGGATGCCTTTCTGAAAGATAGGCTTTAGCCAAACCATTGCACTCAGCACAGGGGTAATGGGATAAAATTTAATAGCCTGTGATATGCAGGTGGTCAGACCAGATGACCGAGTGGCGTGTTCTGGCTTTAAACATGCCAAGCTCCACCCCACGTCATGAGGCATTTGCCATCTATCAAGGGCAGCAGCTGACTTAATGTCTTCACTTTTCAGCAGTTCACAGCATTGTGCTCACAAAGCATCACCACCTTGGCCTTTTCACACTCAGCCCCAGCCGAATCAGGCAGAGGTCCAGAAGACGTTGCCTGTGACTTGGAACGTACGCGTCGGGCTAGCATCTGAGTCACAGCAAGCAAGGCCATTGGGCTTAAGCAACGACCACGCCCAGCACGGCCCGCAAGTGCCTGGTTTCCCCAACTGCTGTAATGGAGCTGGCCCCAGCAGCCCTTTCTCTAGATCTGTAGGTGACACTGAAGCCTGGATTCTAGTCAGGCTTTTGACATAGTCCCACATAACGTTTTCATAAGCAAACTAGCAAAACGCGGTCGTGATGAAATGACCAGAAGGTGGGTGCACTACTGGCTGAATGTGATGAAGTTACCAATGGCTCACTGTCCAACTGCAAGGGCGTATCAAGTGGGGTCTTGAGGTCCATTCCAGCCCTGTGTGTCTGTGAAAGTACCATGCTATGCTCTCTTTATCCACTCTCAGCCTTAACGGTCTGACTTCCAGATGCAGCCCCTATGCATCCTGATCTAGGACAAATGATGGCTGTAAATTTCTTGCCCTCAAACTGCAAGGAATATTCTGTGATCTTCAGGCTCTTCCTTTGTCTTTCAAAGGAAGGGTAGATGCCTAGACTGCCCTATATCAGTCCTCTGATCATTTGATTTGTTACATATTCTTTAAATCTTGCAGAGATGATGGTTCTTGCTCCTGTCAGTAGCTAGAACTTATTCATAAGTGACAAAATTACCCCAGCTGACTGAGATCCACAACATCCTCCTTCCATGTATATCACAATTAGACTTGCTCTGCTGTGGACTCCCACCTGTAGGATCAAAGCCTTCTGTAGCCAACATTATAGGAAGTTTCCCAGTTGAGGATGTGGGGAAGACCCCACCCCCAAGCTATTCTTTTTAGGTGACAAATCTGAGAAACTGTCCCAGAGTGAGTTGTCAGTACAGAAAGACTTGGAACAAACTGATCAATTAAACAGTGGTAAGCTACCAGGACGAGATGGTATCACCCAGGAGCTCTGAAAGAACTCAAACATAAAATTGCAGAACTACTAACGGTGGTATGTAACCTATTGCTTAAATCAACCCCGGTACCAGATGACTGGAGGACAGCCAACGTGTAAAAAACTTTTTTAAAAGGTTCCAGAGGTGACCCTGGCAATTACATGCCGAGGAACCAAACTTCAATACCAGGCAATTAGCTTGAAACAATAGTAAAAAGAGAATCATCAGACACACAGATTAACAGTTTGTTGGAGGAAGAGTCAACACAGTTTTGTAAAAGGAAAGCAAGCCTCACCAATCTATTAGAATTCTTTGAGGGCATCAAACATGTGGACAAGGGGGGATCCACTGGTTACAGTGTACTTGGACTTTCAGAAAGACTTTGACAAGGTCCCTCACCAAAGGCTCTTAAGCAAAGTAAGCAACCATGAGATATGAGGGAAGGTCCTCTCCTGGATCAGTAACTGGTTAAAAGATAGGAAACAGGAATAAGTGATCAGTTTTCACAATGGAGAGAGGTAAATAGTGGGGTTCCCCAAGGATCTGTACTGGGACCAGTGCTGTTCATAAACTACCTGGAAAATGGGGGCGAACAGTGAAGTGGCAAAGTTTTCAGACAATACAGAACGTAGTTAAGTCCAAAGCTGACTGGGAAGAGTTAAAACCGGGTGACTGGGCAACAAAAAGCAGATAAAATTCCATGTTGATAAATGCAAAGTAATGCATGCTGGAAAACAAACCAAGCTACACATACACAATGATGGGGTCTACATTAGCTGTTACCACTCAAGAAACATCTTGTCGTTATTGTGGCTAGTTCTCTGAAAACATCTGCTAAACGTGTGGCGACAGTCAAAGAAGCTAAATGTTAGGAACCAGTCAGTCAGAAAATATCATAATGCCACTATATAAATCTATGGCACACCCACACCTTGAATACTGTCTGCAGTTCTGGTCGCCCCATCTCAAAAAAGACATATTAGAATTGAAAAAGGTGCCGAGAAAGCCAACAAAAATGATGAGGGGATGGAACAGCTTCCATATGAGGAGAGATTAAGACGACTGGGACTGTTCAGCTGGGAAAAGAGACGACTAAGGGCAGATATGATAGAAGTCTGTAAAATCATGACTGGTGTGGAGACAGTGACCAGGGAAGTGTTATTTACCCCTTCACATAACACAAGAACCAGGGGTCACCCAAAGAAATTAATAGGCAGCAGGTTTAAATCCAACAAAAAGTATTTCTTCACACAATGCACAGTCAGCCTGTGAAACTCATTACCAGGAGATGTTGTGAAGGCCAAAAGTGTAACGGGGTTCAAAAAAGAATTTGATAAATTCATGGAGGATATGTCCACCAATGGCTATTAGCAAAGACAGTCAGGGCCGCAATACCCAGGCATCCTGCAACCCCTGTCTGCCAGAAGCTGGGACTGGACAACAGGGGACGGATCACCCAATAATTGCCCTATTCCGTTGACTCCCTCTGAAGCATCCGACTCTGGTCACTCTTGGAAGACTAGCTCAGTAGCCTGATGGATCATTGGTCTGACCCAGTACAGCTGTTTTCATTTACCCTTCCACTTCTCACACAGGTTAAGGGTTTGTGCCTTTGACCGTGCTTCAGACAAACACCTACTGGCATTTCCCTTTTTGTCGCTACCGTACTGAATCCAATTTTAAGCAGAAGTAAGAGGTAACTTACCGGCTGGTAGTTGATGGCTGGATTCATGCTTGGAGTTGTAGTGCGGATGAGGCCAGGTTTAGGAGGAACACGCTGCCCTTGTAACTGGGCGGGGTTCGGAGCAATCACACGCTGTGACATAAGCATATGGGGAAGGGTCGTGTTTGTGGCAGACCTAATGACACTGTGACCCTGTCCAGGGAAAAAAGATAGAAGACATCAGGCAAACTGGGATTTTTAATAGAATATGTAAAATATAAATGGGTGTAAACATTAACTCAAATTAACTTCTCTCTCAATAATCAATTAATCCAACTTCCCCTTTAATCGCTTCGTGTATTTTACATAACCTGGTTTTGCTTTGACTGGAGCAAGGTCTGCTATAAAGTGAAAGCACAAGCCTTTCAGGTGGAGAGGCTGGGATTTCAACTGCAACAAGAATGGATCTAATCGCAGCTGCCAACTTCCCCAGAATCAAGCAATGCTCTCTGGAAACTGGATCTGCATTATCTAGCTCTGGTGGACAGGTTCAGAAGTTTCACATCCCAGAAACGGAAGCTTCCTAGGAGACCGAGTGTTCCGTCTGCCTTCATCTACCCGCCTCCGCTACGAATTGACGGAGCTGGTCTAATCCACGTGCAAAGCTGCAAACTGAAGAAAAAAGTAGGCAGTGTGCCAGTTACTTGGAGGCTACGACACTCCGGTGTGAGTCAACTCCGCAATGGTTGAACACCGAACAGCTGTGTAGCGAACAGGGCTTATCTGACTAGTGCTGAAGGGGTTTCGTCTGTGACGTCATTACAATAAAAGAAACGTCCAACAGAATTTTGGGGGGGGGGCGGGGGTGAGGTGTGGGGGGGAAGACTGTTCTTTAGCCGAGATTGCCTAGCAGAGTTCAGAAAGAAATATCCTCGTCCATCCTGGTCAGAGGAACCATGCTACCAAGACCACTAAGTAAAGTGCTTGATATGGGTTGAACCACAGCAAAAGGTCAGCAACTAGCTTTCCAGACTAGAGTTCATGTGCAAGGTTCCGCGTTCTCTACATTTCTGGGAGCCGCAACAACGTTCAAACAGGAGGATGGGTGTGTACTGAAGAGACTGGTTTCTCATTTAAAAAAAAAAAGGTAGATTAAAAAAATGTGAGTGCCTCATTCCGAAGGCGGCTACTGGTCCACAAGTTTCTCATGTCACGAAGAAGAAAACCTCCACAGAACGTGCAAACCATGTGCTTCCTCCTTCTTAAAGCCCATTTCCTTTACCAGCCTGATCCTGCTGTGAAGTCACAATAGGCTTGACCCCAGAACTGTTACCATAGCAGGGAATTAAATGCCATCAACACAAGGGGACGGCTAACAGGAGGAGAAACTGATCAGTGAGATTTAGACTGAATCCTCAGAGATAGCAGGTGAGACAGCTACAGGCAGTAAAACAGCTGAACCTCTAATCCATGCACCCCATGACACAATGTAGGCTCTCTCACCACCTCTGATTTAATGGAGCGTTACTGTGAGGTAGCATTACCGAGACTTCCCTCTATACTATGGAATATAGTGTAAATGCAGATGAGTATAAGTGAAAACCACGCTTGTCCAATAAATAGATGAGGCACATTGTAATGCACTAGCCTGGCTTTTGCACGGCACACAGTCTGAGACTCCATGGGCTGTGTCAGTCAGGGTAAGCTAGCAAGACTCTACTGTAGATGGATTGGACAGAGTCAACTCAACTGAACGTTGTGCAGACTCCTCCAGGGAAGGGAGCAGCAGCCCACAGCGGAAGTGGGAGGGAGGCAAGGGGTAAGTCAGGAGGCTGATCTGCAAGCATTTTTAGATGTGACAGTTACTGTAGAACTCTGCTGGAGGCATGTTTTGTAGCAGATGCTTTGATCTGGCTACCAGGGGCCTGTCTAGATTTTTAAGCAGTGTCCATCACTACATATTGCTCTGCTTCACACTAAAGGGGGTGGCTGTGTAATCTGTGCTGTGGAGTGCACAGGACAGCCAAAGCAGAGGGGGTTAATCTGAAGCTGTCTGCTAGTGAAGACACACATTTCTGGTGGGAGTTCTTCAAGATGGCAGGAGAGCACTGGGCCCTACAGCAGGGCCGGGTGAAATGCCAAGAAAAAAATCCACATCGCTTGTCAGCGTAAACACCCTGCTCCACACACGCACACTCAGTCCTTGTTCCAGTGAGCTCACACTGTTGGCTTTTCGTTTATCTCCATAACATTAAACAACGTGTGACAACTAGGATTAGCATTTTTCCAGTAAGCATACATGAAGGCTCTTTGTTAAACAGCATCCAGCCTCTGTCTATATTTACCTTCTTTGGGAAACAGCTATTCCAGCTTGACATTTTGTTTGTGTTTTCCTTCACCCCCTTTCCCAGGCACACTGCAGTGCTCAGGACCTAGTTCCACTGGGAGTAGCCATCCTTGTTGCTAAACACGCTGGTGGATTTCTTTCAGTAGTCTATATACCAGTAACCCTGCGACTCTCATGAGACACTTGCCACTCAGTGTGCAATACCAAGCGATGGCCAAACACAGCCTTCTTCAGTACCATCATCATCACCCACATCTTGCACTGTGCCAGCCCTTTCATCCCACAGGACCCCAGAACAATTTGTGCTATTAAACCACATATCCCTTTAATGAAAAGCATCCCATTCATGGCATGCATTGCAATGCTAGAGAAGGGGAAATCTGCCAGAGACACAGGGTACACTAGAAATCTTAATCATGCAGAACAGAAAATGTATCTTCCAGCACCTCTTTCAAGAGACTGTCCCATACAGAACACAAGATAGACACTGCCATCTAGTCTATTTATTTGGTCTGACAGTGGTCACTGCATCTGCATTTTGTGACCACACAAAGAACAAAAGGTAGTTCTACTCACAGGGCTCAGAAGTGTCAACATTTATTTATTGGAAAAGCCATCATCTGCAATATGGATAGAAATGATTTGCAAAGAAGAATTTTTTGGCTTTTGGAGGAAGCAGTATGTGTGGTGAACAAAATTTTAATACTGCACATAAAAAGTCTCTGATGTCACTGACAGCAGAGAATGTTGTCTCAATGATGCTTACCTGTAATGTTCTTAAATTCTGAGGCTCAACCCCCTGGGCTCCAGGCCTGGAGGGAAGCTTGGACAGTCCCTGCTGTCCCACATGGGCAGGAGATGGCTGAACAATAGATGCAGCATTCTGCACCACTGGAGTCTAGATCGAGAGAGAAAACATGGGCATCACGGTGGAGCACTTATGAGAGGAAATGCACAAATGGACTGATCCTGAACCAAGCTGGCGTATGATAAATCAGATGCTAACACTTCAGTGCTAACTAGATTTATCCTTTGCTGGTCTCAAGGACCATGAGCTGGTTTCGCCACAAGGAACAGATACTGCCCAGCCTCTGGAACAGGCACCTACAGGGAAGCCAGTGTGAAATAAGGGGCTAACTTGAACGCGAGCATCATCCCAAGAGACCTATTTGGCCTTAAGATGTACCACCGAATGGGCTCCCACAAGCCTGATTGAACACAATTCCATGCACCCACACATCTCCCAGAACTTCACCTTCTGTACAACATTCTCCTTTTGCAGTTGACTTTGCCTCAGCTTCTTCAGCAACACCAGCCTGGCCTCTTCCAGTCTCAGCTCATCCCGGAGTTGTTTGATAAGCTGCTGTCGCTCCTCTATGCCTTTACCCTGCACAGACAGAGACTCACTCAGGACTCACATGGTTACTCTTTGGTAGCAAGAGTTCATTAGCGAGTGTTAACCAACCTGGCCCTCACACAGTAATTTTGTGCTGTACTTAAATCTGAACTAAGGTGGATTCTTGGGGTGAGCTGGAGCATTATCAACAATGTCATTGTACTGCCCACTATTCCCCTGCAGCTCCCAACCCTCTAAGAGCTTGTGCCCCCTTTCCCGTGGTAGGGCTCTTTACTCCACCAGACTCCAGTTTCTCAGTGAGCAGGTTGGATGCTCCTACCTTAAACATTTCAAGATTTGCTGCCTTAAGTCTTTCTTCCATGCGAGAGCTGGAACGTGGACTTGATGCCTCATTATCGGAAAGGACAATTATATCTGGTGAGGGGGTCAATCGACCCCTGTCCTGGTCACTGCACAACAGAGGGAAACGAAAAAGTTGAACTGAAATGCTGTTCCAAATGTAGAGACATTTAGAAATCCGTCACCAGTATAACCCCCACCCGCTCCCCCATGCCAGACAGAACCATTAGAGTTTTACATTTCTCCTTATAGCCGCACATGTGAAGCGGCATAAACTATTGGCTTCAAAAAGGAAAAGACTGCTCTCTGCTCACAAATGTTCACATTTAAGATAAAAGGATTCACTCCAAATGCTTTCTTCACTAGCAGGTTTCTCTAGGGACAAGGTTAACACACAAGCCCATGTCTGAGACAAACCTGCACATGTTGTTAATAAGGAGCTAAGTATTAACTAAACAGGGAAATGACAAGCAATGAGGTGCTGAGGCTCTGGATACAAATTAAGGGGGCACAGGCAAGCATAACTCCAGACATCTTTGCCTGTTATGCAGACATATTGAAAAAGTCACTGTTACTCACGTGATGCTTGAGATAAAGGGGGAAGTGCTCAAAGTTTAAGACACATGTAAATACCCCAAACCTATATTCATACACAGCTGTTTGAAAAAGGCCATAAAGAAAAAGCTAGACAGAAATATTCCGCCCAGAGTCAATAGACCGAACAGCAGAAAGGAAGAGCAGCTACAGAGGCCTGTTGCTAGGAAATCAATGCTATAATCCAGTGGTAACCGAGCAGAGTTACATTCATTGTGACATCATTTGGAATAAGGTGGTTACAATAAAAGCCCTTCAGCGTCACCAATTTAATGTAATGGAGCTTGGGGAGGCTTGCAAAAACACCACGAAAGTCAAGATGCTAACCAGTGAAAGCACGCTTGGTGTAAGGCCCTCTATCACTGAGTGGCAGACTGACAACTCTCAGGACTTTAGTTTGAATCCACTGCCATGACTGAGGTGGGGCTGCAGATTAGTTTATCTGAAATTTAGCAGGTGAAACCCAGAAAACAGCATTAGGTTAAACCAAAATTCATTTCTAGGCCTGACTACTCTGCAGCCTTTGATTTCAGACAGGACATTAGGCTCAAAGGGGCCTTTACACACCCATTACAAGACACAAATGCTTTAGAAGAGTCAGATCAGAATACTTTGATTCAGCCTCAGATTCCCAGGTGTCACTGGCAGCTCCATGCCGGTAGGACACACTCTGACAGCATTAGAACGGGACAATCAACCTCTCGCGGCACAACCGGAGGCTACTGTTTGCACAGGCTCTGCTGTCAGACGATGGTTTTGGCCTTCGCAGCTCCCTGCTGCCATCATCTTCTGGCCGGCTCACCTTCTGGCCACCAGCGAGACTGGGAAAGCTTTGCTGTCTATCCCCATTTCTTATGCGTCTTCCAGCACTAAGGGCTGGTTTCAGACTGTGGGATGGTGCCTCGACCATGCCTAATCCTGACACAGTGCTACTGGATGTTTATCCCCCTACAGCACAAGCACAATGTCCAGTTGGGGAATCATAAGATGTGGTACTCATCTTAGATGAGAGAATCTCTGCTGGTGTATAACCATGGGAGAATAAAATGGCAAAAGGGCAAAGGTCAGGAGGAAACGAGGGTGTGTGTGTCAGACAATAGGGAGGAAGAGGGCATGAAAAGAAAAATATGCACCAGAGATTGTTCTCAGAGGCAAGTGGTACAATCCCCAGAAAAGAGCGATTCAGGCATTCAGGAAATGGAAGGGGCTCTGTGGAAGGAGGGGAACACAGCTCTCTCCTGACTCGTGTAAAAGAATTGGGGCACAACCCTCTAACCTTTAATCTCCAAATTACTGAAATGGACTGAGGGTCAGTCTCTCTTTTCCTTTGAGCCATTGCAGAGATACTGCAAGGGTTGCATTCTGGTCTCACTTCTGCACACCTCTACAATTCCTGCCAACCCAAGTAAGGAGGCTAGCATTTGGTACACCTTGGTACGTATTAGCCAGTTCAGGCTGTGTCCGTGTGATCTGTTACCAAAAGCCAAGCTCATCGCTAGCTGTGACCGAGATAAAAGCCGACTTCAGAGTACTACGGAGATGGGCTCTTGCATCCGCTGCCGTCCTACTCATCAGAAATCTAGTGTGTTAAATTACAAACTAAAAGTTTTGATTGACAGCTCATGGATGGCTGTATATCTAGAACAACTCCAACAGCCTGCTCCCTAAAAATCAAAAACAGAGCAATAAGCAATTTGCTGACACTGCAAGCACTGGGACATTACTCTGTAAGAACTTAAGAACTCTAAAATCATTATGGCAATCAATACCCTTTTTGTGGGTCATTACATCCTTGCAGCCTCATATGAGGACGACACCGTACAACAGATAGGATGCTCAAAAGAATAAAATCCCTAACCCTGTATAACGAGACAACGTGACTTAGGGCTTGTCTACATTACCCGCTGGATCGACAGGCAGCGATTGATCAACAAGGGGGTCGATTTATTGCATCTAGACACGATAAATCGACCGCCAAGTGCTCTCCCGTTGACTCTGGTAGACCACAGGAGTGAGAGGCGCAGGCGGAGTCAACAGGGGACCGTTAGCTGTCGACTTACCACAGTGAAGACACCACAGTAAGTAGATCGAAGTACCTCAACTTCAGCTACATTAGATCGATATTTCCCACCCCACCCCCCCGTAGTGTAGACCAGGCCTTAATCACAGGACCAGAATCCTGGAGCTCTTGATCAGAATCCCAGCACTCGCTTTATGGCCTTAGGAAAATATTTCTTTGCCTCAGTTTCCCCGTCTGGAACAGAGGGGAAACTCCTACCTTGCGGGGGGTGAAAGACTAAGCACGATATCAAGGCCAAGTATTACCAGCTTGAGTATTACAGTACAACACAATACAAACTGGTACCACAGGCAGACACAGGACTATGGGATCAATGCAGCTTGAAGGCTTCACAGAATAAGAGGCAGAATGCATTTATGACGATTTGGCTCCATGTTACTATGCGCTCAACCACCTCCTTTAGTTAATAATGAGGCTTTTGATGTTCAAAATCTTGCATACTGCGCACACACACTGCACAGAGATCTGGTCTGGCTTGTTTCAGCAATCTGCTGTGCCGTATGTTTTGAGCAGTACCCTCAGGTCTACTGCAGCTGGCCTATTTGTGACTCTCATCTACTGGTGGGATCTCTGGGGTGCACCTTGGAGCTAGGATTCCTTGTTTATGACAACTCAACTGACAATTTCAACTTGCCTTATTAGTTTGGCTTACCATCAGCCTTATTAGCACAATTACCGAATCGGGCCCAGAACATCCTAGAGGCATATGGTGGCTTTGATCTGTTCCAGGCAGATGAATCTATACCCAGGGTTTCACATTTAGCCAACGGAGGTAGCTGCTCTTTGACACATCTGAAGTCATCTCCAATGCAGCAGTTATGGGTGACCCATCTCTGTTTAAGTGTAGTGGAACTCTGCTACAAAGAGCCACCTGCTTCCAAACATACCTGTGGCCACATTATTGGGAAACTGGGAGTTAGGACTTGCCTCCACACGGAGCTACTGAAGCACCTGGCATTGGCCACTGTTGGAAGACAGGATACTGGGCTAGATGGACCTTTGGTCTGACCGAGTATGGCCATTCTTAGCTCCATGTGTGGATGCTCTTACTCTGGTATAAGAGTGCCTTGTTCCATTTAAGCATAATGCACTTTGAAATGGGAGATGTGAGCAAAGCAACTATGTCCATGCCTTTCAGCCAGCACCTGGCTCAAAAGCTCTCTCCCTCTCTCAGCACCAGGTTCCCAGTGTTTCTATTGCTGGCTGGTGCTTCCTTTCAGGCTGCCTTCTCTTGGTGTTTCTCCTGCTTTTTTACAAACACACATTGTGATAGCAGATTAAGCTAAAGCAGAACAAGGCACACTCATTCTGGAATGAGAATGTCCACACACACCATTAGAAGAATAGCTGTTGCACTTTAAATTTACACCTTACCTTAATCCAAATGAACTTTTAATGTAAATAAGCCCTTATCTGATCTATTTGTGATTGGGAGGCTTTTTTGCATGTGTAGGCTGTCTGAGGCTAAAAATAAGAGGCATCTCAACTCTCTCTTTACTGGTAAGTACCAATATCTAATAGCTAAGCTAGCTCTCACCTTTCCCAGTATGGCCTGTCCTGGCTCTTGACCATCAGGGCTGATCTACACACAGATTTGCACCACTTTACCTAAACCAGTTACCGAAAACCAGTTTAGGTATTTTGATGCAAGTCTGTGAGAAGATGCTCTTATTTTGGAATGAAGGGGCTTAAGTCAGTAACAAATATCCCCACACAGACTTTGCACCACTATAAACAGATTTTAATTCACACCTTTTGTTATTTCAGTGAGAGTTCATATGTAGACTAGCCCTCAGACATCTCAGGTGGTCTGTGTTCAGGTGCAGAATGAACCTCTGTTAAAAAGACTGCTCAAAACATCCATTTGTCACAACAGATTGCTGCTTTCCTCATCATTCCTGTAGTCTTTTCATGGTAACTATATAGCTGTTTTGCTTGCTCCAGGAGGATTTAACTCCTCATATCTTTGGCCTCCACTTGCCACACAGGCACACTCCAACTGATTAAAAAGCACCATATTTTGGCTCCTTTGAGATTTTCCTAAATTCAGACAACTGACATGATTTCTTGCAATTATTTTGGACAAATATTCAGATGTGGCTGGTGCATTTTATTTGCATTCCATTGCCTTTGACATTGATTTTTGTCAGATGGGGGAAACGGGGCCATCTGTAAAGAATCGGTAAATATGTCAGGACTGTTTTATTTACTTTTGTCAAGGCAAGAGCAGAATTGCAACAAAGCCACTGGAAGAGAAGCAGCATTGGGCATGCAAGAGACAGGCAGAGGTGGAGGTAGATGAAGCAGGCCTTCCCAAGCCAGCCCTTGGTCTTTCCAACAGGACAGGGAAATTGAACAGCAGACATATTTCTATTGCTACAGAGAGTTTTTTCCTAAGTTATGCTTGAAATTTTTGGAATATTTTCTCCCCTCTTCTTTAGGGCTTGTTCTGTTTGATTCATAGTATTTACTTTTGAAGCCAGTGTCTCTCTTTATGGTTATCTTCCACTCCAAGCTTGTCTGGGAAAATGCATCTCTGGTAGAAATTTAGAAACTTCTTAAAGACACAATGCCATCCCTACACGTTGTGTGGTTATGTCTGGTTTGGTCCAATTCTAGCACTTCGCCAACTAATCTCAAATTCAACTTCTTCTCCCCCTCCCCACAGTGACAACTGAAAATTCAAAACAGGGACTCCGAAGGAGAGAACAATCCCCCAGCCATGCGAGGCCTCCACTCTGTCACAGACTGACCCACTGGTCCTTGCATGCGGAAGAGACAGGAATACACAAGTTAATAGCCCACGATAATGCATCATATAGAGCCGCTATTATTCCCGATACACTGTGCATCTACATTGAGCTTTAACACTAATCTTATAACCCTGGTAAGGCGGCTAAATATTGTGTCACATGTGCCACAAATGAAATGAGTTGCCCAAGGCTGCAGGGCAAATCGGTCACAGAGCTGGGATGAGAACTTCCCATTCCTGGTTCCTTGTCTATTGGGCCATGTGGTCTCTCCCCCAGATGAAACAGTATGAACCTTGAGTGACCTGACTAACTAATGGCAACTTCACAGATCAGAGTGGCTGTGGAACTTGCTTGTGCCACAGATCAGGCCAAGCCCAGGGTCTGCAAGGTTCACCCATTAGATCAGACAATTCTCCAACCAATTAGTGGGATTGCAACAACACTCCTGAACCAAACCCTCCAAGTAAGAGTTTAAACAAAGGGAGACCTCTTGCTCCATCAAAAGGTGTTTCTTGTACATGAAAATATTTCTGTAACAATAAGGGATGTAAAATATTATACAGTTAACTGGTAAGTATTAGTCTTACCATTAAGCCACCCTCACAGTTAACCCCCTGTGCGTGAGTCTCAAATCAGTTCTCCTGCCCCGGGCTAGCCAATCCCAGCCCTGGCTGGCTCCAGAGGCTTCGCAGGGGGCAGCCAGCCGGGCAGGGGGAGCGTATTTAGGCCATGGGGGCAGGCAGGGACTGCAGGCCCTTTTGGCGGGTGTGGGGAGGGGGAGATATAAAAGTAGTCCCCCACCTCCCCTTATGCTAGTGGAAGGGGTTTGGCTGCAGAGGTGGACAGCCTGCTGGTCAGTGAAGGGAAGGGAAGCTGCAGCTGGGGTGGCATAGAGTGTCCGTGGAGGCCATATTGGGACAAACTAGGTACCTGGGGCCCTTCTCCCTTTAATTGGTTAACCAGTTAAAAAATATAATTTTAAAAAGTAACTGTTTAAACTATTAAAACGATATCTACATCCCTAATAACGATTACCAAGACTCTACAGTGATGGATACAATGTTTCCGCTTGTGCCCAAATGTGTTTCTTTGTGATAAAGGAAACAAAATCAACAGCAGAGGCAACCAAATAGATGGCACACACATGATGGGTTATTGCTACCCAAAATGAAATAATCCAGGCAAATGTACATTAGAAAGACTTTCTGCCTCCTGCTATTGGTGTCTCAGGCCTACTCACCACCCATAACTCTTTGCAAGTCAGAATCTGATAGATAAGCGGATGTCTAAAAGCATTAACTTGTGTAGTACACGATACACTAGCACCACCCACATACTGTAACAGCAAGGGGGGACCCAGAATACACGTAAAACCTCCCACCCCTGCACACCAGCTATCCTGAAGAACCAAGGAGTCCTCCTTAAATCCAGAGATTACTCTTCAGCTAAAAAACTAGCACAAAGATACTTGGAAAACAGTAACTAAAACAGACCGTTAGGGTTTTGCTGAATCACAACCCAATTGCTTTTTAACTCGGAATGGGAAGAACAAAGCACTGGCCAGAAAGCATCCCATCACCAAACGAGACATCTTTATTGTTAAAAGAACCATTAGGAGGAATTTTTCCTGTCTGCTGTTATATGCAAAACAGTTCCATTAACGAAGCCACTCTGCTAGTCCATGAGTAAAGAACTATTCTGCCAAGCGGGAGGTTCAAATCTGGCTAGCCCATAAGGAAAGCTGCTAGCATAACAGGTTGCAGTTATTCTTGAGGTGGCAGGAATTTGGCTTTTAGGAGCCCTGCCTCCTTCAAAGAAGTTTCATTCCAAGTCACTAACAACCGGTTTCTGGATGCAAACCAAGCCCCTCCTGTATACCATACCAATTTTATTTTATTTTTAAACTACATGACTTCTACACCCAGCAGTAGATTGGTTAGACCAGCAAGCAGCAATCTGAGGACCAAAATGAGTTCGCAGTTAAGTGTCAGAGAAAACAAAAAACCTGATAGTCCACTTAAAGAGTGTTAAAACTTCAACACCCTGGCTCCCCACGGTTCTGAGCACCGTACTCTTTAAAATAAGAATCTCCGATTCAGTTTTTTGACCACTCTTGTCACACAGTGGGTTAACTGAGCATCCAAACCATAACAGAAAATCAGACCCATTAACACTTCCCCCCACAACCCCCCAAGAAATAGAAGGGATATTTGCTGTATGGTGCTACTGCCTCTCTTAGCTCACAAGTTCACTCACGTGTGGATATGCGATCTCAAACTTCCTTAATATTCATCACCAGCCCACCCTCAGGGGATGCCTGAAGGGAATTCAATAACTGGAGCTCAGCTGCAGCAAATCAAGTCAGTAGGCACTGAGCACGTGCACAGGAGGGAAGTACCTGCTGTAAGGGGTACCAACCCTCCCCCTGAAAATGGAAGCAACCAGCCACTGATAGACCGCCTGTGAAAAGGTTATGGGCTTGTCTACACAACTGTCCGGATCGGCGGGCAGCGATCGATCCAGCGAGGGTCAATTTATCCCATTGACTCGGTACTCCACCAGAACGAGGCCCACAAGTGGAGTCGATGGGAGAGCGTCAGCCGTCGACTTACCGCAGTGAAGACACCGCAGTAAGTAGATCTAAGAACAGCGACTTACATAGCTTCACATAGCTGAAGTGGTGTATCTTAGATCGACCCCACACGGTAGTGTTGACAAGACCTTAGATTCTGCTAAGAAAACAATTACCTTCTTACTCCTGGAGTCACCAGTTTCTCCAAGGTTAGGGTCAAGATTGATTATCCGTGCACTTATACCATACTTTACCTTCAGCTAAATAGAGGATTTTAGTTGTCACTTTTGTAGGCACTAATAAAAGACTAAATGGGGTGGGATTATTTTTTTAAATGCCCAGCCACCACGTTACTGCTGTAGTTTATATATGATACACAAGTTTATCAGTAAAGGAACAAAATCCACTTGTGTGTTGAAGGGGGGTGGTTCGGACAGCAAAAATAATGGGTAGGCTTCTGACAGCGGGAGAACATGGTTACTGTTCCCAGAGAACCTCTGCAGGGAAGCACAGCAACTGCTCCTAGCTGAGCCTGCCAGAGAGATTGCACAAGCAGAGATTCAGATGCCATGGAAGATCCCCAGGCAGCCCCACGAAATGCTGCTCTAATTCCCATGACTGTGGACTTCCTATTTGGCTGAAAAGAAGGTCAACAAGAGTCTGTGCTGAGATGTAACTGACAAAAACGCCAGTTGTTCAGTGGCCTACCTTCTCCTTGCGCTCATATCTACCGGCTCATCATTAATGTTCTCCTTGCCCGGCCGCCCTGCAGTCCTGCCATCTGCATGGGGCCTCAGGCTCCCATTCAGCTTCTCTTCATAGACTTTAACACTGTCCTGCTTCACCGGGAGCTCGTGGGGCACCTCGAGGCCAGAAAGATCCTTCCTCTTCAGCAGCGCCAGCATCTTCAGGCGCTCCATGGCCTCATGCCCTTCCATTTTCAATCTCTTTGCCAGGACATCCTCCCGGTCGTCCGCTTGGTCCAAGCTCCGTTTTAAGAGGTTCAGGCGCAGTGCATCTTCAGTCATTCTGTCCATCCTGTAGAGAGAGATTGGCATAAAAGCAGGGTCAGTATCAGGGCAACAGGGAGGAAAAGCAGCAAATGCAGCCAACTAAGAGTCTCATGTGTGGAATTAGGAGACTGGTGAGCTCTGACTACAGAGGCTCTCTTTGCAGGCTGATAACTTTGGAACACCTAAGCTCTGGTGCAATCGCTGGCATTCTTCCCCTTGCCTTATTGTGTCCTTCCTCCCCCGAATCCTAGTGCCAACCACTGGGTCCAGCCACTCTACTGGGCACTGGTGCCCCACTGATATGGCACACAGATGGCTGGCCTCCTTCTCAGGGTGGTTTTGTTCCCAGACTCTCACAACCTGGCGTGTTCCATGATTGGATTTAAGTGCTATGGGCTGGAATGCACCCAACAGAATACAGGGGGCGTGGGAGAGCTCCAGCACAGTGGGGTCCAAAAAAACAGGGAATGGAGCTGTAAGGGGACAAGGCTGCTGGCTACTACACCTGAAGTCTTAGCCAAATGGGAATCAGTGGTATAATACATGAAACCCATTCAGACAGATTACACGGGAGGTTCAACCACTTCCTCCAATACGTACTTGGGCTTTCCTAAGAAGCCTCCTTTCAGTCTTCTTTGCAAAAATAGTGTATGTCTGGTAAAAAACAAGCCAGGACCCTTGTCTACACTAGAGAAGTGCCCTGTGGCAACTTGACCTGCTGGAATTGGCATGCACCCAGGGTGCCCAGTCCAGGGTGCACAGCGCACCACATCCACTCCCAGCACCCCCTGCAAGTATTGCACTGTTACCTCCAGACTGCTGCACCACCCCCACAAAGCCCAACAGGTCCCTGGAGCAGGTGCATACTGTCTATGGGCTGTTTGTTTACACCCGTTCATAGATGCATCAAATGGTTCCAACCCATGTTGGGGTCTGTGCACAGGTCACGAGGGAGAGGGGTTGAGATGCATCCTGCTATGCACCCACAATCAATATACCATGGCAGAGACACAGAACAGCAGCCTTGTGCCAGGCCCACGGCTGTATTATCAGCATCATCACTTTCAGAAGTTTGACATTTTCATTTGTGCACACAAAAGTTTTAATAGGATTAGTTTCAGAGTAACAGCCGTGTTAGTCTGTACTCGCAAAAAGAAAAGGAGTACTTGTGGCACCTTAGAGACTAACCAATTTATTTGAACATAAGCTTTCGTGAGCTACAGCTCACTTCATCCGATGCATCCGATGAAGTGAGCAGTAGCTCACGAAAGCTTATGCTCAAATAAATTGGTTAGTCTAAGGTGCCACAAGTACTCCTTTTCTTTTTGCGAATAGGGTTAGTGTTTCATCCCATTCTCATTTTGTAGCTGAACTAAGTTTCTTTCTCTTGTGCTTTCCCTTCAGAAGCCAACTGGGAGTGGTCTGGGCCAGCAGGGAAGTTGTCCCTCTTTGCTCCTCCATGTAGGTCACTGAGTTCCACTGCACTTCCTCGTAATATACTGGGCCACTTAAGGGTGTTCTTGTTGCCCAGGGGTAGGGCGGAGAACAGCAGGATGTCCGGTGTCTGCACTGAAGCACCATGGGAAGGGGTTGTGCTGGATGGGGGTGGGGCCTTTAGTCTTTGAAAAAAAGACACTCAAATCAAGCAAAAAGTATTTCAAGTCATCAGGTCAGAGACAGAGGAGCAAAGTTTTTTCTCTTTGAAAAATAAAGTCTTCTGTAAAGTGTCATTTTTCTGCAGTCAGCAGCTTTCAGTTAAGTTACCCTGTTAGTCTGTAAGGAATGTGATGCACTTACAGTGACAAAGCTGCATCTTACCAAAAAAGGTTAATACGAAACAAGACCATTCCCACCCACTCCCTTCAATTTTTTCTGCTCCAGACACTGCCATGCACTCCAGGTGCAAAACCCCATGCAGTGCAAATCAGAGCGGATAATTATTTAAATCAGTGTATTAAAATTTTAAATTACAGGTTTACTTTTCAAAACTTAACCTATTTAAAGTTTAAAAAGGACAACCTGTATTAAGGCCTAAACCTGCTATAATCTATTAGTATCATTTAAATTAAATACAAAGATATTAAGCAATACATGAAAGCTGTAAAGTTTCAAAAGAAATTCAACCCACCGATCTGGTGGAAGTCAGTGACTAAGCACCCGGAACCGCAGGTTTCTGAAGTGCTAAACCAGCTTTTGGCAGCAGTAGCAGAGAGAATGATTTTCTTCTGCTATGTACACACCACAGCTTACATCGGTATCAGTTAGGTTGTTCAAGGGGCGAATCCGCCACTCCCCGGAGCGGCACAAATTACACCGACCTAAGCTCTGGCATGTACAGCATTATGTTGGCAGGAGCGCGTCTCCCGCCAACACAGCTACTGCCATTTGTGGGGGCTGGAATAATGAAGTCAATGGGAGAGCTCTCTCCTGCCGGCTTCGAGCACCTGTGCCAGCAGCTGAGCCGCATCATCGATGCACCGCTGTCAGCTCTGTAGCGTAGCCACAGCCTTCGTTTCGGTTTATTCTCCTAGTGCAGTTCAATGAGCAGTTCGTTCAAAGTTAAGAAAACAAATGGAAGCTGAAAAAGCTTGTTTTTCTCTTTCAGTCTATGAATAGAAGCTCAGTGTGAGAAGCTGAGATCTACTAGTTCCATAATCTTGAAGGACACAGTTACCAGAAAGAAAAGGAGTACTTGTGGCACCTTAGAGACTAACCAATTTATTTGAGCATGAGCTTTCGTGAGCTACAGCTCACTTCATTGGATGCATACTGTGGAAACGGCAGAAGACATTATATACACAGAGACCATGAAACAATACCTCCTCCCACCCCACTCTCCTGCTGGTAATAGCTTATCTAAAGTGATCATCAAGTTGGGCCATTTCCAGCACAAATCCAGGTTTTCTCACCCTCCGCGCCCCCCCCCCCCTCACAAACTCACTCTCCTGCTGGTAATAGCCCATCCAAAGTGACCACTCTCTTTAAAATGTGTATGATAATCAAGGTGGGCCATTTCCAGCACAAATCCAGGTTCTCACCCCCCCATCCCCCTCCAAAAACCACACACACAAACTCACTCTCCTGCTGGTAATAGCTCATCCAAAGCGACCACTCTCCCTACAAACAATCGTTAACTACAGATTATACTTCCTTTTTTTAAACGAAGCAGTTAGTTTTAAATGAAACTTCTTTTTTTAATCAAAACATGCTGATCAAGAAGTTCAAGTATGCAACATTTAAGGTAGTTTTAGTTATTAAAAAAATAAAATACTGTCTTTGTGCATTTAAGAAATGCATCATTCACCACTTCCTTAATTTTTATGTTAGCATCTGAATCATGTAAGTTAAGCCATATAATTGCTTAAATAAATGCATTTAGATACATTGTATCCTCATGTTAGCAAAAAGTGGCACCGAAGTTAATGTAAAGGCTGTACTTAGCTGCAAACATGTTTTAATGGTTACCAGCTAATGAGAACCAACCTGTTTTTAGGAAAAGAACTAAAATGTACAAATAAACAATTTTAAATCAAGGTTTCCTGTCTGATTCAAATCAAAGTGATTTAAACCCCTGATTTTAATCACCCATATACCCTGGTGCAAACGGGAATGGAGCATCAAGTTAGCTGTAATCTGTTATTCCTTAGGCCTGACAAAAAGCTCACTACACAAGCCAACAAAAATCCTTTTGGAAAGGAGGTCAGTCTACTGTGGTCACTCAGAGAAAGGTCAGTTTAACAGGATCTTCACCATTCAAAAAGTGGTTTGGAAGAAATACAAGTTATGGAGGAGAATCAACTTTAACAAAATATATTAAAATATTCGTGCATCCTCAAAATACCTCCTGTGTCTAAGTCTTGATGGCATAACGAAGATGCTGGCAGTTTATTTCAATGGCCTTTCTACATCAACAATTGGGTAGCAGCATGTAAGACAACACAGCAGAATAAGACCACATAAGCACAAACTATCAAGGGGTTTAGCAAAATGTCACAAGCACAACAGTAAGAGTCAGTGGAAGCTGTCCCCCTGAATTTATACTTCTCCTCTGTACCTAATTGCACATGTTAGGACCAAAGAACCTGCGATTTGAAGTTCCTTGGCATTTGCCAGTTATGATCCCAATGATTTAAATGCAATCTATAATGCAGCACCAAGGGACCTGGGTAGGAATGCCAGACTAAAAGTTAACTACTCCCTACCAACAGAAATAACCCAGAAAGCTGATGCAAAAACTCCACAAATCTTCACTGGCCCTTGTCTACTCTACTATAGAAATCTAGTCACACAGCTCCCACACGTCACTTCTGGACTTCCCACTACCATGCGGATCACTACAGGCACAGTAAAACCACCACAACTGTGGCGTTCTGTACTGACGCACAGCCACACTCCCCAAATCTGCTGCGAAATGAGAATCCTTTGTGTCACATAGTATTTGAGGGAACAACGATTTTCCAGTACAGGAAGCCCTAAACAACAAAGATTCTGATTGAAATCTAGAAAATCTTGTTCCTTTGCACTGCAAGAGCTCAAAAACTCAGGGCTCTTCCCCAATCATCAAGATGAAAGGTTGCCAATGTCCCAAACACACAGCTCACCAAGGACCGAACTAAAGGATCCTGTGGCTTCTCAGTCTCATGGAAACTAGGGTCCACTTTGAACAGCATCTGCTTATCACAAGGCAAATGCACCTAGCTCCACCATAAATGGGGACTGAGACACTCCTATTTGTGATTGAAGAAATGAACTTCAAACTATAGAACATCTGGTGAAGTGTCCTAAAATGATTGCATCCTGATATATGCCACCCACTTTGTGTCACCTGACGCAACTAGCTGGATTGCCAACCTAGACTTGGACATCTAACAGTGCTGTTTTTAAGCCATAGAAAAGGAACCTCTCTCTTCCCTATTTTCCCTTTTTAAAAATCAAACTAGTTTTTGTACTCTATGAGCCCTGAAACATGGCCAATATGCACCAAGCTCATATACATGAGCTCAACCTTAAAGGGGGGAAGAGGTATGACTGTTTCTAAGTGTTGTTTTAAGTCACGCATTGGCTGAAGTTTTGAAAGCTAAATTTCTGCCAGGAATAAGTTTTGACTCTTTTATACATCCCTCATAATTCCATGTCTTTAAAGTAGAACCCTAATACAAGCTGAACTAGGCTAGAGCAACAAGACAATGTTGTGATATGGGTGCAGAGGTATCAGCTGTGCCACAGAAGCCGTGTTCTGTTAAAGTGGTACAACCACTTTACACAGCAAGGAAAACATGGAAATCTGCACTGCAATAGAAAAAGTCCAGCCAGTCTACTAAGGCAGGTCTGATCTCGAACAGGTTCTCTTACTAAAGGTGAACACCAGCTAGAAGTCTTCCTAGTTTATAACTGGGCCTTGCTGTCAGAGCATTAATGTATACTGTAACCAGATACAGAAAGGCAAGCACAGACAAGCAAAGAACATGCTTTGGGAAAGGTGTGAAATGCAGATCCCTGATTTAACTTGGGGTCACTTCAGAGAGAGAAAACAATTATTTAAGTCTAGGTGAGTCACATGACACCACATGCAGACACAAACTCATCGCACCTAGAGTCCCAGCACAGCTCCAGCTGCTTAGAGAATGCACAGCTGCAGTTAAGTCTGCATGAAAGGACTTCAGCAAAACTTTCCTGGTTTTGCTGGTCTTGGGAGTCGAAAAGAGGAGGCTACAGCTGAATAAGAGGGCTATATACTTGGCAAAGGCTGGCACAGGATACAATGGTCATGAACAAAATTTCCTCCTAACTTTCTTCACACGCAGTATCACTGAATGGCAGTCCTCACTATTTGGTTTAGAATGTCTGAAGTTCCATACCAAACCTCACTAAGTACAGTACATCCCACCCAGGAGGAAAGGCATCTTGCAGATTTTCCTTCTGAACAGAAGGCCATTATCTTGCATATTAAATGTGCTCCAGTTTGATATATAAACAAGAAGCGCCACTGTAAAAAAAAAAACAAACAAACAGGAAAATAGATGCCACCTTAAGTGAGAAGCAATCTAATGCAATTTCACTGAATTATGTCTTGGTACTCAAAAGCCTTACACTGTTTCATGCACAAAGATCTTCCATGTTGCATGACCTGGCACCAAGACAAATGCAGCTATAATATTTGCTAGCAAGAAAAATAAAAATACCAGAGTGCATAAAGGAGATTTAGGCCTCCTGAAGACACAATGGTCTTGTCCTAGACTGCAGAAGGGCAAGAAGCCCATCATTCACACTGACAGATTTTCACTCTGTTCCAGTACTTTTCCATGCTAGCTGCTTTTTCTTTTTTTTTGGGGAAGGGATGCAATAATCTTTGTCTGCACCTGAAGTATCTCCATTGTCCACAGTGATTCTATGAGCATGACACAGAATAATGCTGTTGTATTTAACAACCAAGATCTACCTATTCTAGGGTTGCACTTTCTGAAGTGTAAAAGCCTTTTAAACAAAAAATAAAGGTAAAGTTATTTGTTAAAGCTGCCAGACTTTAAACTCATCAGCAATGTTCCCTCTAATTTTTGACAGGCCTTGTGCACAAAAAAATTCTGTGCAAATTTTTGTGCTTTTGTGAAAATTTGTGTGCGCGTGTGCACGGGGTTTAGGATCTGTGTGTGCGCGCACAGCTTAGAGGGAACAGTGCTCACCAGCTGTGTTTGTCTGGCATCTCAGAGGCCTGTTAGTTCAGACCACTGGATTGGAGAAGTAACCTCTTCCTACTAGTAACTGTTTTTCCAGAGTTGCGTCTGGCCATTCACAGAGATGGGATTCAGCATCTCTAGTGCTGAGCTGCAAAACTATTCAGAAAAGCTGTGTCCACAGAGAGCAGTAGCACTCTTGTGCTACGATATCACATCACAGCAGGAGCAGTTTGTTGGCTCCACTTACATAAGGGTGTGCACCTCCACCCACTTCCTAGATGCCCTTCTTTTCTCCCTCTTCACCTTATCTGGTCAGTCTTATCTGCAAATATGAACTCAGCTACCCTCTCTGTGCCAATGGTTCTAGCTCTCTACTCCAAACAGAAATCTCAGCCTGTCTCTTTGACATCTCCTCATGGGTGTCTGGCCATCAGCTCAAGCTCAACATGGCTAAAACAGAGCTCTTTAATCTCTCCTCCCAAAGCTTGCCCCATTACCACATTTTTTGATCACAGTGGACACCACCACCAGTCTATTACTCAGGCTTGTAACTTGAGTGTCATCTTTGACTTGGACTTCTGTCTAGGGCCTCACATCCAGGTTGCATCTAAGTCTTGCAGATTCTTTCTGCATAACATTTTTAAGATACAGCCACACAGCTGAAACTCATCTCACATCTCAATTACTGCAACATTCTTCTTTCTGGCCTTGAAAAATGCAATCTTGCCCCACTGATGTCCTTGCAGAACACTGTTGCAAAGATCATTTTCAAAGCCCATCACTTGGCCTATGTTACCCTCTCTTCACCGGCTCTACCTTCTAACATATCAAAAGCTAATTACTTTCATTTTCAAGGCCCTTCATGACCTATCCCTACCGACTGCCTGGTCTAAGTAACAAAGGTTGACTCCAGTTGGCCCAGGACAAGCATCTGCATGTTTTCTCCCATTCTTCCCCTTGTGCCTGGGACAAGCTCCCTGTAAACTTTTGCCAAGTTAACTCATTATGCTCCTCAACTCCTTTGCTGTGAGGCCTACAAAGACATTGACAACTTTTAGGCTGCTAGTGTGCTGAGACCACAGCCTACCATGCTGACCGTAGGTGTTTCCTTATACTCCCTCGACAGTCAGCATCCATCTATTGTCACTTGTCACACTTAGACTGTAAGCTCTTTGGGGCAAGGACTGTCTTTCTTCTGTTTGTACAATGCTTGGCGCAGTGGGGTCCTGGGGTCTGAATGGAGCTCCGAGGTGCTATGATAATACACATAATAAACAGCAACTTCAGTTCCTTCTCCCACATCTGCAGAGTGCCAAAACACAAAACTCCAAGGAAGAGGCAATGGTGGGTGGCATAAATACAACAGTCACTAGTAACCATGGGTGGTGGGTATAATAGGCCAGAGGAGGCCACGGTCGCCAAACCCCCAATTGCAGGGTTTTGGGGGAGGAGAGAAATATTTGCTTTATTATGCTCCATGCAGTTTCCAGGGTGGCTGAGGCAGCGGTATGTGTTATTCAGCCTCCTGGGTTCATCAGTAATCTCCCTGAACTCCAGAGAGATCACTGGGGACTCCAGGAAGCCGAGTAGCAAATACACCTCCTTAGCCACCCTGGAACCTACATGGGGCATATCAAAAGCTTCTTTGCAATAGTGAGACACTTTCATCCTGGGCAGCGTGAAGTCTAGGAAGGGGAGGCATGGTACGGCTGGCCTGGAGCTCCTCCGGGTGGGTGGGGCAGGGGGGACCTTGGGGCACCTCGGGGCACCTCCAGCCGAGGGAGGGGGGGAGCCACGTGCTCAGGCCTCCCGCCAGCCTGGGACTCCTCTGGGTGGGGGAGGGGCGTGCAGCTTGTGGCTCCAGCCGTGCAGGGAGCAGAGGGTCATGGGGCTCTGGCTGCAGGGAGCTTGGGCCTGCAGCTGAGGGGGAGTACTTGGGCCTCCAGCCAGCCTGGGGCTCCTGCGGCCAAGGGCAGGCACCTGGGTCTCTGGGAGGGTCGCGAGACTACAAGGGAGGAACGGATGGGGCCGGGGGCTAGCATCCCCAAAAGGGGGCTCCACCCACCGCCCATGCTAGTAACCAACCTCCCTTCAAGGGCCTGTGTGAATACCCACTAATGGAAGATTAGCAAGCCGTGCCCACATCCGAGGACAGCAGGGGAAGAGTTCGAGGCAAAAAAACCAAAAAACAAGAAAACCCCACAACACACTCTAGTATCACTAACAAAAACAGAATCAGAACAGGATGGCAAGTCCAATGAGTGGTGCTGAATGAGAGCATGAACTGGACTCCACGTTGCTGCTTTGTAAATCTTTACCAGGGGAGTCTGTCTTAAACAGGCCATAGAAGCTGCTGTGGGCTTAGCAGAATGTGTCTTAGCCCCCCTCCCCTCGAGCACTGGCTTCCTGGGTAAGAAGTAGCGTGTTCAACACATCTCTTGTTACAGGGGGAAAGAAAGTCTGCTTTTAATTGGTTCCCCCTACATCTCCCCTATAAACTGCTAACTGTTTGATCTTCAAAAGGGTTTAGTCTCTCCTAACACAAGGCTCTTTTAACCTGCAGTGACTACAAATGCAACTCCCCTGGATGAGCTTGAGGTCTGGGGAAAAAAACAGGGAGGGAGCTGCACCGTGACAAGTGAAAAATCAGAGAACCTCAGACATAAAACTAGGGTGAGCCCTTTTGACAACTTTATCTCCCTACCTCCAGGCAGCAAGCTCACGAACCCTCCTAGAAGAGCTAACAACTATTAGAACACTGCTTATTCGAAGATGCCTAAGCCAGGGGCTTGTAGGGTAGACAGCAGCACAGTGACGAGATTCAAGTCCAGGTAGGGGAGCCCCTCTCACAGGGGATAGGCATTCAACATTCTCCGTTTCATTTTCCCTTGAGGAGTGAGAGAATATAGGTTTCTCTCTGACCATGCTGTGATGAGCAGAGATAACTGCTACATGAACCCTGAAGGAAGCCACTGCTAACTCTGTGATTTCAAGTACAGTGGATATTCTAATACCCAAGGGATACTGGCCCATAACAGGGTTAACCCTTTAGTCTGCTTCTAACACAAACCATGTCCATTGCAAACTGGAGGGCAGAGTTTTCCTGAATTGTAATAGTACCAACTGGACCCTTTATAAGCAAGATCAGCCTCCACAGTGACCAGCAGATTATTCTTCCTGCAGCCAGATGACATGTGTCTGTGTTGTAGTGAATACTTCCTTGTTGCTGGGACAGGAAGCCTGGAAGGAGCGGAAGACAAACCTGCAGCTCTCTGGACAGCTAGAAGTCTGTGTACCAGAGATACTGGGGCCATACCGGCTCCGCTTGGCTGATTTTCCTTCGGACTCTGTGGAACAAGGGAATGGGAGGGAAGGTGTAAAGTAGATGACTGCTCCAGTCCTGCAGGAATGTGCCTGATAGTAATTTTCTCTCCCTGTGAGCCCTGAAGTACTGATGGCAGTTGGCATCCTGTCTGGACTCAAACAGGTCAATTAGTGCTTGTCCTGACCTGAAGAAAATGAGGATCTCACAGAGTAGTTTAGGAATTAATGCAGAAGTGTTAATGGACCACTTTACCTTGAATGGTCTCTTAGAATGTGTTTACTTATGTTAAATATTGGCTGTGACACCGAGTACCTTTCCCAGAGCTGAGGAAGAGCTCCACATAGCTCAAAGGTCGTCTCTCTCAGCACCAGGAGCTGGTCCTAGAAAAGCTACCACCTCACCCACCTTGTCTCCAGGATCCCTTGAATGCAATACAGGACCAGGATCCCTGGACACATCTTTTTATAGGAGCCATTTTAGAAGAGGTTGGTATCGCCCCTGAGGCTAGGTGCTCTGGTGATGCTGAACTGTGGGGGGCTGTCTCTGAAATCAAAAAGATGTACCTCTCTCTCCTAAGCAGCAGAGAGGGACTTGGAGAGTCTGGAGACCAGGCTGTGACTCTTGGTCTTGATCTCTTCCAGAGCACCGCCTGTCTTATCACATATACACGTGGAGCCAGGAGATCGCTACCACACCCCCTAGTGGACACGGCTTTTCTACACAGTCCCACAGCTCAGCACTAGAGGTGCTGAATCCCATTAATGGGAATGCACAGAGGCCCTTGACGAAGAAATAAGGATTTAGTTTTTGACAAGTTGGAGGCAGAAATTCAGCTGCCCTGGCACCCTGAAAATGAAATACCACCAGAAATAGGACACTTTGCTTTGAGCCATGAAAACTAAAAATGCTTCAATTCTAAAACCACCCTGGCTAATAATCAGCTGGGTGTTGACTATAATATTGTTTGCATAAAGTAGTCCGCTTGCTGAAGGAGAAAACCTTAAGTTAGCCTACTACGGATAACATCCTGACTCTCCCTGCCACAACCCATCTGAGGGCCAAGAGAGCTAAAACGCTGCCGATTCTTTACAAATCCCCTCTTTGCTAGAACAAGAAACCCAACCCACAATCGCCATAATCAGATATCGTAACATTTTAATCCTCTCGACAGCAGACGTTACTGGCTTGGTAAATCAACGTGCACTTTGAGCCAGATTCAATAAAAATTAAATCAGGCTTCAGACATTTTACTGACTGGAGCCCTTCAGTGTTGTTAATTCAGGTGCAAAAGCAAGCATGGGGAAGGAAGAGAAGAGGATTGATGGGGGGGGGGGGGGGAGAACCTGCAGCTTTATTAGGATTTGTATGAATTTCCAAAATAACCTCCCCTCTTCCTTAACTGCAGGAAAGAAGGCACCGTGGGAGTAGCTAAGTATTTTTTCATCTAACTTAGAAGGAAGAAACTATTAATACTCAAGTAAATCTGAAGGTCAGACAGTCATGAACTTGCAAAACGCTTCCCAGTTGTGTGTCAGACTAACCCAAGAAAAGTAAAAAGCAGCTAAAAAATAATAAAAAACCACGCATCCGATGAAGTGGGTATTCACCCACGAAAGCTTATGCTCCAGTCTATAAGGTGCCACAGGACTCTTTGCCACTTCTAAAAAATAGAAGCACTTCTAATTTGACTCAGCTTTGAGAGCTGACACAGCATGCACAGATTCAGGTTTACCTTTATAGTAGCAAGCTGGAACTAAACACCAAACAAAAGCATAAATATTTTTACTCCTAACTTTACATCGATATAGACTAATCTATCAGAGGAAGTCATTTGAGTGTTTAGCAGTGAAAAAGTTGGCCAACAATAGGATTACTTTAAGATGGATAGATACATATACAAACACTCTGAATCCTATCATTCAAGTGCATTAAACAATATATTTCATTTCAGGGTCACACCTGAAAGCCAAGACATGATGGGCTTTACAACACATCTTCACCAGAAGATAATACAAACCAGATGATTCAGAATTTTCTCCTGCTACCTAACACAGCAATTCCCCTGTAAATTACTCCCAGCAATTCTCCACATCCAAGGAAGCGGATTCTCCATTTCACTTCCCTAAAGAAACTCAGGGTGGAAAAAAAAACAAAACAAAAAAAAGAGAAACAAAATCCTCAAATGGTGGCGAAGTCCCCTAAGGGAAAACAAAAGAGCTACAAAACATGTTTTGTTTCAGACTTGATAGAGACTGTAATTATCTCCAAGTGTATCTCTGTAGGTGAGCAAGCTTTACTGACTGGATCACAAAAATGCTGGTGTCAGAGTTTAGAACCAACACTTAGGAGTTAACAGACCCCTAGGGAGAAGGAGTACAGATGAGAAGCAGAGAGGATACCCCCATTACACCCCTACCCCCACGCAGTTCTAGAGACAGTAAATACTTTGATATACAGGGGAAAACTTCCCTCATCAGTTGGAGCCTACTCCTCTCTCTTCCCAACTACCCAGTTCCTTCTCTTCTACTTCTTATCTTCTACATCTTTCTTTTGGGGGGGTTGAAGCCCACTCTCTGGAGCGGCAAGGCAGCTTCTCGGCTGGACAGTATGTGACCTGTACCTGGGCATGCTGCTGCCGCACCAGGTTTCTTTTTCTCCAAAGACTACAGTACAAACTGTTTCTTTTTGCTCAGATCCCTGTAAGGCAAAGCTGGAGACAGAAAGACCCTCACCACCCTTGTTCTCCACCTACCGTCAGGTTTCAGAGTAGCAGCCGTGTTAGTCTGTACCCACGAAAAGAAAAGGAGGACTTCTGGCACCTTAGAGATTAACAAATTTATTTGAGCATAAACTTTCGTGAGCTACAGCTCACTTCATCGGATGCACCCCACCAAGGTGCAGAGACCAGAGATTCCCACTGCCCCCAGTTACTGCAGCTTCTGTCTCCAATACGGCAACATGCCCCAGCTCCCCAGACTGCCTCGTGTGCCAAACTCCGTGCTGCCAGGACCATCACGGACTCATTCCAACCCCTCCTCTTCTACTCTCCTGCCCCCATCCCACACCCTTTACCCCCACCTAGAATCAGCCTCCCCACTGAGCCCCTCCCAAGATTCTCAGCAATGAGTGCAAGAGCCTTCTTCTGTGCCTCTCCTGCCATCCTGAATGGTTTTGCAGCATCTCTGCCTTGACGACTCCCCAGCTCTTCAATTCCCATCTGCACCCATTCTCTCTTCCTTGATTGGGCCTCTTGGGATAAAAGCCCTGGAGCATGGCCACAGCAGGCTCAGGTCAGCTGACTCAGATCATGGGACTTGGGTTGAGGGGCTAAAAATTGCTGTGTAGACATTTGAACTCAGACTGGAGCCTGATCTCTGGGACCCTCCCCCATTGCAGGGTCCCAGAGATTGGGCTCTAGCCCGAGTCTGAATATCTACACAGCAATTTTTCAGCCATGGAGCTCAAACCCCGTGAGCCCCATTGACCCGGGCAGCCACAGGTTTATCCCTGTGTAGGCACACCCTTAATTTCTCTCCCTGCCTTGGATACTATTTATCTCTAAATTAGTTCACTCTAATGCGCACTGGGGTACAGTGCATATAAGAAATGCTACATAAAGTGTTGTATTTCAGTTCAAGAAAAACATGCAACAACAGTTACAAGATTTACAGATGAAGAAAGGGAAGGATGAGCAGTGCTAAAAACAAAGCTTGGAGTAAAGTGTGTGCGTTGTAGCTTGGTGCAGAAACAGCCAGGGAGCCAACCTGTTACTAGGCTCACATCATTTAGCTGAAGTTCAGGGCAGTCACTGGCAAGACAGAGCTCTCTCTCTAATTTGCTCCCTCACATGTCTCTCTAGCTTTGGGCTGTTTCACTTCTCAGGTACTAGAAATGCAGGTTTTCCATTTCCAGACACTGAAGAAACAACATGACCCAACTTCTCATTTCAATGGCATCCTTGTGCTGCATAGATTAAGCAAAGAAACAAGAAAGATTATTTGAAGAGCTACATATGCTTTGTTAATTTAGACAATCAAGGGGTGAACAGTGGACCAGAGCTACTAATGTGTCTTGGGACTGATTCTATGAGACGTGCACACATGCACCACCCATTACACAGTCCGCATGTGGGAAAGGGACAAGTGCTGTTCAGAGGTTGAACTGAGAAGCCTCAGAAACAGTTAGTAGTAGATCAACAAAATCTCAGTTACAGCTGAAGCTATTCAGTAAAGCTAAAACAGTGTGGCCAAGCTACACAGTGTGTATTGAGACTGTTTTCCTCCAATGACAGCTTTTACATTCCTCCAGTGGCTCCTTCGCTCCATGGCCCTCACTTGTAAGTGTCGCAAAACATTCTTCTGTGCTGGAGCAGTTACAACCTTCACCCAAAAAGCAGAACTTCCACCAGTCCAGGCTGATGGGTTACAACTCTTGGACTGACACTTAGCAATGCCAAAGCAAGTTTGTTAACATTGTTGCCCCTTGGTCAGGATATGCCATCCTACATGCCTAACACCACATAACTCACAAATACAAAGAGGACTCCTTTGAGAAAAACAGCAAGGCCTGTGATTAAACAGATTCTCCTAGTAAGGAGATGATAAAACTTTAACTATCACTCAACAACAAGGAAGAATGCCCCAGGCTGGGGTATCCAGGTGCAGAAACACAGTTGTAGCTAAGTTCTGTGCCCTCAGAGCTGACTCAGAGGGATGGAACGTGAGCAGCACTGCCTCCCCTGCAGAAACAAGGAAGATAGTTTGGAACCTGGTGCTAAGGCTACAACACCCAAGTGCCACAGAAGCAAAACAGATGTTTCCAGACCGAAACTTTACACATTTCTATTTCTACAAAGGCCTCCAGTCTACACACAAGCAGCAGCTACAGTAGCAATGACAGCAAGCAGGCAGCAGTAATGGTGGCTAACATATCCCGAAAGTTTAAGTCCTCCTTTTACCAGCCAGATCTCTGGCCTCAATTATACAGATGGATTATCGAGGACTAGACAAATTCTGTAGACCCATCCCCTACCTGAAGCAGGGCAAAAGGAACGATTTTGCTGGTATCTTCCCATACTGACTATGCCACGGGGAAAGCTTCTAAAAACGACGTTTTTGAAAAAAGGTCCAGATGACTAAGAAAAGCATCTCCCCAGTGAAGAAGCAGAACTTTTGTCAGAGATACTTCAGCTGCATTATCCTTCAATACCTGATCTGGTGCCACTCAAAAATATTTAATGCTT
This sequence comes from Eretmochelys imbricata, assembly GCF_965152235.1. Taxonomy (NCBI): domain Eukaryota; kingdom Metazoa; phylum Chordata; order Testudines; family Cheloniidae; genus Eretmochelys; species Eretmochelys imbricata. Next base: position 1,585,818 of record NC_135595.1, on the reverse strand, counting down.
TTTTTTGCACTTTTGATCTAGCAATCTTAAAGCATTTTACAGAGGTAGGCAAGCCTTATTCCTCTTATACAGATGGGAAAGCTGAGGTGTAGTGTGGTTAAGTGACCTAAACTTTGTCTAGTCCTCAATAATCCATCTATGTAATTGAGGCCAGAGATTTGAGCTTCTTGGGTCACAAATCGGTAACAGAAGAGAACCAAGGAGTCCCCACTGCCAGTCCTCTGCTATTAAGAACAAAGAAATTGCAGCGTGGATCAGATTTGAGACTCACATAGTCCAGTATCCTGTCTCCAACTCTGGGTAGCGCCAGAGGCTTCAGAGGAAGGCAGAATAGCTCTGCAGTAGGCAGATATGGGACAATCTATTACTCTCCTATTAGTTAGAAAACCACCTCAGGATTTAAAGCAAAGGATTCATATCTCTCTTGCTAATTTTTTTTTTTTTAAATGAACTCTGGGTATTCTTGATATCCATATAAATGTCCAATTCCTTTTTGAGTCTGGTCAAGTTCTGGGACTTAATGCCTTCCTGTGGCAATGAGTTCCATAGTTTAATTATGCATTTTGTAGTTCCTTTTATCCATTTTTAATTTGCCATCTTTTATAACCTCATTGAATGTCCCCTTGTTTGTATGTTTTGATAACTTAGGAAACGAAAAAAAGTTCTCACTACCTTCTGCCTACAATTTATCATTTTATACACTTGTATCCCATCATCTTCTTAATATTATCATTAAAACTACACTCTCCCACACTTGCCATTAAACCAGAAGAGTCTTTCCTCTGTGGTGCTTTGACCACCACTCTCCTCCATATAAAAGTCCGTTGACTTCAGGACTGCCCTTCAATCCCACTAAGACAGAAAGTTTGTCTGGTTCTTACATGTGGAAAGCTATCACCTTCCGCAGGGTTTCGTTCTACACGATGTCCCAGGAATCACCTTTTGAAGGATGCTATCATTACCCCACATTCAACAAGAACCCTGGCTGTATACCAACCATAGATTAAATTAACAACCTGTGTCAGATAAATTAAAGGCTGTTCCTACCTTGCAGGACCTTCTTGATATGACAGATGAGGGTTATCACTGAGAACAGCAATGCCATCATGACACAGGATGCCTCTGCTAAGTATACATGGGTGAGATTCCCTTTATGCTGAATCAGATACTGGATGGCCTAACAGCTTGGAAAACTGAGGGACATGGGATGGCAAAGCAAGTTTGCTAACAAGAGTCTGCTATGTGTCTAGATACTGCAGATAATCTGGCTTTCTAGTTAAAGCAAGGGACTGGGAACCTGGACTCTAGTCACAGGTCTGCCAGCAACTCACTGTGTGCCTTGGGGAAAGTCACGAGTCCTGTGACAATTTCCAAGTATAAAACGGTAAAAGGGTAAGGCACGTATTAGTAAGTTATTCTTTAACATATGTACATGATTCTTCCTGCACATCTCGAAGATCAGCCTTTCCTCTCCATCCTGTGAGAGCTCTCATCCCAGATCTCAGTCACATCTTGACTACTTCAGCACCCTCTTCTCTCACCTTGACAAATCCATTCTTGCCCCCATTCAAAATACTGCTGGAAATATTTTCTTGTCCCCTCACTTCGACAACTGTCACCCACTCTGTGTCACTCCACTGCCTCTCCCTACTCAACTGCACCAAACAACTTCTCTTGACTTTCAAGGTCCTTCACAGCCAATCGCCATAGAATCGACTCCTGCCCTCCACTCTGCCAACAATGCCAGACCATATTGCCCAGTTATTAAACTTTAAACAAGCACCTTTGTGCTTTCTCCCATGCTGCCCCTCAAGCATAAACCGTCACAAGGTTACCTCACTGCCCTCAAACTCTCCTTTGCCACAATGCCTACAGCGGAATTGGTAATGGTTAGGCAGCAAGCGTGCCATGGCCGCTGCCCATCCTGCTGACCGGTACTTTCTCCCCGTTACCTTCATCTCCAACCATACAAAGACTGTAAGCTCCCTGAGGCAGGAGCCACCTTTTTGTTCCATTTTTGTACACCACCTAGCACAATGGGGCCCGGGTCCATGACTTGCGATAATGCCCTGACAAATAACTTTGGAAATGCTCTACTAAACTGATGAATGGGGGGCATAGCTTTGTTGGTCCCTTCCTCCACAAGCATGGAGCCTCTAGCATGAGTCTTTGGGTCTAAACAAGTGAGAAATAGATTTCTAACTAAACAGATGCCTCTATCTTCTTTGGCTCAAAGATTCCACCTCTTTATCGCAGTGAAAATGATTACAGGCATGAAAAAAATCTCCGATGGAGATTGCAGAGGCAGGATGTTTGTTTTACTGAGGAGATGTGGTAAGGGCACAAAAATAATGGTCTGAAGATAAATGAGGACCTCCTATTCACCCTGAGATGAGATGGAAGAACAAGTGGACATTCAATTAAACTAAAAGGTGGCAAATTCAAAGCTGTTAAGGTGGAATATTTTCTCACATAGACACTGGAACTCTTTGCCCCAAGAAATCATTGGCAGGATTCAAAACAGGATAGGGCGTTTATACTATAATAATATCATCCAGAGGTTCTAACTGAAAGGAATTAAAAAAACAAGCATTTTGGAAGGATGCAAACCTTCCTGCTTCACAGCTTAAGTCAATCTCTAACAGGGGTTGAAAGAGCTTTGTGGGCAGACTACTCCAAAATGGCTTTCTTCAGGGAAGGTGCAAGAAACCCTGCAGCAGCTGGTACTGTCCACTGCTGGAGACCGCATATTCGGCTAGATAGACTGTTCAACTGACCCAGTCTGGCATTTCTTAAAGGAAAATTTCCCTGGCCAAGTTAGTCTTCAGCAACGCAAGGCCTCTCACTACCACCCCCTCTCTCACCTGAGAACAAGCAGTGTCCACATTCCTTAGTCATCTTTGCTTCAGCTGCCCCAGAAGCTATTCTGAAGTGAGCTGCCAGGGAGACTCAGCTGGCAGCACCTGAAGAGTCGGGGCAGCTCCCTGGGCTCTTTCCCGCCAGAGAAGAAAGCATGACAATACCAGTGAAGAAGAAAGGAAAACATCAAAATTGGCCCCAGCTCCTGTTGCTCATGGAGCTGCTCATCTTTCATAAAGTCAAAGAGGTATGACTCATCCAGCATGCCCTTCTGCTATTGCCTTGGCAGTTGGTCCACAGTGCCCGCGCACTGTTGCACACTTGTCCTATTACTGAGTACAAGGGGGTGGGAGTTTCACATGCAAAACTGCCTTTTCTTTTGTTTTTTCCTTCCCCATCCTTCCATTTAAAAATCTCAGTTCCCTAAGCAGCAGACGTGCTGCTGTGACTACTGACTTTGGGAGACAACACGTGGGACATTCAGTCCCTGGAAGCAACACATGGGATGTAGTTTCATTGGTGTGGCTGTCCACCACGAACACAACAAGAAGTACAGTCCATCAGCCTGGATTCAAAAGGATGTTAAAAAGCCAGTGTATCTATGGGTCACCCTAGATTGAAAGCTCACATACAAATACGATCACACTGAAGTACCTTGAAACATCAAGAGCAGAAAGTGTTTCCTGAACAAGGTGGTAGGGTCCACCTGGGGAGCCAATGCACAAACACTGCATAGTCTGGGGCTCATTCTCTGCTACTCGTTTGGAGAATATTGTGCCCTAAGTTTGATTAAACGCTTCTCACGTTACACTAGTAGACACTAAGCTTGATCATACCATAAGAATCATCACAGGCACACTGAAACCAACAGAACTTGTGCAGTTACCAGTCCTAGCCAATATTCCTTCACTTATCTAGCGTCAGAATGCGGCCAGTAAACTGATTACCAAGGTAATGGCAAGTGTGGCATTTGCTTTCTTCAGGGATATCCGAGATGAATTCCACCACCACCTTTGCAAGAGAAATCCTCCACAGACAGTGCTGCGTGCTCACCATCCAGCTGGTATCAACAGCTCACTGCTGACAGAATGAGAGAGCTGCTGCCATTACCACAAGCTCCCATATCACCAGGCTGGACAAATGGCTACCAGGCTTTGGGCTCCCATGCCACCTTTAATGCCAGCTTAACAGATCCAGGTGTGGCACGGTTCACTGTGCCAAGACCAACCATACCTGGGGCATCCATCCCACTGTGCATCTGTGGAGGATGCTGCACACACACTGGCTGGTTGCTCTTTTTGTGTTGGGCTCCCTATGGGTCTTCCCAAGTTGAACCCTGCTGACTCAGCAGCTGCTGACTGGCTCAAGACCATTTAGGTTTTTCTTCCTTTTAAACCTTGCCTTGCCCATACCAATTGCTATCTATAGAAAGAGTCTGGATGGTAAATGAAAGGCACGTTGGCCCTGCCAACTCATACCAGAGGACTAAGTGAATCTCACAGCCCTTCTCCAATTCAAGAAATTCATTAAAATATTACACAAATTAAATGTATTTGATTGTGTCCACTGAAACCCACTGTAGGGGACAAGCAAAGACCTGTCACTTAAGGCTGGTGGTGAAAGGCTCAGGGAGTCTATGCCTCCTGTTTGAAACAGGTCTGAGTCTCAGCAGGACCAACTCTGCCCTCCAATGTTTTCAAGGAATAACCATCAAGTTTTTATGAGGGGGATTTAGTAGAGGAGACCTTAGAAGCAGTTTGCGTTTGTTTCAACTACCTGCAACATTAGTACCAAACACATTTCATCTCTCTACAGACCTCAACTCTGCTTCATCTGCACCTTCCTTTCCCCTCTCACTAAAATTGTATATTAGGGAAGTCTGGGACCTGAGGACAAGGCAATTGAAATGCAAGATGTTACCAGGCACCAGCTTAAACATACAGGGAAGCGACAGCACATCAGCCGCCACCGGCTCCTTATTCATTTCAAGATACAGTTCCCAAGAGACCTCCTCCTTTACACAGGCTCTCCATGGACCTGTTCCCCTCATCACCAAAGACCTTGCCTCACTATTCCCATCTCCCTGCTTGTCGAAACTTTTCCTCCAGTCTTCTCCACTCTACACACACCGTATCAACCCAAGAGCTTTTTTGCACCTTCCATGATCTAGAACGGGGTTCTCAAACTGGGGGTTGGGACCCCTGAGGGGGATCGTGAGGTTATTACATGGGGGACTGTGAGCTGTCAGCCTTCACCCCAAACTCCGCTTTGCCTTCAGCATTTATAATGGTATTAAATATATAAAAAAGTGTTTTTAATTTATAAGGAGGGTCGCACTCAGAGGCTTGCTGTGTGAAAGGGATCACCAGTACAAAAGTTTGAGAACCACTGATCTAGAACATTTGTAAAACGTATCTGACTATTTGCAACTCATCTAACATCTCTCCCCCCTTTGCTTATAGAAAGTAATTAAGCTAACTCCTCTACAGGGAGTAGGGGGGTAGGTGGAAGGGGAAGAGGCTGTCCTGGTGTTCTTGACCAATACTTGACACCATCCTGTGACATAGGCTACTTTACAGTCCACCTACCTAGGGAGGTGGTTGCATCTCACTGCAAGTGAACTGATTCCTGGCATATGGAGACACAGGTCACTTGTCTTGAAGGCCAGTAATCTCAGATCCTGTCAGTTGTTCCATACCAGAGCCACACTGCTTTAAACACAGACATATGGCAGACCCTATGGCACTCATTGAGATTTTGCTGCGTAGCCATATTTGTAAAGTGAGATCCCTCAGGACAAAGATGTTAGAAAAGATTCTAAATGAACTACAGTAAGGGAAAGGACTGTGCTAAAAGCAGCGAAGTAATACTCAAAAGGGGAATAAGTCTGTATAGTCCTTTGAAAATGGAAAATGAAAAATGAAAATGAAAATCTGACAACTTTTCAGAGTAGGAAGTTGTGGTAAAAAGACAGCTAACATTGCCACCAATAATGCGAAGCAAGAACAGAACTAGACTGCCATCTACAATAACTGAAGGACATTTAGAAGCCTCTTTAATGCTAGCTGAGAAGCAAGAAGATTAGCTTGTGTTCTCTTCTTCCCAAGTGGAAGGCAAACAAATACACCTACATGACAAATTGACCATGTCCCTGCACAGGAGGCCTCAGGAAACAATGAGACAACTCCCACCACCATGTGAAAAATAGAACCAGTGAAGAAGAGAAGCCACCCAATCAACAGGGCACCACAAACAGAGTGGTCCAGCCACAAGGGTTCCAGTTAGCTAAAACCAGCCTTCATGCAGGCCACACTCAGGTTGATTAATAAATAAAAGAGGCCTGATCATTCTCCCACTCACCTCAAATCTCAACTCTTCTAGGCAACCCAAACTGTTTTTCCACCCCCACTACTGAGCCAGACCCAAGGTCCCTAGAACACAGGATCAAACTAATGAAATCCATCTAAAAAACTGGTAGAGCATTATTCTCACACAGGTGTATGTAACCTTCTCCACCACCCACAGGGAGAGGAACTTGCAATCTTTTAACAATGTCTTTCCATTGATTCCCATCTCTTATGCTGTGGTGTATCTTAAACTAGACCTCTTACTAAAGCATACAGGACCTTACCCCAACTCACCAGTAGGAACTCCAGACAAATGGATTAAACCTCAGGGACCAGAGGAAGACAGTTGAACCAACACACACACACAGACACAAAAGCCACACTAAAACAGATTCTTTAAACAGAAAATCAAGAATAGTTGAAGCTGCGTTATTTCAAGAAAGCAAACAAGATGGTTTACTAAAACAAGTTTACAATCCATAAGGTTTGGGGATAAGAAAAAGTGTAAGCCACTCAGAGGTATACAAGATTTAACACCTAACTCTAGCAGCTTCTTGGTCTGGCAGCACGTGAATGAAGTTATGTATTGGTCCAATTTAAAGAAAAACACATGACATCACATCTGAACAGAAAGAAAACTAGAACTAAGCATTCAACCTAACCACCTCAATGCACATTAAAGCTACAGGCAAATTAAAAATGCTGAAGTCTTCTTACTTCCACAAATCCAACTGATTTTAAACAGAGGAGTCAATCCAAAAAGCCAATTTCCACCATCTTGGTATCTACAATTTCAAAAAACAGAAACCCTGCTACATCCTAAATTAATGTATTCAAAATAAATACCTCTTTTGGACAAAAGAAAATATTAAATCAATCTTCTATTGTTTACTGGTATTGAAAATTCTTTACACACACTAACAAAGCAAAGGTCCTGCTTACCTTAAGACTCTCCACTCATGCTACCCAAGAGCCACTTTAAATTCAGACATGCTAAAGATTCCAGTTTCACCCTCAAACAAAAAAACAAGCCTATATGTAAACTAAGGATTTTACACAGATTTTGGCTTCTCATTCTGAACCTGCTGGGGCAGCTGACCAGCAGCGTACGATGAAATCATTTGTCTAATGACTCAAAGGAGCCTGACATATGCAATGCTACAATGTCTTAACTTCCATCTATGCTGAATACAAACCAACATCTATGTCGTAAAATGCATTTCAACACAGCACACACAAAATGGCTGGCTCCCAAGATGAGCATTTCCATACAATGCTATAAAAAGGATAACAACCTAAAAAGGTAATTATGACTTAACGGCTAGGCAGTCAGAAGAGAGATCTGCAAGAACACCGATACCAAACACTAACAAATAACACGCTGCTCTTTGAATCCTGATGCTTCAGCTTGTAAGTTGTCAAGGAATATTACACTCAATTCACATTAGTGTGTAACTTGCAAAGAGATACTATGGTGTGATTGGATATTTGTGGATGGGGGGGAATTTCATGCAACTAAGGAGGAAAAGTAGGCCTATCACGTAGGTTTTATCATTAACAAAAAAATGCATCTCTCTTTAAAAGAAAGACAATCCTAAATCCTCCTTGACAAAGGAAAAATTGCAAGCAAATAAATATTCTTAAATATTCCAAATGCTGAAAGTGAGAAGAGCCATTCATAAATTAGGGATTCAAACTAGGTTTTTATTCATAATTTCATTCAGATTGTGCAAGAGTTAAAAAAATTTAAAAAGACAAACCGTAATGCTAGTTCTCAACAGAATCAGGGAGCTGTCTCTAGATTGCAGCAGACCATAAATTCTTATAGTCATTTCAGCGCAAACTCACTAAACAGTTCCACTGTTTTCCCTTACAAACCAGTTCTTTAGATCTGAATGATCACAGCAAATATAATCACAGCAAATATAAGTACTCACATAAAGGAAACGGTAACATTACGACAGCTCTATTCATTAATGTGCATACATAATTCTCATCTCTCCAACACAAATTCGGGGTCTGTGCAGTACAATGTATCTAGAAAGCAAATTACAAAAAATGAATGCAAAAAAATTGTGGTCAGTAAGAAAAAATTACAACTTCTAAATCAATTCACTGTCTCACATAACAAAATGCCCATCACTGCAACGGAGTATAGGAACTGTACAGCAATTAACACACCACCACCCCAGCCAGAACCCAAAACTGCAACTGTCCAGATGTGTGGAAGCTCAGAACATTCTATAGTTTTGCTGTCATGTGTTTGACTTTTGTACGGTACAAACCCAACTGTGTGTAGCAGATGGCATAAAAAAAAAGTATTTCTACTACCATTTGTCAGGCTCTACCAAGAAAGAGGAGCAGAAGGAGCGAAACGTTAGTATTTGCTCTAGTATCTGACATTTATTTTTCAGGTGTGGTTTTTTTCCTGAAAAGCTAAGTTATTAAAACCAGTTTGGTATTAAAACAGAAACCTTAACTAACTACAGCTGTTAGATACGTCAGGACATTCTGTAGGTTTCCCCACTCAAAATCATTTAAAAATATGAGGCGACAAAAATATAAGCTGCTTCCCTCTTTCCGAAAGCCAAAGGGGGTGGATGGAGGGAAGAAATCTCTTCCTCACAAGGAATGTGGCTATAATTGAACGTTTGGGGTAACTGGCCCTGCAAGGCTGCAGACATTATCCCTTCTCAATGAACTGGTCATTTAAAAATAAAGAGGGGGCAAAGGGGGAGTTTTCCTCTTAACAGTCCTCCTCTAGTTCTACTCCCCATCCGTCAGCCTGAGCAAGCAGAGATGACGCAGGCTGCCTTATATAATAGCCTGTGATTTCCTAGACTGCAGGCCTTCCCTTTGTGCTCTGTATACACTTACACACACGCACACACAGATTCACAGCCCCTGGCACCATGCCAGCACTAACCCTCGTCAGCTGGTTGACTCCATTCACAGAGAGGGGTTGGAGCTGACATGAAAAGAAGGGGGGGGGGAGCTATTACATCAAGCCATCAGCACTACAGACAAAAGAAAAATTTTTATATACCCAAAATAAGCCTTCCCTTGCAGCTTTAGATCAGGGAGAGTCGTATTTAGTAATTCCACAAGAACACCGCACTCTGAACAAGGAACCTGAACAGAGGTGAGGTTTTTTGGGAGGTAGGGGAGGGAATCAGTCCAACAGCAAACACAAGCAACAGTGCAGTTCTCTTTAAATATAATGTAAAAAACATTACATTTAACCTTCCAACTCATGTTAAAGGAGAGAGAAAATAGCCATGATATAATCCATAAAGAGCCTTTTGTCTGTTAAAAAGGACAGTCTAAAGAATACTTACAGGTACAATATCCTGCTGCCTCCTTTAGTTGTCAAGAAAATTAGAGACAGAGAAAAGAAGGGAGGAAGAGAGACAGAAAGAAGAGAAGACAGAGTGAGAAGGGGGAGGGAGGGAAAGAAAGACAGATTTTTTTTATGAGAAGCCCTCTCCGTAGAACATGGGCGGCCCCGCGTGCCATCCCCCTCTAGGGACCTGCAGAAACCCTGTCTCAAAACGGGCACTTCCCTGCCAATCATGCGCTGTACTGTTATATTAAACAAAAGAAAAGGGGGATGCTTACTTTTACCCATGATGCCTAGCGGGGGCAGGGGAAAAAAACCAGTTGCAGCCGGTTTGTAACCTCAGGACATGGAATTATCTCTTAATTTTTTTAAGTCGTTTGTGGTATAAAAGTCAGTTAGCTGCCTCCCCCCTCCCCCCCCAGCAGATTCTGGCATCTTGCCAAACTTTGTCTTCATTCATGAGAGCTCATTTCCTCCAACGCTATTTTAACTGTTTAGTTCCCAAAACAAATTTTAAGGACATTCCATCAATGTGGGGAAGCAATTAATAAAGACGTATCCATAAGAAAGAGAATGCCAATAATCTCATTCTTCTGCATCTCACCAACACACAGGCTTACCTCCCTGGTGTTAGGAGTCAGGGAATAGCCAATGCAGGAAAGATGGGGATTTTTGTAGCATTCCTGAAATCCTTGCGTCAGACATCAAGGCATCAACCCCTTAATTTTTTCCCTCCAATACCAGTAACTTGATTATAACTGGCGTATTCTCTTCCTACAATCAATTTGTTACAGGTGTTTCACAGAGGTGATCAGTTACAGCTCTTGTACATGTTCCAGTCAAAACCAGGTAGATCACCATACCCCACTTTACTCTACCTTCCATGCATGCCACACCATTAACGGAAATGAAACCACTTCTTCACAGCATCCTCACTGTCCTAACAGCAGCTTTATCTCTGACATGCTCACCATGCATTTCACCACACTAGGATTATGACTGATATTTTGTTGGGGTTTGATAACACACTAAGAATGTATCCAAAGGTTCTGACCATGGCATCATATTTTTGTAGGAAAGGTGGTGGTGTGCAAAAAAAAAAAGTTACTTTGTATTCCATCTGGTGTTCATATAATATAATATCTCTTATTCCAATACCTGTGCACATCAGCAGGGCTTGGAAAAAATGTATCCAATCCTTACTAGTCCAAGTCTAAGCACTCAATTTATTGTTCAGGCCAAAAAGCCCCAAAACCCTCCCTCCACCCCACCGCAAGTCAGTTACTTCTACCTACAGAGAGATAAAACAGTGCATGTGCTTACAGTACTCAGGAGTATCTCCCAAGAGCAAGGGAAAATCAAATGAAGTGGTTTTAAGTATAACCTACATGCTTTTTCCCCTGAACCCCCTCCATTTGTCTAGTCTAGTGCCCATCCCCAGATGGTCTGACATGTTCAGGCTGTCCATCCCCAGAGTAGGTCTGGTCTCATATCTTCCCTGACTGGCTGAGCTCAAAGGCTCTGGCCTCCTGCTCTCAGTTTTCCTTATCCATCCTTCACTGGTCAGCCATCCACTACACCCCTGGACACCCCAGACCCATAGTAGTTGGGGCCCCATCTGCACAGTGTCTCCTGCTCATCAGGCCTTCCCATGACTTGAGGTTCCAATGGCAAGATGTTGGGTCTTCCCCTAAAATTTGGGCCTGAAAGCTCGTCTTCCACAAGCTGTTTCCTCTGACTATATCCCCATGAGGCCTAGGTCTTGCCTAATGGACTGGACTCAACACCACTAATCTCTCTCTGGTCTGTTCCCCACAGCAATATTGATCCTTTGGAGCTCTGCTGTACCATTCTGGTATACCCAGTCTTGCTCCTCTTGGACTTCTGCTACATACTACATCTACCTCCAGGCTCTGAGCCATTCCTTAGCCCTCTCACTCAGACTTTCGCACACTGCCAGGGGACGGGTGATGAGGGAGACAGCAGGGCTGAAGAGCACCACTCAAATGCTATAACTAGGAACTGCCACACCTGCACTCCTCAAGCCATTAAAGCAGACAGGGTACCATTCAGCCCCAATCACCCAACTTAATTATGTTTGGGGAGAGTAGGTTTTTCAAGTCCTACACTGATGCATTATAAGTGGGCCAAAATAAAGCAATTTCAAACTACAGATTCCTACAGCTCTATATAGCACAGCATGTGTACATGGCACTTTATAGGTACACAGAAAGGCAAGGTCCCTTCCCCCAGGAGAATTTAGGTCTAGATTATATAGGTGCAATCTAACAACTAAGGATCAGGTGCAAGAGTGGAAGCAGATGGCACCAGAGGCTTGAGGAGAAAAGTCAGATGCAAGTTGTGAAGAGTGATTTGACAGAGGAAAAGAAGGTTTGGTTGGTGCAACAGAGATAAGGCAGATCCATTATTAGGGAATGGTGTGAAATTGGTGGTAACTGAGGAATCTCATGATCATGAGAATTTTGTTCAGTAGTACAGAAAAACCTGCAAAAAATTGCTCAGTAACCATAATGCTGGCTTCCTTCAGCCCAATAAATGCCCATCAGCTCTGGGTCTCTGTACTGAGATCATTTTGAAATATTGCCATGAACTAGAATTAAGACCTATTAAGATGACAATATTCTACACCTATTTGCTGCAAAAATATACTGAACTACTACTAAGAATGCTCAGCTACCATGAGGCAACCCAATTCAAACTAGCTTTTGACAGATGTTCCTAGGAAACATCTGCTGGCAGCTTGAGCCCTTCAAAGCTTTTTGTCCTAGAACTGGGTGTGAATTTAGCAACACTAAACAAACACTAGATAATAAGAGGGTATTAATTTATGTTGCATTTACAACAGAGGCCTATGGAAATCTGTCACTATCAGAATACCCAAAAAGTTCAAATATGATGGGGATGATTACAAACTGATCGTAAATAGCAGACCTTTCTTAAATGTTACCCTGAAGACTTCTGAATTCAAACACTGATGCCACATTGTTGGAAGGTGCAAGTTATTAATTCATTTAGTCTAAATGATAGAATTTGCCTCAGTTAATGTATCTTCAGACATAGGTACTCAATTCCATTGATGTTACAGAGGCTGAGCACCGAATACCTACATAATAGCAGAATTTGGCCCATTATATTTAACTCTTCAGTTACTTGTTATATTGATAAAATACACACTAGCTATATGGAGAATTAACACTAGTATAGCACTTTACATTTTCAAAGCTATACCTGGACTACCTCACACCTGCAAGATTTATAAAATGAGGAACAGACATGTTAAGTGGCTTTCTCCAAGGTCAGTGAGTCAGCAGAAGAGCAAAGAAGAATACCTAAGAGTTCCAACCCCTGCCCTACCCTCTAGAGAGACTGCTGCTCACACTCCAGTTCATGTGCCTTTGAAAGCCAAATCCCTGCACCCGCAGAGAGGCTTCTGATCAATTCTCAAAGAAATTCAGCTAATAAGCAAGAGACTTGCTGCACTTTGGAAATTCATACACAGCTTTCATCCAAATATATTGAATGCTTCAGCACTGAGTGCCTACACACAGACACACACCATTTTATCCCTGATGCAGACACACAATACTGAGCTTGTGCCCCAATTTCATGTCTTGTCTTTTTTTGTTTCAAGTAAACTTATACAGGAGATAAAATGTTCTGTACAAACTTTCATATGAAGTATCACCATATGACCTTAGACCTCACAAGCAAGACTACACTAAGGATACACACATTATCCTACTCTGTTTGTCGTGATCTCTAGTGAAGTTTTCAACCATTATATTGTGTGTGTGTGTTGGTGCATTTGTTGCCCCAGTCTGACCCACTCTAATACCAAACTAAGATACACTTGTGAGCTTTAGAAGTGTGGCGTTGAGTTCTTGTTAAGGAATCAGATTCTGTTCTAAGCTTTGTACAGTGCAATTCTTCTAGAAAGTGACAAGGACAACAACTCATATTTGACCCAGAGATTTAGATGGTTAAAAACCACCAAATATTTATGAAATCTGGGCTGATTAAATTTTTAAAATAATCCTGGAAATATTTCTAATACAGATAGTTTTTACACAAAATCTCCCCTGCATTTACATTCCAGACATTAGAGAATTAAGAAAGTGAAAGTGAAATTCATCAAGAACATGAAACTAACTTAATTTTTCATCACACAAGCACCATATAAAAAGTTGTATTTTTAAAATTTTCCATTTCAATCATTAATGCATTAACAACACAGGCTAAACACTTAAAAACAGCTAATGTTTAAATTCATATGCAGGATTGTTGTCTCTAATATCCTGGGACCAACACAGCTACAAGATGGGTGAAGTAATCTGTTACCTAATACTTATCTATTTCAAATATCCTATATTGGACCAAAGAAGTTCTTCGGTCCAATAACCGATATTACCTCATTCACCTTGTATTTCTAAGGTTTAAATAGACAATATCCTTTTAATTATATATCATTTTCAACTCATTCTGTTATGAACAGGATTAAAGCTCCTACACAATATTAGACAGCTAAAAACTACAGGTTAACCCACTTCTCTGTACCATCTATTAAAAATGGACTGTTCGAGACTGTTTAATTCTAGTAAAATCTAGTCCATTAATGAATGTTTTAGTATGTTCCAAAGCTGATAAAACAGATTACTTCAAAATTTAGCACTACACTCTGTTCAGAAAACACAAATTAAGAATCCAATGTGTCAGTCAAAAAGGAGTAAATTGTTTGTTTATGGTGTTAACGCACAGCAGAAATATCTTGCAAAATAGGATGTTTCATTTTTGGTGGCAAGTTACAAAATTACAATAATCAAAGGTTAACAAGAGCACTATAGTAAATTTGGAGATACTTAGTGCATGTAATTAGTACTACATTTAATTTATTTGTGGAGCAAGCATAAATATGACCGACTTACAAATTACATCTTTTACAAGATTTTGCATGCAAACCACTGAAACCTGCATGAAGTATCCATTCTTCTAAAAATAAACTATTCCACAGTGCACAAATAACCATGTAATCTATAATACAGAGTTACTATCATGTACTTAATCCATGAGGCGCAGAGAATCTGGTAATTACACTAGAGTTCCCATGCCATTCCAAGCATTGGTACCATCTGAGTTAGCCTTATTAAATAACATGGAACAATTTGGTTTACAAAGGGAGAAGTAACTAATTAGTCTGTAATTACATAGTAGTTACCATAGAATGATGACCTAATGAGGTGGTTGTTTAGCCCCAACAAAATGTCACTGCTAATTCTTTTCAGGATGTGAGCACTGAACATGCTACAAACAGCAAGTGATGAAAGGATGCTCAGCTTTAGAAGCAAGGAAAGGAAGTGGCCAAGCACTCGTGTAGACTACACAAGTGAAGGAGGGATAAATAAATAATATGGAGCTGAGGAGTAAGAGAAATCAAGGCTAAAAAAGGAATTCCAACACAGCTGTCAAGCAGTTTGCATTGTGTAGAGTGCTTCAGGATCTTCCGTAAAACTCTGAACAAGCTTTGTTGTATTGCCTGTGGAAGCAAGGCTTCTTCAAAATGTATGAAGGAAATCTCGCTCCTATGAAGAGGGGAGGCTTTCTGAAGGAACACATCTGCTCACTGTAGATGGCTTGGCCAAAAACTGCCTCTGATCATGAAAGTTCATCTACTCAAAGCAGGCAGGTTTCTTTAGACATGTCCATGGGTAAGTGGCAGCAATTTCTCTTCACTCAGGTGAAGGTTTTTTTTAACTTGTCTTTCACTAGGTTCACAATCTAGGAGTCCCTGTTTGGATGCTAGAAATTCAGGAGACACCTAGTTAGCAAATAAGTCCAAGCGTGCTTCCTCTCAACCACCATCTCCAACCATATTTACTTGCCAAAGTGTTTGTAACTTTTCCTTTTGGATGCATGCTAAGTTACCATCCTCCATTCCGTGGTTGCTCCTACACCAATTCCTACAGAACACTCCAAGGTTACCCTTGAAGGCCACTAAGAAAATTCAGGTAATGTCAGATGCTACCTGCTTAACTCGTAGTGTTTCTTGCATGGAGTACATCACACACATCCCACAGACTGCACAAACGTCCGATTCATTTCCAGGTAATGCCTGCCTTGATTTAACACACGCTATATAGTTTGGGGTCATGATTAGGTCTGAGATTGCCCCTCCTCTCCTTAGGCTTAATCTCAACAGTGTAGATGCTCTTGCTGATCATCACTAGACGGGTCCACCTGGGAACTGGGTATTCTCAGTTGAGGGCCTTCAGATCTGAAATTCACTCCCAACAGAGCATGTTTGACCTTCAAGCTTCACCTTCTCACAATGCCCAACACTTTTGAAGCCAGGTGCTTAAAGTTAGTTGACTAAGTACAAGTGGCCTGGTTTGTAGGAATGATAAGAACCCACAAAGTCAGTGGGAGATAAAGGTATTCAGCACCTCTGAAAGCTAACCGGCTGTTACTCAGTGCCTGAACAGAGATTTAAAAACAAATTTAGGCACCTAGCTTTGCAAGTCTCAGCCACAGGCTTCTGTGTGACTGAGTCAGTTGGGAGGGATTCTTTGAGTTGGCATTGTGTCAAGTTCAGTTTTAATTCATGTGATTTTACAGTTTGTGTACCTGAGCCTTGAGGTCATCAGGCTTATTTTGTAAAATGCAAAGCATCTTGCGTTAAATAAGGTCAGACCACTCATACATCTGTTTCCCCATCATCCTCTCACCGTGGCTTGCTCCAAATCACTGATTTACTTCTCTACAGGGCATCATCTTCCCAATCCTGGAGTTCTAAGCCAGTAGTTTCTCCTCCATGTGGTAGACAGTAGTGAATAAAGGGTGTTTACCCTTTGATACTATTGTCCCCTAACCCATACCCCCACCCCCCATCACAATCCAGTCTTCTCTTCACCTCATTTCCTGGTCTGCAGTAGTTGGTAGCAATTGACCCAAAACAGACAGTTTAATAGTAATCGCTACCTTTATACACCAATATTTCTGAAGATGCTTTTATTCTTGTCTGCATTCCTCATCAGTGTCCAGCTCTTTAAATCACTACTTTGAGGTCTCTCGGTGATTCTGCTTCAATCCATTCCTCTACCTCCCATCCAGGACTTCTGAAGATTCTCTATAGCGAGAAGGCAAAAGGTACTGGTAGTCACAGGACCATTCACTTAAACGCATTTTAGGATCCTTTCCTCTGGATGCTTCTATTTCCACTTAGTGAAAGGCCTTTTCATAGTCTACAAGAGTGGTAACAATAACTGGTTCTATGCAGCACTCTTTCCAGAACCTGATTATCTTCAAGTGATCCATGGCTGAGAAATCTCTCCTGAATCATGCTTGCTCTGCTAGGAGATTAAATGCTAGAAGTCCTTGCATTTTCTTCACTTGTGCTTTTTAAAGGATCCTTATATAACTCAAACAGCCAGTGGCAGGAGTCTATAGCGTGAGAGCCTTCATGTTACCTTTCTAATTAGTTATCTGAGGAGTGAAACAGGCAGCTGACCAGAAAGGTATGAAAGGATGGTATTTATGAAATTGCTTTGAGTTATTAATTTAGATTTATTGGGAATCTATCCAAATTTCAAACAAATTAAGATTTGCTGCTGTCACTTTTTCAAAGGCAGAATAAATCATGCACATGTAAGCAATGACAAGACAAGATGTATGGCCTAACATGGCCACTGCACACCAAACCAGAAAGCTGGGCTGAGAGTGCAGTCCCACAACAATCAATAAAGGTGGCTAGGGACTTCATAACATTTGGGACAAGTGCCAGACAAGTCTATTAAATGTAGCCAGGCAGGACAAGGGTTAAAACAGGCACAAGAAAAATGGCAGTCAGGGGTGAAGACACACTGTTGTGTTGAACCTAGCCCTTGGTTGAAGTCTTCTATCATCTACAATAGGCGAGACATGGCAGAAGGTTATTTTAACCAGAAGCATGTTATGAGAAATTAGTGTTGACAGAAATCACAGAACTGACTCTCCCCACAAACACAATATTTGATGTCATTTGAGACATTCATATGAGAGGGGGAAATAAGGGATGTAATTGAAATCAAGTCCTTGATTTTTAAACAGTCAATATTTTAATTTTTCTCCCTCCTGCACTCTCGGTGTGTGGGGGGTGGGGGTGGGGGGTGTAAAATTCTAAGAACTTCTTGTTTGGTGGCGTTCCACAAGCAAAACCAGCTACCTGGCAACAGAATATCTGAGCACTAGTTTGTTAGTGTTGTACACATAAGAAAAGCAACAAACAAAGCAATTTAAAAGCAACATCCTAAAAACAAAACCTCATATCACCAATACATAGCAACGTGGGCACTATTAAGTTTTCATGGTACTTCATTCTAGGTGCTCAGTCCAAGGTTTGGCTCAGAGGACTGGAAGGGAACTTCTAGTCATCAAGTCCTGTCCTTTGCTATCACCAGCAAC
The DNA here is from genome assembly GCF_965152235.1 of Eretmochelys imbricata. Classification (NCBI taxonomy): domain Eukaryota; kingdom Metazoa; phylum Chordata; order Testudines; family Cheloniidae; genus Eretmochelys; species Eretmochelys imbricata. The sequence continues at coordinate 1,567,818 of NC_135595.1, read as the reverse complement.
CCTGTCATAATCCCATTCATAAAAAAGTACTTCCAGGTCCTCTTGAAGCTACCACGTGTAAATTGGGGAGGCCGAGCTGATGAATCCAGGTAGGAGATGTAGCCTCATCCACCTAACAAGACAGGAACCTCTGAATCATTTACATTTTATTTTTTTAGATACAGTGCTTTAGTGTCAGCACATACACCTGGCATGACCAGGCTCATGGAGGTCTCAATTATAGCAGGCTCCCCACACCGAAAGAAGGACATCTTAAACTCAATCTAGCATTTCGTTAGACAATGTAAAAAAACTGCAGGGCTGACACAAGATGATCAAGTTTGCCACAATGGGTGGAATGGGCCATTTATACTGATCTTTGTTCTCTTATCCATGACCAGGCTCATGGAGGTCTCAATTATAGCAGGCTCCCCACACCGAAAGAAGGACATCTTAAACTCAATCTAGCATTTCGTTAGACAATGTAAAAAAACTGCAGGGCTGACACAAGATGATCAAGTTTGCCACAATGGGTGGAATGGGCCATTTATACTGATCTTTGTTCTCTTATGATCCTTTGCTTTCCTGTGCAATATTTGAGTGAATAATTTGACCAAGCATTATAAGGACTGAATCATAGACTTTAAGGTCAGAAGGGACCATTATGATAGTCTAGTCTGACCTCCTGAACAATGCAGGCCACAGAATCTCACCCACCTACTCCTGTAACAAACCTCTAAGCTATGTCTGAGCTATTGAAGTCCTCAAATCGTGGTTTAAAGACTTCGAGATGCAGAGAATCCTCCAGTAAGTGACTCGTGCCCCATGCTGCAGAGGAAAGCGAAAAAACCCCAGGGCCTCTGCCAATCTGCTCTGGAGGAAAATTCCTTCCTGACCCCAAATATGGCGATCAGCTAAACCCTGAGCATGTGGGCAAGACTCACCAGCCAGCCACCCAGGAAAGAATTCTCTGTAGTAACTCAGATCCCACCCCATCTAACATCCCATCGGGCATATCTACTGCTAGTAGTTGAAGATCAATTAATTGCCAAAATTAGGCTACCATATGCATGTGTCTTTCAGAGCAGGTTTTTCCATTCTCACAGTTGGCAGCAACTACCAACTACTCTCTGAAGTAGAAAGGTGAGAGCTCCGTTTCCCTATAAATCTGTACCTTGATGCTAGATATGAGTGAGGCAAGAGGCTTCTAAGATCTTGAGACAGACTATGCACTGCATATAGTCTGAGGGTTGTAGCTCTATTAGTAAAGGCATATTTGAGTAACACCTAGCAAGGAACAGTGCATTTTAGGTTTCAAGAAGTCAGAGTAATTCTCGGAGTCATGGAATCACTAACAAGACTAAAAGAAAAGGAGGACTTGTGGCACCTTAGAGACTAACAAATTTATTTGAGCATAAGCTTTCATGAGCTACAGCTCACTTCATCGGACGCATTCAGTGGAAAATACAGTGGGGAGATTTATATACACAGAGAACATGAAACAATGCGTGTTACCATACACACTAACGAGAGTGATCAGGTAAGGTGAGCTATTACCAGCAGGAGAGCAGGGAGGGAAAAAACCTTTTGTAGTGATAATCAAGGTGGGCCATTTCTAGCAGTTGACAAGAACGTTGGGGGAAGGGGGACGACACACTCTCATTGGAGTCTGTTTTTGAAGTTTTTCTGTTGAAGAACTGTCACTTTTAGGTCTGTAAGCGAGTGACCAAAGAGACTGAAGGGTTCTCCGACTGGTTTTTGAATGTTATAATTCTTGACGTCTGATTTGTGTCCATTTATTCTTTTATGTAGAGACTGTCCCGTTTGGCCAATGTACATGGCAGAGGAGCATTGCTGGCACATGATGGCATATATCACATTGGTAGATGTGCAGGTGAACGAGCCTCTGATAGTGTGGCTGATGTGATTAGGCCCTATGATGGTGAATAGATATGTGGGCACAATTGGCAACGGGCTTTGTTGCAAGGATAGGTTCCTGGGTTAGTGGTTCTGTTGTGTGGTGTGTGGTTGCTGCTGAGTATTTGCTTCAGGTTGGGGGGCTGTCTGTAGGCAAGGACTGGCCTGTCTCCCAAGATCTGTGAGAGTGATGGGTTGTCCTTCAGGATAGGTTGTAGATCTTTGATGATGCGTTGGAGAGGTTTTAGTTGGGGGCTGAAGGTGACGGCTAGTGGCGTTCTGTTATTTTCTTTGTTAGGCCTGTCCTGTAGTAGGTGACTTCTGGGAACTCTTCTGGCTCTGTCAATCTGTTTCTTCACTTCAGCAGGTGGGTACTGTAGTTGTAAGAATGCTTGATAGAGATCTTGTACGTATTTGTCTCTGTCTGAGGGGTTGGAGCAAATGCGGTTGTATCGTAGAGCTTGGCTGTAGACAATGCATTGTGTGGTGTGGTCTGGACGAAAGCTGGAGGCATGTAGGTAGGCATAGTGGTCAGTAGGTTTCCGGTATAGGGTGGTGTTTATGTGACCATTGCTTATTAGCACCGTAGTGTCCAGGAAGTGGATCTCTTGTGTAGACTGGTCCAGGCTGAGGTTGATGGTGGGATGGAAAATTGTTGAAATCATGGTGGAATTCTTCAAGGGCTTCTTTTCCATGGGTCCAGATGATGAAGATGTCACCAATGTAGCACAAGTAGAGTAGGGGATTAGGGGTCGAGAGCTGAGGAAGCGTTGTTCTAAATCAGCCATAAACATGTTAGCATACTGTGGGGCCATGCGGGTACCCATGGCAGTGCTGCTGATTTGAAGGTATACATTGTCCCCAAATGTGAAATAGTTATGGGTGAGGACAAAGTCACAAAGTTCAGCCACCAGGTTTGCCATGACATTATCGGGGATACTGTTCCTGATGGCTTGTAGTTCATCTTTGTGTGGAATGTTTGTGTAGAGGGCTTCTACATCCACAGTGGCTAGGATGGTCTTTTCAGGAAGATCACCGATGGATTGTAGTTGCTTCAGGAAGTCAGTGGTGTCTTGAAGATAGCTGGGAGTGCTGGTAACGTAGGGCCTGAGGAGGGAGTCTACACAGCGAGACAATCCTGCTGTCAGGGTGCCAATGCCTGAGATGATGGGACGTCCAGGATTTCCAGGTTTATGGATCTTGGGTAGCAGACAGAATACCCCAAGATCGGGGTTCCAGGGGTGTGTCTGTGCAGATTTGTTCTTGTGCTTTTTCAGGGAGTTTCTTGAGCAAATGCTGTCGTTTCTTTTGGTAACCCTCAGTGGGATCAGAGGGTAATGGCTTGTAGAAAGTGGTGTTGGAGAGCTGCCTAGCAGCCTCTTGTTCATATTCCGACCTATTCATGACGACGACAGCAGCCCATGCACATCACCAGAAGCACTCTATGTAGAAGTCCAATCTGTTGTTTTGACCTTCAGGAGGAGTCCACCCAGAATCCTTCTTTTTGTAGTCTTGGTAGGAAGGTCTCTGTGGGTTAGTATGTTGTTCAGAGGTGTGTTGGAAATATTCCTTGAGTCGGAGACATTGAAAATAGGATTCTAGGTCACCACAGAACTGTATCATGTTTGTGGGGGTGGGGGGGGAGGAGAGGCCTCAAGATAGGAGAGATTCTTCCGCTGGGCTAAGAGTATAGTTGGATAAATTAACAATATTGCTGGGTGGGTTAAGGGAACCACTGTTGTGGCCCCTTGTGACATGTAATAGTTTAGATAGCTTAGTGTCCTTTTTCTTTTGTAGAGAAGCAAAGTATGTGTTGTAAATGGCTTGTCTAGTTTTTGTAAAGTCCAGCCACGAGGAATTTTTATGAGAATATCCAGTTTTGAGAGCTCATTCTTAATCCTTCCCTGTTTGCTGTAGAGGATGTTGATCAGGTGGTTCCGCAGTTTCTTTCAGAGTGTGTGGCACAAGCTGTCAGCATAGTCTGTGTGGTACGTAGATTGTAATGGATTTTTTACCTTCAGTCCTTTTGGTATGATGTCCATCTGTTTGCATTTGGAAAGGAAGATGTCTGCCTGTATCTGTACGAGTTTTTTCATGAAATTGACAGATTTCCACTCCAACAAGGCTGATGCAGTTTCGTAGACTCCTGCAGGCTACTTAGTAAGACCATGACACTTGAAGCCATTGGAAAGCCTTTTTTTATTAAAGCAACACGGATGAGAACAGGGTACATTTCATGAGGGCTCACCTGCTCCCGTGGCTTATTCCTCACCTGAGGTTTCCCTAGGTTATGAATCTTTCACTTCAGCTGTGCAATGCTCTTATCTTCCAGACCAGAGATCCTGAAGCACATTCTCTTCTCTTATTTTAAGTGGGGTTTTGTGGCAGTGTTTATTTACATTAACAGTCCTCAGTTGCAGTCAGAAAATGGTACAGTTTACGATCATTTGGAGAGGCTTTCAACAGAGGTGGGTCACAGTTTTGCTAGGAAAGGTGAGAGAAACTTTCTAAACAGGAAGCCCAAGCTCACATTCAACACAACTTCAAAAACATGCTCTGACCTAATCACAGCACAAGGAAACTGATTATGCAATAACTGGGTGTTACCCCCAAAACAGAATGGAACAGAAGAATGGGGATAAACAGGAACAGGCAGTAAAAAGCAGCTCTGTGTAGGTCAAAGACTTGGGAATGGGAAAAACGAAGGAGTAAATCACAACTGGAATATAACCACCTCACGCAGACTTCAGGTCAATTTGTGTCTGGCATTAGCCACCCTGAAGTTATGAAGTTTCCCAGTAAATAAAATGCAATTAAGGATTTACTGACTTATATATGCCCTTGGACTTGTTCATCTCCTCAGCAATTACACTGTAATGCTAATGGAAACTCCCCACCCCACCAGTTCTTAATATCCAAGACAATTTGGATCTCAAATTAAAAAAATAATGGACTCTGGTTACTAGTCTGTGTTAATGTACCTTACCTGCACAGGAATATTTTTTATGACTATTACCCAATTGAAAAGTTAGGTTACAGCTATGCTATTTGATAGATTCCAAGGCCAGAAGGGATAAGAACAGCCATAATGGGTCAGACCAAAGGTCTATCCAGCCCAGTGTCCTGTCTACCAACAGTGGCCAATGCCAGGTGCCCTAGAGAGAGTGAACCTAACAGGTAATGGTCTAGTGATCTCTCTCCTGCCATCAATCTCCACCCTCTGACAAACAGAGGCTCGGGACACCATTCCTTACCCATCCTGGCTAATAGCCATTAATGGACTTAACCTCCATGAATTTATCCAGTTCTCTTTTAAACCCTGTTATAGTCCTAGACTTCACAACCTCCTCAGGCAAAGAGTTCCACAGGTTGACTGGGTGCTGAGTGAAGAACTTTCCTTATTTGTTTTAAACCTGCTACCCATTCATTTCATTTGGTGGCCCCTAGTTCTTATATTACGGGAACAATAACTTTTCCTTGTTCACTTTCTCCACACCACTCATGAGTTTATAGACCTCTATCCTATTCCCCCTTAGTCTCCTCTTTTCCAAACTGAAAAGTCCTAGCCTCTTTAATCTCTCCTCATATGGGACCCGTTCCAAATCCCTAATCATTTTAGTTGCCCTTTTCTAATGCCAGTGTATCTTTTATGAGATGAAGGGACCACAACTGTACACAGTATTCAAGATGTGGGTGTACCATGGATTTATAGAAGGGCAATAAGATTCTCTGTCTTATTCTCTATCGCTTTTTTAATGATTCCTAACATCCTGTTTGCTTTTTTCACTGCCACTGCACACTGCGTGGACGTCTTCAGAGAACTATCCACGATGTCTCCAAGATCTTTCTCCTGATTAGTTGTAGCTAAATTAGCCCCCATCATATTGTATATATAATTGGGGTTATTTATTTCCAATGTGCATTACTTTACATTTATCCACATTAAATTTCATTTGCCATTTTGTTGCCCAATCACTTAGTTTTGTGAGATCTTTTTGAAGTTCTTCACAGTCTGCTTTGGTCTTAACTATCTTGAGTAGTTTAGTATCATCATAAAAAGAGAAACACAAGAAGTTAGAGCGAAACTAGGCAAAGCAAGGAGTCACAGCATTGCATGCCAGGACATTGTATGAGGGAAGCCCATCCACCAACCCCCATCAGAAGGTGCTCCAACACCCTCACAGGAAGGTCAGGAACCACCATCTGATGCTCAGCACTTTGCAGGACCAGTCCCTCAGTGATCTCTAGTGAGGGCCTGGACCTCCCATTGTTGCTTTAACCCATTTTTCCACTTGAACAGAGTCCAAACCTCACTGAAACATTCAGCCTTAACAAAACCACCGAAGTACTTTAAGATTTAGTAGATGGATAGAAAATCAGAAACTGACATTTTGTTAAAGCAGTCCTAAAAGAGTATTCCAGAATCTCCTATTTCAAGGTACTGTAATGGATACACATCTTCTCATGTGCTCTTGCTATAGGTCTTAGAGGGCTAGTAAATATACAATGTTACATTAAACTAAGCAGAATTCTAGAAAAGATGCCCCTGAATTCAAAGCAGAGATACTCCATCAACTGTATCTGTGCATATTTCAGTGCCACATTCCTACATACTGCTGCTAGTTTGTTGAAAATTGTTGTGAAGATTGACAAATAAGCTATTGAAATACCTATTCAGAATCACATTGCACTAGTAGGTATTTAAAACTGTCAAGTCTCCAAGATTAAATTAGAACCAGGGACTTTAACAAGCAAGTAAGTTAAGGAATGATTCATTGGGTGGCGGGGGAGCGGGAAGAGGAGAATGCATTAGATTTGGACTTATTCAACAACAAGGGACTATTACTAAGCAACCATTTTGAAACTTCCTGAAAGTCTGCATCTGTCTGATTTCCTTTCACTCAAGATTTCCTTTTACAAACAAAATCTGAAGATTACTATCTCTGGCTTGTTACAAATGTATTCAAGAAACTCACATGCATAGCCACAGCTCACATTAAATCAGAACAGTAAATTTGTTTAGCAAACAGACAATCTCTTTTCAAACGCAGGAGTAATCATCTTCACCTGCACATATAACAAGCTACCCCCAATACATTAGAGTCCCCGGGTGCCTCAGTGAATATTACCAGACACGGTTTAAAAAGAAAAGATACTCTCAACTTTTAAGTTAAGTCAGCTATTCTGATCTAAACACAAGCCTATAGCGGCTACAACCCCACCACCCGAAAGCCATACAGAGGACTTTTATTTAGCCATATAACAAAAACAAAGGGAATTTGGTTCAAACATATTGCATTGTTACTCCTTACAGAATGTACTTAAGATTTCCCAATGGCTTAAACACCAAATTACTTATAGTATTAAGGTTAAGAGGTGTAACTTTTTCACAAATCCTTTTAATCCATTAGGTAACAGAACAGAAAACTGCCAGAATTTACAATGGAAAGTATAATATTCCAAAAAGAAAAGGAGTACTTGTGGTACCTTAGAGATTTTACATACATTCAAACAAACAGTTTCTTAAATTCTATGGATCTGCTTTGCCTCTGGATACATGTACACAACTTTCATTGACTTTAAATGGGAAAGCAAAGACAAGATATCCAAACAACATATTGAGGGGGCCATTTAGGGAGCTGGGGCAAAAACTGGGGATTGGTCCTGCTTCAAGCAGGGGGTTGGACTAGATGACCTCCCGAGGTCCCTTCCAACCCTAACCTTCTATGAATATATAAGATATATCAATTTTAAATGGCAAAGTGAAAGAAAATCTGAACCCTCCAAAACGTTACGATCACCATAACACACGTGTCTTACCATACTCCCACATGCCCCTCCCCACCCTCCCTCAAACTCACTGGCAAGTAGTTTCAGTCTCTGAAAGGGAGAGTTAATCTAAGTGTATTTTATTCTAGTCAAACAGTAAATCTGCTGAAGAAAAAAAATGACGACCCACTGCAATGAAACAAGTTTTATAATTTATTAAAGTGAATTATCTTTTTTCTCAAACAGTATTAGGCAGTCGGGGAAGGAAAAAGAAGAAAACTGTTAAACCAAGAGCTAGTCAGCAGTAAAAATCTTGTCTCCTGAAGAATTTGAAGTTATCCATCTCACTTAATGTCCCCCATACTCCTTGAATGTATTAAATATCACCATTCAATACCACCAGCCTACTGCATTGTACAATCTCACGATGACTCCTCACACAGCAAATGCCCACTCAAAGATGTTAATGAGAAAAATTTACGTTAAACAGTTTGTTTTTGTTTTTTTTTTTTTGGGGGGGGGGAGGGGTTAGATTTTAGGCAAGAACTGTTTTTAACCATAGCAAGAACATGCCCCCTTGCCTAGCAGCAGTGCCAAGATAACTTGAATAGAGAACTCAACTCCAGTAGTTTCCTTGTGGGAAAAGACTGATAAAAGGCATTCTGGGGTGGACAAAGGAGAGAAGGGAATCGCAAAAGCAGCACAAATCAAGCAGATTATTTTACCAACACAAATTCAAGGAGTGCTTAGGTTTTTACTCCTTTTCTTTGGGGTCAGGGTGGATAAAAATCAATGATTTAAAAGAAAAAAATTTTAAATCAAATTTTTTTATTTAAATCGGATTTTTTTGATAAAAGGCTTTGAGGAAAAAATCTGTCTAAAGATAAAGATACATTATAGCTGAAAGATCTCATCATGGAATAGGGATTATCAATTCTAATTCTATAGTATGAAACAATATATTAATGTAATGTTTAAGACAAGTTTTGTAAATGAGTTCCAGTAGTTCATGGATTAGGGACCCAATCTCATGGGGTTCCAGGGGCTTCTGTATAGATTTAGGTTAATCCTTCTCTCTACCCAATGGGACTCAGTGCTCAGTCTAGAAGATACCATCAGAGATGCTTCGTTTTGCAGTTCTCAAACTGTGGATTTGTGTCTCCAGAGGTAACATACTTGTTAACAGCAAAAATGTTTTTAAATAAATATAGAGAGGTGAGAAATAAGACCTCAACCCTATTGTCCCTCTGCAAATGTGTACACAGAGTCAATCCCTTACCTCTCTCTAAAAGTGTAAAGTTTCAAAAAGTTCAATGAATAGAAGACTGTTGGGGGCGGCATCGATCTGGACAAGGAGAAGAAGTCTGGAGATAAATGTGAAAAGAGAGGGACAGGCAGTAGAAACAAAAGTGAAACTGCTTGAGCAGCAGGTTCCAGAAGTATTGAGGTCTGTGTAGCCTCCATTAATTTGAGATCTACCGTACCATTCTCTCACTAGAAGGGAAAACCTATAATGGCAGCAGGCCGTAAAAGAGACCCAATTTGGGAATAAAGAAAAGGAGTACTCGTGGCACCTTAGAGACTAACAAATTTATTTGTTAGTCTCTAAGGTGCCACGAGTACTCCTTTTCTTTTTGCGAATACAGACTAACACGGTTGCTACTCTGAAACCTGTCATTTGTTTGGGAATAAGTACCATTCAAGAATCATATGTTTGCTGATGTTTTAAAGAAAGTCACACCAGTGAACTGGTGCAAGTCACTTAAACACTTGGATTCAGAGTCTGTTAAAGTGATAATCTCACTTTTAACAGCAGTAGCTTCTTCTGCTGGTGTAGAAAGAATATTTTCTTCCTTTGGACTAATCCATTCCAAATTGAGAAATTGTTTGGGACCTGAAAAAGCAGGAAATCTTGTTTTTCTTTTCCAGATTATGAACAAACAGGAAAATGAAGGTGAAGAGGACTGAGTTAGAGTGCAGAAGTCAATATTTTAAGTTTCTCATGTCGACCTAGCTGACAGTTGATTTAATTTTTGTTTTCCTAAAAAAAAATTTCGTTTTCTAAAAAACAATTTTAACAAAAAAACCCTAATTTTTAAAAAGTGAATTTTTAAATTAAAAAATTCATGCTTGTTTTGTTAAAATTTTATATGTTTGCTGTTGAAGAAAAAAACAGAATACATAACGTTGTTTGTTAAATAAAACAATTTAACTGTCTGGTGATGTTCTCCTCCTAATACAGCATGGCAAGAAAATCCTCCAAATATTAATGATTAACCTGTTGAATTGGAAATAGTTCATCTCCCAATGACTTCATAAATATCTCTTCAATTACCTTTGGTAAATGAATTAACCATTCATTTTCTGATATAGCTGTAAAACTAACCTGAAGAGTTTTCAAAATAAAAGTCACTTTAAAAATGTATAGTGTGTACCTTGTAAAAATGAAACCTACCTCTCTCTCTGGAGTTGTGAAGAATATGTATTAAGGTTATAACAACCAATGAGAATGCCCTTTTATGTAGAAATCCACGATTAAACTGAGTCTTCCTGAGCAGGAGTGGGTGGGTGAGATTATGTGGCCTGTGTTGTGCAGGAGGTCAGACTAAATGATCATAATGGTCCCTTCTGACCTTAGTATCTAGTATCTATGAAAAATCAAATCCATCCCGTTTGGAGTCTTAGTCTAATCATCCATTTCTTAGGATTCGTCTGTTGGGAAAAAGGGCAGATGCTCCTATCTGCTCCCACCCTAAAATAAAGAATTACAAGGAATTTCAAAGCTTCCGTGTCACCCCAGACTTGGGCCAACTGGGATTCAGACACATTTGGGTCTGTCTCCACAGGCTAGCATATCCATTTGAGAACAGACTTTACAGCTCAAACATTCTGCCACCTGCCAGTCCAAAGGAGTTGAGAGACTAAAGCTGAAATTAGAAGGTTTGCTTGTTGATTAATTCTGTTCTCTCTCTTTGGAAGGTCACATATACCCTTCCCCCCTTCATGCTCTTCAGCACTCCAAAAGGCTAATAGTTGGATGGAGGGAGCCATCACCCGAGACAGGCAGCATGGAGAGAGGGCTTTTCTATTCCCTTCCTATTGTCAACTTGCAGTCTCTCCTCTTTGGAAATAAAGATAGTGCAATAAATTTCAGTGACTTTTACATTTTTGTTGCTATGGGCTCACTTATGACACTGCAACAGTGAGATCGTCTCATGAAATGCGAGGCCTCAGATCCCTGCATCCACATGGAGACCCAGTGAGTTCAACTGGACTCCACATGAGCGCAGGCCTACATGGATCAGAATGTGGTAGCAGGGCCTAAAATGTGTAGGCTCTTTGGATTAAAGGAGAGGACATCATCCATTTTAAAGTTTAAAATAGTTTCAGATATTACACCTACCCCAAAGTCTTCAGGCCAACTGTGAGCTTCTCACAGTTAATATAAACAAGCGTCCCTCTCCTCTATTGTGGCTGGCTGTGCTTAAGACCCAGACAAGCAGCAGGAAACTGACCAACTGACTACAACAGGGGAAACACTGAAGCCAACCATATACAAACTGAAAAAAAGTATTCCAGGCCTCTCCAATCTCTTTTAGATACAGTAATTTTGGCTCCTCCTTTTAACAGGTGTAGAGAGACTTTTCAGACAGATGTAGAATTTTTAGACTGGCTCTGTCTCTTAAAAACCTCAGTCAGTTATTTCATAATATTATTGGCTTTTACTTCTGGCTTTGATACACCTCAATATCTGAATAAAAACAGCACAGATTAACTTTGACAAAATGCACTATTTCATGCTTTATCTACACATACTGAAAAATGTAGGGGCTTTTGTCTAATTATTAAATATTTAATATGACATAACAATCAGAACCCAGAGATGAGAAGGCGAATGAGGAATAATGGGTAGTTCTCATTTTCCTGAATGGCAGACAAGACTCTGGTTGGGCATGTTCTGCCAGAACGAATGAGGCCTTTCCATTCTCTCGATAAGGCCTAAGGAGACAGAGGTCATGATATGATGGCCACAGGCATATCTCACTCACCTACAACATATAGGGTGCTGTGGATGAGACCTGATCTAGCACCCAGACGGAGCCATCTCCAAGGTCTAGGTCTCTGCAGCATGGCTCTGCCGAAGCACCCTCTACTTAAAGGCATTCACTCCTGAAAGGGTGGGCTTTGCCATTCTGTGCTGATCTGTATTTTGCTCTATATTTTGGAATTACATCATTCCTGAGGTTTGTTATAGAATCTCAACATGGCCATTTGAGAGTTAACTGTGTTCACAAAATTCATTTAGTAATACAAATTCTAGCCTATATTAGTTACCGCAAGTCTGGTCCCTTGGTACCATAATGATGGGGCCCTTTAACTGCACAGAGTTCAGAAGTCTAAACCCAGAAGAAATAAGTTTGGGGACAGAGAATGGAACTGCCTCTCTCCTCAGGAGCAGAAAGGGGAGTGCATACCACACAAAACAGAGTATTGGTTGATCACCATTTAATACATTTTAAAAATTCCCCCAGTACCCTTCATATTACTTCTACACACAGTCTCCTTTCTATCACCATTGGACTACCCATTACATTCTTACAGGATGCATGCATTACAGAGGTAGTTGCTTGAAACCCTGAACATTTGTTTCTAAAGATGTTCAGAACAGGACATGTCCACAATGGCTCTCAGCTGTTTTAACATAGCTACTGGCCCAGTTATTGACACGTAGCTCTGACAGTAAGCATGCTGCTCAGAGAAATCACACACCACCACCACACGCCACCTATGTACAGTACGTTTACATATTGAACAGAATGACGTTTGCCTTTTTTTTAAAAAAGGCATGAAAACTTTACATAGGAAAGGAACTGCCAGGACCATACCAACTGCTGTGATGAAAACCAACCAAAGCAAGGAAACGTATAGTTAAGGATGAAATCTACCACATCTCCTCCAATACCTCTGCACGCAATGGGGCATCTTCCACTCCTTCCTTAGCGCTCCCTGTGGGCTGAGTACTGGTGGAGATACGGCTCATTTCGTCCCTAACCGAGAATTCCTTTGGTTTCATTTTCTGTTGCAGCCCCGATGTTCTTTTAATGTATTTTTCCCCCCTTGTGACTCTTTCAGTCATCCTGCAAGATACTTCAACTTTGAGGAATGAGACAGGTCCCATGGACACTGTAAATGAGGACTACTGTATTGTTAGTATTGGACCAGGATTGCTTTCTCAAGTCATTTAATAAGGTTTATCCCCAAAACTGGGCCAGCTCCCACAAATGAGGTAAGTAGAGAGGATCCAACATTTTACACAAACTACTAAACCATTTAGCCACCACCTAACTGAAACATACCAGCCAACACTGAATGTTAATGAAAAATGAAAAATAAAGCAAAATGGATGGGGCTACCCAGACATTCTAGACCCGACCTTATGATTGATAGTCAATGGTCATATTGACTCTCAAGTTGCTAAAGGCCCCTAAGGTTCTTTAGATTCCTCTGCAGTTCTAAACAATGCTTCATTCTAATTTTAGACAGAAGCTTTGTAAACAATTCTTTTAGCACCCTTACATTTAAATGGGCTTGAATTTCCAAATGCTGATTTTTACTCTTATTCAGGAAGATTTCAGCCATATTCTGGATACTGCTTTGTGAGTAGCTAGTTTAATGCTCCCTTGTTTTAAGCTGACTAGATTTTAAGGTTTGCACTTTTGTAGCCCTATTGGTCCCACGAGATGAGTGAGACAAGGGGAGTGAGGTAGCAGTTTTTAATTGGACCAACTTCTGCCGGCGGAGGAGACAAGCTTTCATACGTCACAGTTCAAACCCTAAGGTCTGGAAGCAGCTGCCTTATATGAAACAGTCCCCGGAAGGCTGGAAGCAGTAGAAATGAGAGCCCTTCTGAAGACAGCAGGTATAAAGGAGAAATAAGTGGAAATGAAAGTAGGCTGTGAAGTCAGGGTACAGGATTGGCTGCCATCAGAAGAGATTATGACGGTGGTGACGCTGTAGAAGACAAACAGATGACAGGATGCCCAAGAAAATAATGCAAACTCGACCAAGGTCAGTCAGACCTAGAAGACGACCACCAACTAGATGTCAGGAAACTGGACACGAGGGCATGACCTGGCTGGGCTTAGCGGAGAACAAACCATGGAGAGGACAGAATGGCACTGGTGTACTGATCCCCATGTCTATACAGATGCTTTCGGATGAGAAGCTGTAGATGGCACAGGACAAAGAGTGCCTTCAAAGGAGTTATTTACTACATGAGGAAGACACCAAGTCTGCAGCAAAGGTTCTTACTGAACCTTCCAGCATCACAACTGTAAGCGGCCCTCCCTCCTCCTCTCAATAACCTCATAGGCATCCACATCACACTGAAGATCCTGCCCTTACAACACACACAACTTTACTATTTACTAATGTAAACAGTCTCATTGAAGTTAATAGACCTGCTTATGTGAGTAAAGTGGTACACAGGACTGCGGCCTAGACATACACAACATGACAATGTCAATACAACCTGTATCCCCTGCCTCATTAACAGAGGAAAGTACTGTATTTGTTAAAGCCAAATCCACGGTACTTATAATACAGCAGTGTTTGAAGCCCACACTTCCAAGGAGTGTTAAAAACACACTTCCCAGCTCATGCATTCACCACACAAGTAACACCTTTGGGTATGTTCTATTAAGTTTGGAATGCTGGGGGGGAAATTAGCATTGCCCTGGGTTATTTTTAAATAACTAGAAAGCACCAGAACTACCATGAGGTACACAGCTCTGTTTTAGGTTAGCTAAACATTATATTCATTAATCTCCACAGCATAAGAAAAACATACATTCCAATTCCACATCCCTAAAGATTTTCTATCTTCTGTGCAAGAGATGGAATGGAGGCTGAAAGATTTGCTGTCTCACTGGGCCACCAGCATCTCTCCGGAAATGAAGTTTTTGTTGCTCCTGGCCCAGATTCACTGAGAGTTGAAACCTTAACTCTCCTGCTTCCACTGTGTCAAAAGAAAGAAGGTGGGGCAGGAGTTCAATTACACCAGACACTCAGGGAGAGAAAGAAGAGAGAAGCCCAGGCCAGCAGCAGTAAAAACAACTTTCCTGTAGAGACATCACTGCTCCGGAAATAGTGTTGTCACTGTAAAAATATGGCAGTCCACCCCAATAGCACTGGAACACACTGCACAAGTTTAGATGAATTGAGAACACTCCTACTGCATGCCGTCGGATTCTTACATTATACTGATTTAGGAACTGAAATATTTCAGACTCTACACACTGTACAAGGGCTTTAAGATGTCATTTTCAAAATAATGATGTTCCTTAAGGTTTACAAAAAAAATTTTTTTTCCCCCCACTACTCAGATAAGCATGGCAACTCCACCTCTTCAAGCAGGCACAAATTATGCCAAGACTGGCTGCTCTTTCACAATATTTAGGCCTTTTTCCCCTCCTGGAAAACATGTGATTGTTGCCAACACCAGCACAGCTCCATGCATTTTCACTCCTGTTCCTTGCAGAACTCCTTTCAACAGGTTCAGGCAACACAGTGGTTAAAATGGTTCCAGGTGACCATTGCCATCTCCTAACTGCTTTGGCACTAGCCATAGTGAGACAATCTCAGAACAGAGTCAGTATAGAAACAGCCATAGAGAGCTACCCCATTATTCCAGTGTTACAGAAATTGACTCTCTGACTGCCTCATCTAACACTTGTTAAACAATAAAAGGTTTAGTGGGTGGTGGCAAGGAACAAATTCATCAAGTTTTTTTTTAAATTGCCAAATTATCCCCAACTATTATGCTGATGTTTAAAACTGATTAGGAGTAACAACTTACAGTTACACGGATAATAGCGAATGCAAGAAATATGGGAAAGAATACAACAACATTTTATTTTCTGAGAGTCATTGTTTGGTATATCACACTGATCAGATGTAAACTAAGAACATTTGTAGAATGGCAATCATCATCCTACATGTTTAAAAAGGCTACACCATGCAGATACAGTATGCAATATATATTCAAGAGAAATTATTCAAAATGAAATGCCAGCACTCTTACATTGGGCATCTCTGCACTAGCCTGAGGTAAAGGACCAAACATACAAGAGTAGGATTCAGAGTAACAGCCGTGTTAGTCTGTCTTTGCAAAAAGAAAAGGAGTACTTGTGGCACCTTAGAGGCTATGCTCAATATGCTCAAATAAATTGGTTAGTCTCTAAGGTGCCACAAGTACTCCTTTTCTTTTTGCAAAAGTAGGATTGTTTCTTTTATTGTTTTGGATGTAACCAGGAATCTGTCCCTTTTACAGGGAGATTGCTGGAAGTGTTCCGAGAGTTATATTAAAAGGAGACAATAGAACACACGCTCTCCACGTGCACATACAGAAGTACCAGCAAAGTTTCGACACAAGAAAACGTACTGCAGTTATGTGCAAAAGTTTCTTATGCATCTTAGAGTGGGTTTATCCAATGCTATAAAACTGCAACTGCATGTGGCATTGTCTGATAGGTTGAATTTTTGTGAGCAAGAGGTGGATAGCTTTACACTAGGATTAGATTTATAGCCAGGGATTGGTTTTTTTCCCCCCTTCAACAGAAACATTTTGCTGTTGTGCCTCAATATGAACATGATGCATAGCTTCAAGTTCAATACTTATTAGATAAGAGCAGCTTTCAATGGCACCTTGCAACTCCTAAAGTAGAACAGTACTTTTTGAACCAATGGTCTTTTTTATTAATATATGAAAGAGTCCATCCTCTGCCAGGCTGTTCGAAGCATGAACTTTTAAAACAAAAAAGACATTTTGACAGTGGTTACAATTTAAACATTTCTCTTCTTCCAGTGGCAGTGAGCCTCATGGCTTAGGCTGGCCCAAAGTTCATTTTCCTTCAGTCAGGATGCAACACAACAGGGTTCTTTTCCCACCAGCTGGGGAGCAGAGGGGCTACTTGCTAGACAAAGGTTTGCATTTCTCCTAAACTGGGCTTCTAAAAAGAAACATGTTCAAAGTCTTATCCTAGCTGTAAACACTGCCTCACCCAGTTAGTAAATGAGGAAAAACAAAAGGAACCGTAAACAATGCGAGGGGTAAGGTTTATTCTAAAAAACGTTAGTTTTTTAAACTGCAAAGCAGATTAAAGAAATCAAGAGACTGCATCCAGAAAATACACTTCCTTAACCCTGTGCATTTTCTAAATAGCTCTTCTCAAGCACCATGTCTCCTCTCCAGAAGAGGACATTGGCATAGATATAAAAAGGCAGACAAGACACTTCTAACAGCACCTAAATTTAATTTGTTCTTTTAATCATGTATCCTCCTGCTGCTCCTAACAGTGTTTAAGTGGAGACATGAAGAGCCACAGCTCTTTTGTTTGAGGAGCCTAACAAAAAAACAATAGTTGTTCCAAGTGAAATATCAGAATTCACAGATACCATTTAGACAGCTAAACAGGAAGTCAGACCATGCTAGGTAAAGGCAAACCACAGTACCACAAAGATGGATGCTCCCTGTCAGCTGCATGTCACATTCAGTTTCACACAACCATGTGATCAGGAAAGCAGAGAGGCAGAGGTTCCACCTGGTTTTGCAGGCCTTAGCTAGTCAGAAACCAGATCATCAGTCCAAAGAGACCTTCTGAGCACCTAGGGCCTCCATTTTCTGATACCTCTCAGCCAGCCAGGAGACCAAGGATGCAATCAACCCCAAACACGTGCCTACATCAAAGCTCATACACACAAGGGTTTCCTTTACACAGCTGTCCAGGTCAGGATCTCAGCTGTGCTAGGTGCAACGTGCTACAACCACGTTTACATATGTTTTCACTATGGTTTTGACCTGAGGGTGGATAGAGCCCAAACACCTTTGTTTCTATGGTACATGCAGCACCCTTTACCACCTGGCTAAAAGAAGCTCAAGTAGTCTATCAATCAACACCAAAACCTACTGGAAGATTCTCGAACTGAAATACTCTTGGTCACTAATGACAGAGGACACGGTCCATTTAAAACAAAACACGCTATTCACTTGAGCAGAACATAGAAGGCAGAACTGTCTTGGATAAATAGGGTTTCCAGGGGAGGGGAGTCTTCCCAAAGCACCTAGACTAATAAAAAGCTCCGTCAGTCCTTTATTCCATGCACAGTTAGAGGACAGAATAGACTCATTTGCCTGCAATCAGTCATGTATGATCCTTAAAAATCACTGTATTCCCTAAATGCTTGTTTGTTGCAGCCACCCTCCAGAACTGCTGCAAAATAAGAGTCAACCTCCCACATCATCTTCAACCAGGGCACAGTCACCCACCCACCCCAACGCCCCACTCCACCCCCAGCCTGTCAGTATCCAAGCATGGCTCTAAAAATTCCCTTTTGGGGGTATGCAAAGCAAGTAGAATGCAAAACTGCAGAACACTAAGCCAGCATTTGTACGATGCCTCTTGCTCCCCCGTTTTCTTCTAAATTCCCCCTCCCCACAACACCACCACCTCCACTGCTCAAAGCCTCAAAACCAAGACTTGAAGTTTTAGATTGGGTGCACAGGAAGGACGACAGTGTGGTTTAAACTGCTTGCAAATAAAATGTCCTCTCCTAGGGAATCGGGTGAGGAGCTGTACCATCACCACACAAATTTCCAAAGCCCAGGATGAGAATTTCTTGGGAAGGGAGAGTCTTCCAGGGCTTTCTAAAATCTAGACTGAGAAGGCCTATGAAGCCAAGAGCTCAGTGCACCCTCTCTGTTGCGCAGCTTCCCCCACCCCAAACAGGAAACATGGACATGGACATTACTGCTCAGACCACCCACAGGGGAGGCAGCAGTACCTGGGCAGAGGAGGAGAAAAGGCAATTACTGGGCTCTCTGTTCAATGCACCGCATGAAAGCATGTGTGTGGAGGTGTTCTTGGCACATTGCCTTCTCCCTTCCCACTTCCAATGTGGGGAACCAGCACGAGGATGGTGAAAGGGCAAGGATGGTGAAACTGTCAGGCAAGAGAACCTAGATTTCCAAGGAGGGGGTGGATTTCAAGAGACACTCCACGTACAGACACAGGAGAGTAGCGGAAAGCCCAAAGGAAACGCAATGGGAGGAAGAGAAAAATGAGGACTGTTCCCTGAGACCCCCTGAACGGGGCAGCAGGAGGCAAAGGAGAACGAGCACCCCCCGCCCCCACCCACAGCAGTCTCCCCCTCCCCTCGCCATGTCCCCCTGCCCCGGTGAGCAAGGACAACCAGCTTTCCTAGGAGAGGGGAAGCGACCGGCTCTCACCCCCGCACCCCACTGGGGAGGCGCCATGGCAACAGCACAGAAAGGGGGGACCGGCCCGGCCCGGCCCGCCTCGCAATCAGCGCGCTGTGGGGGAGGGGATCCCGCGGCCCGTCCAGGGGTGCGAGGGGCGGAATGGAGGCGGGGGGGGGGGATGTTCCCGCTCCATTCCTCACCCAGCCCAGTCACTGTTCCCCAGGGGGCCGAGCCGAGCCGGGCCGGGCCGTTCCTCCCCCGAGGGGGGGGCTGGGCGCCCCCTCAGCATGAGGCGGCCCCCGCCCCCCCTTTCCGAATCCAGCATCTGCCCCTCCCCCCAGGCCCGGCCTAACCGCCCCCCGGCCAGTCCCGCCGGGCCGGGCCGGGCCGGGCCGCCCGCTCCCCCGAGCCGGCCCCGCTCCCGGCCCCGCTCACCTCGGCCGGCAGCGGCGGCCCCGCTCGCTCCCCTCAGGCCGGGCCGGGCGGGCGGAGCAGACGCTGCGCCGCAGACACCAGCGGCAGCCGGCACCACCACAAACAATGATGCTGATTGGGCCGCGGCTCCGCAGCACCGGCTCCGCCTCCCGACCTGAGCAACGACGCCTGTTGGTCGAGACGACAGACCGACGGAAGCCTAGACCAATCGAAGTGGAGACTACACCCCGACGCCCGCCCTGTAGCTCCCACTGGCTGATGGCACCGTTGATTGGCGTAGACCGCGACCACTGGGAGGCGGCAAAAGCGCCCCGTGGGGCGCCTTTAACGGGTCTCTTAGCCTGGACATCCGGGTACCCTGCAGCCCTATTATATGTCGGCGGGCAAAAAGCAAATTTGGCCCTTCTCGGGCGTTTTGGGCGACGGCGGCCACCGTACCTCGGTTACCCCAATTATCTTTCTCCCTTTAATCCCCCCCGGGAGGGACACCCAGCTAAGGCCCCATCCCCAGAGTGGGTGCTGGGCACCCAGGCCAGGCCGGGGGCGCCAGGAGAGGGGTGCCCAGTCTGGTGGGACGTATTCCTGGAGGGTTCATCACAGGCCCCTATTGTCAATTCCTGGCGACGCCAGGACCCCGACGTGGGTCTGGTTGGCGCAGGTGATGGGGGAGGGGTGGGGGGTCAGGATGGCACGGGTGATGGGGGAGGGGTGGGGGGGTCAGGATGGCGCAGGTGATGGGGGAGGGGTGGGGGGTCAGGATGGCACGGGTGATGGGGGAGGGGTGGGGGGGTCAGGATGGCGCGGGTGATGGGGGCGTGGCGTGGGGCAGGTTAGCGCAGGTGATGGGGGAGGGGTGGGGGGTCAGGATGGCGCGGGTGATGGGGGCGGGGCATGGGGCAGGTTGGCGCAGGTGATGGGGAGGGGTGTGGGGGGAAGGATGGCACGGGTGATGGGGGCGTGGCGTGGGGCAGATTGGCGCAGGTGATGGGGGAGGGGTGTGGGGGGGCAGGATGGCACGGGTGATGGGGAGGGGTGTGGGGGGAAGGATGGCGCGGGTGATGGGGGCGGGGCGTGGGGCAGGTTGGCGCAGGTGATGGGGAGGGGTGTGGGGGGAAGGATGGCACGGGTGATGGGGGCGCGGCGTGGGGCAGATTGGCGCAGGTGATGGGGGAGGGGTGTGGGGGGGCAGGATGGCACGGGTGACTAGGTGCCAGGGTCAGGTTGGTGCAGAGGATGGGGGGAGTGCTACCGAGGTCTGGTGGCCCAAGTGTTTGGGGGGGGCACTCTTGGGGCTGCCCCTCACACAGCTCTGGGAGCCAAGGGGAAAAGTAGCGGGGTGTAGAGGAACACTGGGGCACATGGCATTTGGATGGGCTGCACCCACATGTGGAGTGGGCCACACTGCAGGTGTTTGGAATGTGCGCAGGGGATGCAGGGGCATGGAGCTGGCATAGAGAGGCACAGGGAGGCCGTATGCTTTGATGCTGTTCCAGAGGAAAACGTTTCAGATTCCCCCAGGCCTGACAGTGAGATTGTGAATTATCCCCTTTAACATTCATTGTTTGCACTTGGTAGCACCTAGGGGCCCTCAGCAGGGATCGAGGCCCGTGGTGCCAGATGTAATGCACACACAGAGCAGACCCACGGTCCCTGCCATGTAGCACTTACGGCAGAGTACAAGAGCTGACACAACAGGTGGCTACAACGCACTGTCAAAGAACCAGGTAAGTCATGGAGAATACGTCCATCAATGGCTGTAAGTCAAGGCAGTCAGGGACGCAACCCCATGCTCCAGGTGTCCGTAAACTTCCAACTCCAGAAGCTGGAAGTGGACAACAGGGGATGGATCACTCGATAATCGCCCTGTTCTGGTCCTTCCCTGTGAAGCACCTGGCAGTGGCCATGCTCAGAAGACAGGATGGTGGTAGCTGGCCCATCGCTCTGCCCCGCTATGGTTGATTTTACATGCTCACAACAAAAGGTCAGCAAAGCACCAGGTAACAATGAGAATTATGAACATCAGAACACTCCCTGGTCACAGCACAGCCGGAGCCTAAAACAAGGTCTTCCCCATGGGTGGCACATGAACTGCCGGCTTGGGGAGCCTAGCCCCCAGCCCCACCCCTTCTGCCCGAGGCTCTGCCTCATCCACCACCACCCCCGCACAGCCACTGGCCCCCACCCCAGGCTAGCACCCCCAGCCCCGGAGCGCCGGGAGGGAGGGCAGTGTGGCCCCAGCCCCTGGAGCCAGGCCACAGAGCGGAAGCAGGAGGCCTGGGAGCAGAGCGTGGGCAGGGCCATGCCTGGCTGTTTGGGGAGGCACAGCCTCCCCCAGCCTATGGTACCCGCCACCCATGGTCTTCCCCGTGCATTGCACTGCAGCCCGAGGGAATGAAATTCCTTCCCAGCAGTGTCACACTGTGCCACAGAATCCAGGTGTCCTGCTGCCCCATGGCATCGCACTGGGCACAGTGATATTTTGGCACAATGTTGCGTTGCTGTTTTTCAATGCACCAACGTCCCATGGCTGCCTGAGGGCACTTTGATGTGACGTGACTGTTCCGTGGATGCTGTACAGCCCTGCTCGCAGCGTGACCGTGCTGGGCTGCAACATCAGCCAATATTGCCTCACTGTTTCCTTGCAGCTCCCCCTCCCGTCGGTCTGTCTGTCTCTACTTGTCTCAGAGGTAAACCGAGTCCCCTCCTGCGTTCCTCACTTCAGCCGTGGCAGTCGTGGAGCAGCAGCCCACCCACCCTGCCGGGACAGCTTAAAAATCCACCGAACTCGTGGTTTGCGCGAACTGTGCTGTGAAGACGCCCCCTAGGACTGTCGGCTTCTCTCCGTCCGCTGGGACAGCGCCTGGTGCCAGAGGCTCGGTCGCGGCACCGCAGCCCAGGCCTGCGACACAACTCTGCCTGGTTACAACGGCACCAGGGTGTAAACATCACCGCGGTGGCTCAGCGGAATTCCCCCTTCCAGCTCCGTGGACCCGGAGAACGGTACGCCTAGCCGCTGCTGGAAGCAGGGGGAGTCGGCCGCTGGCTTCGCATACGTCACGCCAGCTCCAGGTTGATCGGTCTCCCTGCTAGCAGCAGCGATCCCAGGTGCGTCCGCCCCATGCACACAGCGATGCGCTGGTGACGGCGCTGCCGGGCCCCTTTCTCCTTTGACATGGCCGCTGTCGATTACGGGCAGCTCCTTTTCCATTCTTTTGGTGAGAGGGAATTTCCCGTCGCAAGCCGATGGGCCAGAGGCCGGGTGCGCTGCCGAGTTCGGGGGGGTGGCACAGCTCTCGTGGATGCCAGAAGCTGGGCCCCGGGAACGACTCAAACTTTGCCCTCTGCGTGCAGACGCCTCAGGAGATAGCGTCACAGAAAACCAACGAACTTCTGAACGTAAAACGATGTGGCCCGGGCCTGGGAGCCTGATGCCAGAATTCAAGATGGCTGCCAAGGGAGAGAAATGGAGCCAAGCCAACACTCTAGCCTTCCTTGTCCATGATCGATGGTTTATTAGCACCTCTCCCACCTCATTGGCTAACCGCAGGTGATTGACAAGCACCCTGGTGCAGATGCAGGGCTCTCCGATTGGCCAGGACTCTCTCAGGCCCGTAACTTGTACACGGCCCAGCCAATAAGCAGGCAGGGACGACAACCCAAGCCGTAACCTATAGCTTCCCCCCCGAGGCTATTTGTGGGGCGCTGAAGCGAAGCGGCCGTGAAACGTCTGCGTCCCGGGGGAGGCTGGAGTTCCCAAGCCGGAGAGTCTGGTTTCCGGGCGCGGGGACCGGTGGCGGCACGTCACAGCCCCGGGAATTGCTCTCATCTTGGCCCCCTGCGTTTGATCTCCTGCCAGGCTGCGCGCTCGCTCGGGGCAGTCTGGGGAGGAGACGCCCCGGAGGCCAGGCAGGCTGGGGGGGTCACACAACAGCAGGGAGGCTTTGCCAGCCCCTGTCTCGCTGGCTCCTCAAACAAGAGGGTTTAAAGTTCACAGCAGAGGGGGCCGGTCGTGGCTCCCCCCCCGGCTTCGGCTGGAGCTTTGCAGGGGCGGCTCGTCCCCCTTCAAAGCGTGGGGGGGTGGCAGCAGCCGGTTGAAGCGCAGATGCCCTGCAGCCATACAGCACGAGAGCGAGCACTCTGCTCACGGGTGCCCTTGGCTTCCGGGCGGCTGGGATGAGAGGGCCCCAGCCTGCAGGGCCACGCCGCCGTCACCCGCCCCTAGCACGAGGCTCGCTCAGAGGGGAGGTTTTATTGGCCTAGGGACAGGCCCCGAGCCTGTGGGTCCCCACTCAGCTCTCCCTGCACCACAGAGGCCCTTGGGCCCAGTGCGTCCCTCCTTGGCGGGCAGCAGACCAGCCCCAAAACACTAGTAGGGCCTACACAAAAACACGGGCTCTGTTCTACTCACAGAGTGTTTTTAAAGTCTTGATTGGGGGTGGAGGTCAGGAAGGGGGTGGGTGACACACTATGCTCAGAGGGTCATGTTAGGGGCAAAGCTCAGGCTAACAATCCACATGTGCCCTGGGGGCAGGCGGAGCCGCACGCAGCCGGGACATGGGCTCCAGAGGGAGGTGGCCCTGCCCTTTACTGCAGGTGGGATGCCCATGGGCAGCTGCTCTACAAGGCAGCCTTGTGGATGGCAAGGCAGCAGGAGCCAGGTTGGGCTGGTCCCGGGCAGGGCACCCGCTCTGTTTGCAGCCCCCGGCCCCGCTGCTGCTCAGTGCGTCGTCTGCAGCCCGAGTGCCGGATGGACGGAGCCTGCCCCACGGCATGGCCGTGTGTCGCTGCCAGTGGGGGTGCCTAGGGGTGCCCAGGGCGGCAGTGATTAGCTCATGCCGGCCTCCTGGACAGACCTCCTCTGTGAGCGGCTGCTGTGAGGCCGGAGATGCAGAGGGTGCAGCCTGCAGGGAGCAGCGAGGGGGACTGGGGCGGCCTGCACACAAGGGGTCGATTGTACACACAGGCCTCAGCCTCCTTCCTTGGCGGAAGCCACCAGCAAGCAGGGCGAGGAGGCGGCAGGGCAGGGCAGGGCCGCCCCAGCCCCAGCCCCAGCCCCAACCCAGGACCAGCCTGTGGCACTGCAAAGGGAGGCTGCAGCAGGAGGTTTGGGGTTCCCGCCGGCTGCACAGGGAGGGAGGGCCTCTCACCTGGCAGTAGCAGAGAGGTTCGGTCAGTCCTGGAGCTGCGAAAGGAGCCAGCCGGGCTCGGAGACACAAGCCGGCCAAAGCACAGCAGCTGTAACAAGCCGGGGCCTGTACGGCTGTCGATGCTGTGAACCTCGCTGCAGAGCCCTGCGAGCTCTCAGCACATGCGCCCCTCGCTGTGGGGCTGGGACGGGCTCTGCACTGCTCAGGCCACGGGCCTCTGCCAAGCAGGGGCTGTGAGAACAGGACGGGGGCCAGACCGCTCCAAGCCAGGGTGATGGGAGGCACCTGCTGGGAGTCAGAGGTGCCCGGGCAAAGCCCCAGGGAGGGGAGATGGGATGAGCGCTAAGGGGGGCCTGGGGCTCCCCGTGGTACTGGATGCCTCCAGCTGGGCAGAGGGGAGGGGGGCGGTCTCACCAAGCCCTGAGTCAGGCCCCAGAGCTCATGAGATGCTGGTAAGGGCCCGTGTCTGGTTTTTCAGGGTGTCTGAGCCCCCGCCCCACAGCAGGGGTGATGATCACAGCCCTGCCGCTCCCCCAGGCAGGCGCCGGCAGGACCCAGCTGGATCTGCACATGCAGTCTGTGGCATGGAGCGCCCAGCTCCCCGCCCCCGGCAGCCCCCGGGATCCCCCGCTGCGAACAGGGGCTCTCCTCCACCCTCCCTGCCTGGCTCCTGCTGCTCCCCCAAACTCCTCCCAGCTCAGCCCCAGCTGCCGCTCTGATTGGCTGCTCTGCCCAGGGAGGCAGGATAGTGGGGAAGGCAGCCAATCAGACGCGGGGGGGGGAGGCAGGGGGCTGCCTCCCAGCTCTGCTGCCCTGGCAGCAGGTGGGCCCAGCCCAGACCCGCGATGCCCCTCGCCACCACACCCCACTTCAGCCATGGGGGCTCCTCTCGGCCACCCAGAGCCAAGGGAGGGGCAGGGCAGAGACAGATGCGTGGGGGAGAGGGGCTGAGGCTGCCTCCTTGCAACCCCAGACACACACACACCCCCACACCAGGAGGCAGAGAAAATACTGAAGCGGTTTTATTTACAGACCCAACAAAAACCCAAATGAAACAAAGGGGTCAGGGAGGGGTGACGCCATATTGCACAGTATGAACCCCAGAGATAGGGGGGCACAGGCACCGTCCCCTCCCCCTCAGTGCCTACTGCCCCTTTCCCAGCCACAGGGGGGAGAGAAACAGCTTCCCGGGCAGGAGTGAGTGAGATGGGGAGTGCACAATGACCCAGCCCCACGGCAGCCCAGGGTGTCCAGCAGGGGGCACGCGGGGGGTCGTGGGGCCCAGCTTGCATGGCACTTGCTCACCAGCACAGCGGTTACAGCACAAGCTAACGGTGGCCACGGGGAGAATAAATAAATTACAAAATATATTAACACTGACGTTAAAAAAAACCAACCACCAACTGCCCTGGAGGAGGGGCCGTGCCCCGGGGGACCCCCCAAAGACAGTGTCCAAAAACAGAGAGAGCTCTGGGGATGCAGGAGCCGTGGGCTGGACGGATGCTCACCCGTCCGTGGGGCCGGTTCACTACCAGTGTCTAGCTCCAAACAGCACCGGGGTCTGGGGGGAGCCACCAGGCGGGCTGAGCAGTGCCGACCCCTCAGACATACCCGTGGCTCCTGGGGCCCCTCCCATCCCTCCAGCACGGGCAGCCGCTGAGAGCTGCCGTCAGCAGGGCCACCAAAGACCCCAGTCCAGTCGGCACAGGAGGGGCTGGGCTATGCCCAGAGCAGGATCTCGGCCCTGCCCGACCAGCCCCCCACTTCTTTGCCCTATGGCTGGGCAGCAGCTGCCCCTGCTTCTCCTCCCAGCCCGCGGGGCGGGGGGGGCAGCGTAGAGCTACGGCCCCCAGGGGCAGGACTGGCTGAAGTGCCGGGGGCAGCAGGGGGCTCTCCAGGTCCCACCTGACTGCCTCGGCTCAGCGGGCACCAAGTGCTGCCCCCCGGCTCCCGGAAGAACCCCCGGGGTAGGTGGGGGTGGCACATGGTTTGGTATCAGCTATGCCCTGCCCTCCGCCTGCCGTGGAGCTGCTCGCTCCTCCCCCCGCCCCCCACGAGACCCAGTTCGGTCCCCAAATTCGTTCCTGGGGGGAGGGGTCCTGGGCTCCCGGGCGGCCTGGCATTAGCACTCCAGGGTGGCGCCAAAGCTCCGGCGGCAGTCGATGGCCTTGGAGCTGGGTGGCTGTGCCCGCCGCCGTGCCAGCTCCTCCTTGCCCAGGCTGCTGGCCACCTTGGCGTAGGCGGCTTTGTACTTCTTGTCGAAGGCGGCTGCGGGGGAGACGGGGATCAGGCACTGAGGGGCCCGGGGCCCAGCCTGCAGCCAACCCGCGCACCCCGGGTCCCCCAGCCCCTCCACAGGCCAAGCGAGTGTGGTGCCCCCCCGCAACTCCTCAGACCAATGGGCCCGGCTGGCCTGCTATCCGCCCCCCCGCCGACCAATGGGCCCGGCTGGACCCATATCCCCCCCCCACAGACCAATGGGCCCGGCTGGCCCAGTATTCCCCCACACCCATGCAGACCAAATGGGGCGCCCTGCCCAGCCAGGCCAGTATCCCCCCCCTCCTCCCCACCACTGGGCCCGGCAGGCCCAATATCCATGCTTCCCCTCGCCCACCAACGGCCCGGCCGCAGGCTCCTCTCAGTCCCTGTTCTTTCCAATGCCCCCCCAGCCCCATACCAATGCTGACGTGGTCCCTGCCCAGTGCAGCCAGCATGAGGAAGAGGATCTCCCGGTAAATGCTCCTACAGGATGGGGAGAGAGTGACACTGAGTGGGGGAGACAGAGCAGAGGGAGGGAGAGCACGGGGCGGGGGGGGGGCAGAGCAGCAGCAGCCAGTACCTCGACAGGGGACAGAGCCGGGGGCGGAGCCAGGGGCAGGGGGTGGTACCTCTGCAGGGGGCAGAGCTGGGGGGGTGGACTCTGCAGGGGGTGGAGTCAGGGGCAGTACCTCTGCAGGCCAGGGGGCGGAGTCGGAGGCAGGGGGCGGACCTGAGGTGGTACTTCTGCAGGGGCGGGGGCAGGGGGCAGAGCCAGGGGTGGGACCTCTGCAGGGTCTGGGGCAGGGGGCGGAGCCAGGGGTGGGACCTCTGCAGGGGTGGGGGCGGGGTCTGGGGCAGGGGGCGGAGCCAGGGGTGGTACCTCTGCAGGGGTGGGGGCGGGGTCTGGGGCAGGGGGCGGAGTCAGGGGCAGTACCTCTGCAGGCCAGTTGGCGGAGTCAGAGGCAGGGGGCAGACCTGAGGCGGTACCTCTGCAGGGGCGGGGTCTGGGGCAGGGGGCGGAGCCAGGGGTGGGACCTCTGCAGGGGTGGGGGCGGGGTCTGGGGCAGGGGGCGGAGCCAGGGGTGGAACCTCTGCAGGGGGCGGAGCCAGGGGCGGTACCTCTGCAGGGGCGGGGGGCTGGGCTCCACGGCCAGGGTCTGCAGGAAGAGGGCGATGGCCTTATGCATCTCGCCCAGCCCCACATGGCTCAGCACGGCCTCCAGGAACGTCAGCGAGAAGGGGCTGCTGGGATGGCGCCAGGACTGCAGCCGGGCAGCACTGTTCCCTGTGGGGAGAGAGTGGGGGTCACTGCACAGGCCGTTCCCTGCCCCAAGCCCCACGGACACCCCCCCGTGCTGACCCACGGCACCCCTCCCCCACCCCACCCCTGTGCCCCCGCCCCAGCCACTCACTGTGGATCCTCCAAAGCACATAGAGGGGGGGGCAGCTGTTGGGGTCTGGGGTCAGGACATCCCACAGCAGGTGCACGCACACCGGGGGGGCCTCCAGGGGCTGGACCTGCAAGAGAGACGTGCGGGGGTGCGGGTCAGGACCCGGGGGGGACCCCCCAGCTCCCGGGCTGCTCGCTGGTGCATGGGGCGGGCGCCCCTCCCCCTCCCGCAGGCCCCGTACCTGGGGCGTGGGCCTGACGTGCTGGGAGGCCAGCACCAGCTGCAGCAGGTTGCTGGGCAGGCCGAGGCGCTGGAAATACCAGACCAGGTTCCAGTATATTATGGGATGGCTGTCCACCAGCTCTGGCTGGGCCAGGAACTCGCTGCCCTCGTTCTCCAGCAGGCTCTCCAGCTCCTTGCGCAGCACCAGGGGGCTCAGGTAGGCGAAGGTCACGAGCTCCGAGCGTGGGGCAGGGCCCCCGGGCCCCTGCAGGGAGACGGGCTGCGCTCAGGGCCCACTGACCGGCCTGCCCCCCGCCCAGCTCTGCCCGCGCCCCTCTCCCAGCCTCCCGCCCAGCTCTGCCCGCGCCCCTCTGCCGGGCCACAGCCCCCTGCCCAGCTCTGCCCGCCCCGCAGTCCCAGCCCTCCCTCGGGCAGGGGCGGGTAACCCTTGGGCAGTGCAGCCAGGTGCCTGGCGGAGTCAGGAGTGTGGGGCTCTGGAAGCAGTGCCCGCAGCGCCCCCTTCTGGCTGGCTCTGGGGGGAGCCTTGCTCAGCTGCAGGGGGCTGGTCTCAGGACTGATGGGGCGGGGAATGGGGGGGGCCGTACCAAGGAGTCCACGCAGCCGTTGCAGAGCGACGGGGGGTCCCCTGGCTGCGGCTCGGCCTCGTCCAGAGCCAGGCACTGGGAGCGGTCGCTGAGCACCGGCCCTCGGGCAGCTGGTGGCTGCTCCCCGCGGCTCTGGGGAGACTCCGAGGGGCTGGGGAGGGAGGGAGCTGGTTACTGCTGGGCTGCTCGGCACCAGCCCCCACGCCTGGGGGGACACAGCCCCTTAACAGCCCTCCCATCAGCCAGCCCCCGCCCAAGGGCGGTCGCCACCCGACGGTTCTCATGACGACGGCGCACCCGGCGAGATCCCAGAACAAGGCAGGTTCCAGACCCCTGAATGATGTGAGCCCGCCCCCCAGGCCATCCCCCGCCCCGAGATTCCCTGCCCATCGCCCCCCCAAGTCACCCCACGCCCCAGACTTCAGAGGGCAGAGCATGGCGCGGCAGTGGGGTTCTCCCCCACCAAGGATGGGAGAGCTGCAGGGCGGTTTCCTAATGGGGGGGACTGCAGGGGGGTCCCCCTGAGGGTGGGGGGACCTCAATGGGGTCCCCCACAGGTGTGAGGCTGCAGTGGTGTCCCCCACAAGGACAGGGAGGGTACAGGGGGACCCCCTTGAGGGCGGGGGGTGCAGGGGGTTCCCGCCGAGGGCAGGGTCTGACCTGGGGGGCTGCTGGAAGTCCTGGATCTCGATGCTGAGCAAGGGCACGAAGGGGCGGGCGCAGAAGGGGCAGCTGGTGTTGAGGTTGGAGTCGTCGGGCGTCCAGCCGGCCATCACCTCCTCGTCGTGCACCAGGGAGCCGCACGCCTGGCACCGCGAGCAGCTGGAGAGCCGGATCTGCGGGGGGGACTCGGCTCAGCCCCAGCCCCAGCCCCAGCCCCAC
The DNA here is from genome assembly GCF_965152235.1 of Eretmochelys imbricata. Lineage (NCBI taxonomy): Eukaryota > Metazoa > Chordata > Testudines > Cheloniidae > Eretmochelys > Eretmochelys imbricata. Next base: position 1,537,952 of record NC_135595.1, on the reverse strand, counting down.
CCCGCAGCTCGCCCCGGGGGGGACGGGACTCAGCCCCAGCCCCAGCCCCACCCCGCAGCTCGCCCCGGGGGGACGGGACTCAGCCCCAGCCCCAGCCCCACCCCGCAGCTCGCCCCGGGGGGGACGGGACTCAGCCCCAGCCCCAGCCCCACCCCGCAGCTCGCCCCGGGGGGACGGGACTCAGCCCCAGCCCCAGCCCCACCCCGCAGCTCGCCCCGGGGGGACGGGACTCAGCCCCAGCCCCAGCCCCACCCCGCAGCTCACGAGGGGGGGGAGGGGGAGGAGGAACTCGGCTCAGCCCCACCCCCACCCTGCAGCTCGCCCCGGGGGGACGACTCAGCTCAGCCCCACCCTTACCCCTACCCCCACCCCCCAGCTCGCCCCCAGGGGGGGAACTCTGCTCAGCCCCACCCCCACCCCACAGCTCACCCCAGCGGGCGGGGGAACTTGGCTCAGCCCCACCCCTACCCCCAGCTCGCCCCAGGGGACTCCCACCCAGCAGGCACGGCCTCAGGCAGGTCCCGGGGGGGGGGCTCATCTCTCCAGCCCAGGCCTAGGGCAGGTCGGGGGGGCCTCACCTCCACAGGGGGCAGCTCCGGCCCGGCCAAGGCCTCGGGCAGCGGGTCCGACGACTTGGGCAGGCTAAAGCTGCCAAGCGACGTGTCCGACAGGTCAAACTCGCTGCTCAGGGAGACGGAGCTCTGGGGGGAGAGGAGACGTGAGCCCCAGGGGACCCCCCAGCTCAGTGAGACCTCCCCGCAGGAGATGCTGATGCTGCTCCCACCCATGCCAAGGTCTCCAGCCCAGCAGCTCACGCGGGGGCACCAGGTCCCTGCCAGTTCCAGGAGTGCAACACCCTCAGCCCCAGAGCAGGGTGTGGGGGGGTCCTGCCCACAGGCCTAGCCCAGCGGCTATGGGGCAGGGTCCCCCCCGTCCAACCCCCACCCGGGAGCAGTGGGAGGCGCGTCCCAGCCCCTACCTCTGAGGCGGTGGAGTCGGGGCGCTCGTGGGGGTGCAGCAGGCTCTCCACGGGGCTCTTGCGCGGCGGGGGCTCTGTCTGCTCCGAGGCCCGGCGCAGGGAGCCGGCGTCCCGGCGCAGGGAGCCGGCGTCCCGGCGCAGGGAGCCGGCGTCCCGCCGGGTGCTGGGCTGCTCCACGCTGGCGGTGTGGCGAAGGGAGGGGCGCTTGGCTGGGGATAGCAGCTGCTGCAGCTTGGCGGCCAGCCCCCGGCGCGGCGTCCCCCCCAGGCTGTGGTGGTTCTCGTCGCGCCGGCCCGGCCCGGAGCCCCGGGCGCCCGGCCCCAGGCTCAGCTGCCCCTCAGCGCTGTCCAGGGCCGGCCGGTCGCTCTCGTCCGTCTGGAAGCTGAGGTCAGACAGGCTCCCGTCCTCCGAGCTGCCGGGCCCGTCCAGGAGCTGGCGCAGCCCGGGGGGGAGGGCGACGAACGAGTCGCTGCCAGGCTCCAGCACCCCCAGGGCCTTGATCACTGGGGGGAAAAACAGGGTTACGGGGAGGGGGGGGCGAAGCCGGGTCCCTCACAGCTCCGAACCCCAGCACATCCCCCCAAGCCCGGTGACCCCCGCACCCCTACCCGGGAGTGCCTGAGCAGGGGCCCTGCCCCCGGGTTTCGTCTTGCCCACCCCCTCCCGGCGAGCTCCCTGCCCCACCCCGCCAGGCTGCGACTCACTCTGGGCCACGCCGGTCTCCACGGCGGAGGTTTCGCTGCGGGGGAAGGTGCTGCTGTTGCTCTTCGCCAGCTGGCGGCCCGGCGAGGGCTCACGCAGGCTGCGCCCGGCCCACGTGGTCTGGCGCTGAAGGCTGGGGCGGGGCTGGGGGCCCTGGTTCTCTGCACAGCCAGGGAGCGAGAACATGGGCTGCTGGCCCCACCCCTGCCCCAGGGGCCCAGCCCCCTACCCCCACCCTGGCCGGCCCCACCCCTGCCCAGGGGCCCGACCTCCCTACCCCTACCCCGGCTGACCCCACCCCTGCCCAGGGGCCTGGCCTCCCTACCCCCACCCTGGCCGGCCCCACCGCTGCCCTGCCTGGCCCCCCTAGCCTCGCCCGATGGGCCCAGCCGGCCCCACCCCACATGCCCCACACACCTGGCAGGGTGCTGCCGTGGGCCTCGCTCTCCAGCTGCCGCTGCCGCAGGGGCTGCCGGAACTGGGCGGTGCCCAACACCACGTTGCGCAGCTTGGCCCAGCGCAGCCGCCCGCCCTGGGTGCCCGAGGGCCACTTGCTCTCCAGCACGGCCTGCAAGGGAACGAGCCCCCCGGGGCCACGGGTTACCTGGGAGATCGGGGGAGGGGGCCCCCCCATGTTCCCCACCCCAGCAGCAGACACCGCCACGCTCTCGCCCCCCAGGGCACGGCATCACCAGAGGGAGCTCCCCGCCTCAGCCCTCAGGGCCCGCCCTGGCCCCAGCCCCAGGCGCCCGCCCGCCCCAGGCTGATACCTTGTTGTAGTAGCCGTAGGTGACGGTGTTGGGCACGATGCCAGCCCGTTTCATCTCGAGCAGGACGCGGACAGAGAGCACCGGCTCGCCGTACTGCCCGCACAGCTGCATGAGACTGCGGTAGCAGACCTGGGGGGCAGGAAGCACAGGGCACCGTGAGGGGGGTGGGGGAACCCGGTGCCCTGTGCAGTCAGCCGGGTGGGCGCTGCTGGGTCACGTGGGCAGGGCGCGGGGGGCTGGTGCTAGGGGCGCGGGAGGCAGGGGGGTCCACACCTCGTCCGGCAGCACCACCTTCCTGCTCTCCATCTGCTTCAGCACTTCGTAGGCCGTCTGCAGCGCCCGCACCTTGGAGGGGGCAGCCCGCACGTAGGTGGGCAGGTAGATGAACCACAGCCCGTAGCAGTGCCCCAGGAGGCAGCGCGCCCACATGTCGGGCACGGACGAGTACTTCTGTGCTACCCGCTGCGCCACCTTCATCTCCTGGGGGGGACAGCCGGGTCAGGGGGCCAGCTCCGCCCAGGACAGGCCTCCCCACCGCCTCAAGGGGCTGGCACCCCATCAGTTCTGCCTAGGTCAGGCCCCCCCAGCTCCACCCAGGACAGGCCACCCCCCCGGGGCTGGTTCCCAGTGCTCGTTCCCGGTGTTCCCTGCAGGGAGGGCTGAGCCCAGCCCACTCGCTGCACTAGTGAGCCTGGGCCGTCACCTGCTTGGTCCTGCGCGGCGCGGGGCTGCTGGGGGCGCTGCTCTTGGGCTGGCACAGCAGAGCCGCCAGCTGGTCCTGGGAGCGCTCGAAGAGCTCGGACCGCAGCACGGGGAAGCTGTCATAGCTGTGGGGGAGGAGAGGGGGCGTCAGGGAGCGGCTAGAGATATGGGGGGGACCGGGTCGCTGTGGGGGGGGTCTCACCAGTAGAGCGCGGGCAGCTCGGCGCCATCGGGGCCCAGGGGCTCTTCGGGGGGCATGATGAAGACCGTGTGCTCACTGCCGTGTGAGTCGTCCAGCTCCATCAGGGGCGCGTCCTCGGCCTTCTCCAGATCCACCTGCACCTGGGGAGGGGAGTGCGGCTCGGGGCGGGCCAGCATGTCCCCCAGAACACCCCCCGGCTGGGAGCTCCCTGCCCCAGAACAGGGCCGCCTTGGTCTGCCCCCCCGCCCCGACACTGGCCGTGATCCGGGAGCTGCCTCAGCCCCCGCCCAGTTCAGTCACAGGAGTGGCCTGGTCCAGGCCCCCGAGCCCCACGGGATGGGGTCTGGGGGTGGGGGTGAGCAGGATCTGTGGCTGAGCAAGTTGCAGGGACAGCCCTTGGGTGGAGGGGTGAGGCACTGCAGGGGGCGCCAGAGAGGGGTGGGGTGTCATCAGGGTGGAGGGAGGGGGAGTTAGGGGCACCAGGGGGCAGGGGCGGGGCATTGTTAGGCATGTCAGGGGCAGCATGTTGCTAAGAGCCGGGGGGGGGGCATTGCTAGAGGTGGGATGTTGTCTCCTGGCAACTGATGGCCTGGGCCCTTCCTCCCCTGCAAGGTGAGAGCTAAAGGGCTGGAGAACAAAGGAATCAGGTGGCCTCCTGGCCCGGGAAAGGGACAAAGCCCAGAGGAGGCGGGGCTGGGTGGAGTTTCAGTGTGGGGCTGGCTGGAGATGAGGAGTGAAGTGCAGACGGGGTTGTCTGGCTCACTGCCCCCGAAAATGGACCTGGCTGAGGGGTCCTGTTCTCTGGACCTGCAAACTCTGTGTTAGACCATGTCCCTGTCGTCTAATAAACCTTCTGTGTTACTGGCTGGCTGAGAGTCACGTCTCACTGCGGAGTTGGGGGGCAGGACCCTCTGGCTTCCCCAGGACCTCGCCTGGGCAGACTCGCTGCGGGGCAGAGGATGCTGAAGGCTCCGAGGTCAGACCCAGGAAGGTGGAAGCCGGGTGAGCTGCTTGCCCTGGGGACAGGCTGCTCCCAGAGAGGAGACTTCACCCGAGTCCTGCCTGGATTTGTAGGGAGCAGGTCCAGAGCATCGCCCGGGGACTGTGACAGGGTGTTGCTCAGGGTGGCCAGTAGGACCAGGAGCAGGGTGTTGGGGGCGTCAGAGGCAGGGTGTTGCTAGGGGCGGGCGTTGCTGGGGTGCCAGGAGCAGGGTGTTGGGGGCGTCAGGGGCAAGTGTGGCTGGGGCGGGGCGTTGCTGGGGTGCCAGGGGCAAGCGCCGCTCGGGGCGGGGCGTCACCTTCTCGACGCAGGTGTCGAAGAACTCCAGGCAGGCGTGCCGGTCGCTGGCGAAGGAGCACTCCTGGATGAACTGCGTGAAGAGCTGCGTGCGCAGCAGCTGCCCGTAGAACTTGTGGTAGGCGCGGTCCCGGGATTTGAGGAAACCTGGGGGGGACGGGGGAGGGGGGTCACATGGGAGCTCAGCCCCAGCCCCCACCCCCCCCCAGGCGTGCCCCCCTCACCCTGCAGGAAGAAGAGGCTGCTGGAGTCGTGGGTGGTGTCGCAGGGCGCCTGGGTGATGGGCAGCAGGAAAGAGCGGTACCCCTTCAGCACGCAGGCCATGAAGCGCAGGAAGGAGGCCTGGATCTCCAGCTCCAGCTGCTTGCGCCGCCCGTACACGAGGTCGTAGTCGGTGAGCAGGAACTCCAGCGACGCCTCCTCCACCGGCTTGTTGTACACTGGGGGGAGCAGGGGGTTAGCACAGCCCCCCAGACGCCCCGCCAGCCCCCCCAGCTCCCCACTCACTCTCATCCAGCTGCTGGAAGTGGGCACGCAGCGCAGCCAGCAGCACCTTGCAGGGCCGGCGGGGCAGTGAGCGGGGCGACAGCAGCTTCCTCTCCTCACTCCTGGCAGGGGAGACGAGACAAGCACAAAGCCGGGCTGCCCTCACCGTTAGCGCCTCCTACTGGGCTGCCCCGGCCCCCCGCTCACCCTCCCCAGCCCAGCACCGGGACGCAGCCACTCCTGGGCTGGAGAGGGGGCGGACGCCACGTCGCACGGAGCTGCCAGGGCCGCGTTAGGGGAGGGCCGGCCAAGGGCCAGGCAGGACACCGGGGTTCCCCCTGGGGACATGCCCAGGAATACGGACGCCCGGGGCCCGCTCTCCCGGAGCGATGGCTGGGGCGGGGACCGGGCCCAGGGGAGCTCACAGGAAGATGGTGTTGGTGTCGAGGTCGACACAGATGACGTCGCGGGGCGGGTCGTGCAGGTCGAAGTAGCTGGAGTGGATGCCGACGATGAAGGGCACGGGGGCGCACAGCACGTCTGCCAGCGTCAGCGGGCACAGCGGGATGTAGGGGCACTGCCAACGCAGCGGGAAGATCATCTGGGGCGGGGCAGGGAGAGAGGAGTCAGCGAGCCCAGGGGGCGGGCCCACTGCCCTCCCCACCCCAGGGCCAGACTCACGGAGACGAGCGCCTCGCTCACGCTGGTCAGCACGTCGGGCCGCAGCGAGTGGATCAGCAGCTTCTGCTCGGTCAACACGGCCAGCAGCAGCGTGACGGCGTTCTCGGGGCCCAGGTTCTGCAGCAGGGTCAGGAAGCTGGCTCCGCTGTGGGGCAGAGGGAGGAGAGGATGCAGCATCCAGACAACACAGAACCCCCTCCCCCCCACCCACAACACAGCCACGGCCAGAGCGGGCACTGCCCGTCACCCCCAAATCACCAAAGGGATCCTGAGCCCCTAATCCTCCCCCCAAGGCATGAGCACCCCCCAGGCTGCCCCGACCACCCCCCGGGGGCTGTACCTGAGCGGCAGCGGGGAGGACACAGGCTGGCACAGCAGCAGGTTATCGTAGGGAGACATCTGGGGGGAGACGAGATTGACGGCATGGTCGGTTTTCTCAACCTGGGCAGACATGGGGCAGCCCCGGGGCAGGGGACAGCCCAGGGAGCAGGGAAGGGGGGTGGTATGTGAGGGCAGGGGGAAACCCCAGGGCAAGGATGGGGAGGAGCGAGGGGCAGCCCAGGGGGCAGGGATGGGGGCAAGCAGGGGGCAGCCCAGGGGGCAGGGATGGGAGAGTGCAGGGCAGGGTGAGGGACAGCCCTGGGGCAGAGATTTGGGGGGCTCACAGGAGCCTCAGGCTTTCACAGACATGGGCTGGGAATCACTGACCCAAAACATCAGCTGAAGGCCAAATGTGAGCAGAGTGGCCAGCGTGGAGAAAAGAAGGGCCAGGGCCAGGGCCAGGTGTGACGAAGCAGGAATGTTCTTTATGCTTTCTCTGAGTACTGTGTGGGTGCCTCAGTTTCCCCTAGGCATTTCTTAAGTATCTAGGTGGTGGGATCAGGGGGTGTGACTGTTGCCGAGCCCTAGAGGACCAGTGTGATGGTGTCTGCACAGAGAATGGCCGACACCCTGTCTCCTGGCAACCGATGGCCTGGGCCCCTCCTCTGCAAAGGTGCCAGCTGAAGGTGTGGAGAACAAAGACATCAGGTGGCCTCCTGGCCCGGGAGAGAGACAAAGGCCAGAGGAGGGGCTGGAGAGTTTTCAGTTTAGGGCTGGCTGGGGAAATGGAGGGAAGCCCAGAACTGGGGTCTAGCCTCCCTGCCCCTCAGGGTGGACCTGATTGAGGGGTCCTGTTCTCTGTACCTACAAGCTCTGTTTTAGACCATGTTCGTGTTGTCTAATAAACCTTCTGTTTTACTGGCTGGCTGAGAGTCACGTCTCACTGTGGAGTTGGGGGGCAGGACCCCCTGGCTTCCCCAGGACCCCGCCTGGGCGGACTGGCTGTGGGAAGCGCACAAAGGGGCAGAGGAGGCTGAAGGCTCCGAGGTCAGACCCAGGAAGGTGGAAGCCGGGTGAGCTTCTTGCCCTGGGGACAGGCTGCTCCCAGAGAGGAGGCTTCACCTGAGTCCTGACTGGCTTCGTAGGGAGCAGGTCCAGAGCATCGCCCGGGGACGCCTTGACTCCAGGGCAGGGCTAGCAGCCCCAGCAGAAGAGCATCTGCCCAGGGCAGGGGCCACTCACCTGCACTAGGATGCGCGGTCGCTGCGGAGACGGGAAGGGGACGTTGTGCATGAAGTGGGAGATGTGCCTGGGGGGAGAAGAGCCCGTCAGAGAGGGAGGTGGGGGCTCCCTAGCCCCTCTCACTGTGGGGGACTTTCCTCCTACCCCCCATCCATTCCCTACAGATCCACCCTGGGGTCTCCACCCCCCATCGCCCCCAGCCCCTCCCCCCCAGGTCTCCCCCTCCCCCCATCGCCCCAGGCCCCCCAGCGCTCACGTCTCCAGGGGCAGCACGTGGGGCCCCGAGATGGAGTAGCGATAGATGAACATGAGGAACTTGCGGAAGACGTCGAAGAGGGGCCAGTGCGACAGGACGCAGATGCTGCGGCGAGTCTGCACCGACTTGCTGGCGATGGGGCGCCGGTCGACCACGCTGAGCAGGCCCAGCCGCAGGCTTTGCTTCTCCGACAGCCGCTCCCGCGGGTAGGCCTCATGGAACTGGATGGCAGCGCCGTACACCTGACAGGGGGGCCCAGTCACTGAGGGGGGCCATACGCGTGGGAACTAGGGGGTGGGGGTGCTGCAGCACCCCCAATTTTTGTGGGGGTCCCGCCCGCCACCCAGGGCTCTGCTCCGGGCCCCACACCTGGAGTCTGCACACGGGGTCCCCGCTGCTGCCGGCCCAGCCCCAGGGACTCTTCTTCCAGCCCCACACACAGGGTCCCAGCCTTTGCCCTGACCTCTGCCTGTGTTCCCGGCCCTGTCCCAGAGCCATGGCCCTGCTCCCGGCCCCAGCTCCGGGGACTGGGGGGCGGGGGGCACGGACAGGAGTAAGGGGGCGGGAGTGGGCCGACTGCTTTCAGCACCCACACTGTGAAAAGTGTTCCAGCACCACTGGGGGGCAGGGGTGGGAGACAATGGAGCAGGAGGCCCGGTCATGGGGGGGACGACAATGGGGTGGAGGCCCCAGGTATGGGGGGAGATGACAGGGCAGGGGTGGGGCTGGCCATGGGGGAGGGGACGACGGGACAGGAGGCCCGGTCACGGGGGGAGGGGACGACGGGACAGGAGGCCCGGTCACGGGGGGAGGGGACGACGGGACAGGAGGCCCGGTCACGGGGGGAGGGGACGACAGGGCAGGGGGTCCTGGTCACGGGGGGAGGGGATGACAGGGCAGGGGGTCCCGGGCCATGGGGGGAGGAGGGGAGGTCGGGGCAGGGTAAGCAGCACCTTCGCTCACCTACCAGCAGGAGGCGCCTCCACACAGTGAGCCTGCGGCTTCTGCCTTGGAGCCAGGCAGGACCCCCTGATTCTGGGCTGTTCACTCCGTTCCAGGTCCCCAGAGACTCCAACCCACTGGAATGGCCCAGGCCCCCTCCCTTAATACCATCTCTCCCCCTCCTACCTTGTCCCCTGACGCCCCAGTCAGCACAAAGGTGGAGAAGACAGGCAGCTGGTACTTGGTGTTGACGGGCCAGCTCTCAATGGTGGCCCCCATGGGCAGGCAGAAGACGGGCACTGAGTCGGGCAGCGGGAATGACTCACTGTCCTGCTCAGGGTAGCGGCTCAAGAGACCTGGAGAGAGACGCACGCCACGCAGAGCGCTAGGAGAACCAGGGGGTCCGGGCTAGCAGGGGCTGTGGGTCAGGAGTGAGGGGGCTGGCAGAGCTGGAGGGGCCCAGCGCTGGGACAGCAGGGGCAGGACTGCCAGGCACCAGCACTGCTGGCATGGCTCCTGCCCACCCCATACCAGGGGCCATCAGGTCCCCTCTGCATGTCGCTGGTGGGGGCCAGGTCTCCCCTACCCCCAGGCTGGGGCACAGCTTCCCCCTCTCCCCTGGCTCGGGGGGAAGCTAGGGCCAGGTCTCCCCTTTCCCCAGGCTGGGGCACAGCATCTCCCCTCCCCACAGGCTCGGGGCACAGCATCTCCCCTCCCCCCAGGCTCGGGAGGCAGCGGGGGCCAGGTCTCCCCTCCCCACAGGCTCTGGGCACAGCATCTCCCCTTCCCCCAGGCTCGGGAGGCAGCGGGGCCAGGTCTCCCCTCCCACAGGCTCTGGGCACAGCATCTCCCCTTCCCCCAGGCTCGGGAGGCAGCGGGGGCCAGGTCTCCCCTCCCCACAGGCTCTGGGCACAGCATCTCCCCTCCCCCCAGGCTCGGGAGGCAGCGGGGCCAGGTCTCCCCTCCCCACAGGCTCGGGGCACAGCATCTCCCCTCCCCCCAGGCTCGGGAGGCAGCGGGGGCCAGGTCTCCCCTCCCCACAGGCTCTGGGCACAGCATCTCCCCTCCCCCCAGGCTCGGGAGGCAGCGGGGGCTCTACCTGCTTCGTAGACCAGGGTGTTGGCTTTGGACATGGCCATCTTGTAGCACAGGAACACAGCCGGGCCCCACTGTGAGGAGAGAGCAGAGCAGGGTCAGTGGGGCTGCGGCACAGGGCAGAGGGACCCGCCCCTCCTCCTCCCGGGAGGGACAGCTGGTCAAAGAACCCAGCACAGCTCTGCCCTGCCCCCCTGCCCGGCACTGCCCCAGCTGCCTTCACACCCTGCCCAGAGCCAGGGGCCGCCAGGACCCACCATGCCAGCGTTGAGGTTCCTGTCGACCCGGCAGAAGGTGTGAGGCGTGTTCTCCCCCTTGCTGGGCACGACCAGGCAGATGTCGGTGATGCCCAGGGTGTTGTGGCCCTGGGACTCAGCGGCCCGGCGGTAGGTGAGGAAGGTGCGCTGGTGGCTGGCGGCGCCCGAGCTGAGGTTGGCAGAGCGGCTGTAGGGCGTCGTGCGGATGATCTCGTAGCCCGGCTTCAGGCGGTCCTTCCCCTCACAGTGCACCCTGCCGGGGATGGATGGGGCTAAGCAGGCACTGCTGTGGGGGTGGGGCACCCCACCCCAGAGCGGTTTGCCCAGCCCAGGGGGAGGGGGAGGGGAAGGGGAAGGAGCCCTGCCCAACCCTGGGGAGGGGAAAGGGAAGGGCCCAGCCCAGCAGGAGGGGGCAGAGGAGGGGTCCAGTCCAGGGAGTAGGGGGAGGAGCCCTGGGGAGGGGAAAGGGAAGGGCCCAGCCCTGCAGGAGGGGGCAGAGGAGGGGTCCAGTCCAGGGAGTAGGGGGAGGAGCCCTGGGGAGGGGAAAGGGAAGGGCCCAGCCCAGCAGAGGGGAGGGGTCCAGTCCAGGGAGTAGGGGGAGGAGCCCTGGGGAGGGGAAAGGGAAGGGCCCAGCCCTGCAGAGGGGAGGGGTCCAGTCCAGGGAGTAGGGGGAGGAGCCCTGGGGAGGGGAAAGGGAAGGGCCCAGCCCTGCAGGAGGGGGCAGAGGAGGGGTCCAGTCCAGGGAGTAGGGGGAGGAGCCCTGGGGAGGGGAAAGGGAAGGGCCCAGCCCAGCAGGAGGGGAGAGGAGGGGTCCAGTCCAGGGGGAGGGGGAGTGGGAGGGGGAGGAGCCCTGCCCAGCCCTGGGGAGGGGAAAGGGAAGAGCCCAGCCCAGCAGGAGCAGGGAGGGGAGGGGGTCCAGTCCAGGGGGAGGGGGAGGAACCCTGCCCAGCCCTGGGGAGGGGAAAGGGAAGGGCCCAGCCCAGCAGGAGTGGGCAGAGGAGGGGTCCAGTCCAGGGAGTAGGGGGAGGAGCCCTGGGGAGGGGAAAGGCAAGGGCCCAGCCCAGCCCAGCCCAGCAGAGGGGAGGGGTCCAGTCCAGGGGGAGGGGGAGGAGCCCTGCCCAGCCCTGGGGAGGGGAAAGGGAAGGGCCCAGCCCAGCAGGAGTGGGCAGAGGAGGGGTCCAGTCCAGGGAGTAGGGGGAGGAGCCCTGGGGAGGGGGAAAGGGAAGGGCCCAGCCCAGCAGAGGGGAGGGGTCCAGTTCAGGGGGAGGGGGAGGAGCCCTGCCCAGCCCTGGGGAGGGGAAAGGGAAGGGCCCAGCCCAGCAGGAGTGGGCAGAGGAGGGGTCCAGTCCAGGGAGTAGGGGGAGGAGCCCTGGGGAGGGGAAAGGCAAGGGCCCAGCCCAGCAGGGGGGGGGTCCAGTCCAGGGGGAGGGGGAGGGAGAGGGGGAGGAGCCCTGCCCAGCCCTGGGGAGGGGACGGGACTCCCAGAGATGGGCTGAGCGCGGCCCCCATGCCCACCCCAGCTCGATGAGGGGCGGCTTGCCGCGGCCCCGCTTGTAGCAGAGGTATGTCTGGGGGCTGCTGAGGAGGCTGGCATTCAGGTCCGCGGGGTGGCCGGACGTGCTGTTCTCGATGCAGGTGAAGCCCTGGGGCACGTCCTCGCCCTGCGAGCGGATGACCACGGCCACGTCGGTGATGGGCTCGCTGGGCCGGGCCGGCCGGGGCTGCTGGCTCTA